>NC_090939.1:402184063-402493210 GCF_040938575.1 Ambystoma mexicanum | reverse complement strand
CTTGCAAATGCAACAGTACCGGAAACACACAGAAATTCCCATATCGGAATTGGTCTCTTTAGATGTCAAGGTCACAGACCTTTAACCTATTGACACTGCAAGGCAGCGGAAATCTGACTGTGTTGTTTTTTGTGGGAGTTTATTGTAGTCCAACAATGGGCCTGGGGATTGTCGTGACTCGTGAGTGTGAACTGAGTCCATGGCTGATGACACAGGCCAAATGGGGGTTAGAGATATAGTGTGTTGGAGAAAAGACACCAAATCAACAGCTGAAATGCAAAGCACCGTTTGATGCACAGCTGCAGCACGCCACAAACCACCACCAATGTACTCATGTTGTTCATATTTCGTGCACAAACGGGTGATTCTAGGCTAAGCCTGTGCAATGATTTATTTGTCAGTGTGAAGCTGGAATGTAACGTCCAGTGACGTAATGTAACTAACATTTTGTTATGATACTATATAACATCAAAATGTCTACACAACCTTGTGCTTCTAGCGCCGTAATGGTTCTGGGCGCTACCAACAAAGACAATAAATAAATAAATAAACTTTGTGAACTCCCTCGAAAGAAGTTGACCAGTGGTGGACTGGCCTAGAGGGACGTCTGGAGGTTTCCCATACGCCTCTGCACCATGGGCCTCTTTTCTGAGAGAACTCGGATTTTTTAAAATGTTTTATTGCTGAATTTCGTTATAGCTGCACGCTGCAAACACAATTAAGATGTTATTTTTGAATGCATTTTATCATGTGGGGCCACTTTGGGTTCTCAGTCCACTCCTGCAGTGCGCCCCGTGTCTGCAAGCATGCATGTTTATATGTGCATGTTGATCTGGCCACATAGAGCAGTCCTTCCATGACACTGTTGGATCACACGAGTCAGCACTAGCCTAGGAAGTCTTACAACAGCAGCTTCTGACAAACCGACACAGGGTGATACAGGAGTGATGGCATGTGTTTTCATTTGAGAGTGTGAAGCAGTTCCTGTTGTTGAAATCGATTACATTTTGAATAATTACTTGTTGAAATGCTGACCTCTAATCCTGATCGTTTTGCTTTCGTGGGTATCACGGGGTTTCGTCGTGGCAAAGGGTGCGGTAGGTCACACTTTCTTCCAGTGTAGAGCGCCGCATGTCCGCAGCGGAGGTGAAGGCGCTTGGACAAATTGGCTAGAACTCGCAGTAGGTGACCAGAGCCATTCATCTCTCCCGATAAAAAGCGAGGAGCAGAGGACCGCCAAAGCCAGCCAACAGTGCAGACAACACTGCTTCAGAAAGAAAAGACTCCATCACTGAATTATTTCTCACATGTGCATTTCATCTTTGAAAAATTGTCTTTAATTCGCGTTGTCCAGCATCTCGCCCAGAAGGGACAACCGAAGACCTGGCTACTTATTAAAGGGGGCCTCTTCATGAATGAATCCGTTTTGTGGCCATTCAGATTTGAAGCTGGCAGCTGGCCTGGCCAGAAGGTCATGTAGATCAGCGCCTCGTGAGCGCGTGATGAGCCGGCATGCATCACTAAGTAGGCCCATAATGAATAGTGGATCTATCCTAAATATAAAGGAACAACTTTTCAGAGTCGGTGCCCAGAGTGATTTGTTTTTTTAGGACAAAGGCCCTGATTCGCAAAGCGTTTTCCAACGAGATCGTGCCATTATACAAGGCTTCTGTGAATAGGCCCAGTGCCTCTAGGCGCTTTTAACTTAAGCAATATATTGCAAAGTTATTTCAGTACATTCCACATGCATTTTAAACAAACGAACATGTTCTTAATTAATGGTAAACTAAATGTTTTTGAGAAAAGAACAAGCTATTACATACAGAATGTTAGTTAATGTAATGTTGTATGAACATTACTGAAACATGACCGAGGCTATCACTGACAGTGCATTGGCAAATCAGGTACGTGTACAGCAATGCTAAGGCAATGAGTGTGTGCTGATCAAACTGACACAATGCAAACTTTGTTGACATCCTTCTGCAACTGAAGCAACTGTTTCTTTCACAACTCACAAACATCTTTTACTGGGAAACCTCATACATGGCAAAATCAATGAGTGTGAAAGGTGAAGGGAGTGAGAAAGATGATGGACAGAACAAAGGGAGAGAGAAAAGAGAAGAGAGAGAGAAAAGCACAAAGAAAGACAAACACAGGAATGAGACAAAGTAACAGTAAAATATCTATGAAACAATAATGAAATACAGTGGATGAGAAAAGAAGAGAAGAGAGTCACAAAGAGGTAGAGGTTCAAGAGCGGAACAAACGAGATAATAGTTTGAGAGACAACATGAGTCAGTGGGATATAAAGTGGAAGGGAGGGGAAGAAAGAAGCAAAGAACAAAGTGTGCAGAAGTGAAAATAGTGAAAGGGTAGACGGGGAGAGAAAAAAGGCAGCGTTTGGGAATAGATAGGGGAAATAGACAGTGAGAGCGAATTTAGGGGAGTGAGGAAAGAAAAATAAGTGGGCACGAGATGGGCATTGACACTGTTCAGTGGTAGAGACCGAGAAAAGATGAAGAGGTTGAGAGAGTGTGTGTGTCTTTGTGAGAGAGAGAGATAGAGAGAGTGGGGGCGGGAGGGACTCCCCCCTCTCCCAACACATGCACCATCATGTACATTGCCCACCATGCTGTCCATGGAGAAGGACGGGTGAAGCCTCTGCATTGCAATGACTGAGAATTGTTGTTTTAACACAGTATTCTTGGCTCACAAATGGTGTCACCAGAAAACATTATAGGAAAGACACCAGCAGTGTTGGTCACACCAAGACTGACATTTTGGCAGCATTATAATGGGTGTAGTGAAGTAGGTACAAGAAGTAAATAGACTATTTTACAAAGCAATGGGGAAATGCTGTTGGGAAACGCTTTGTAAACCATGGCCCAAAGGGTGCATTTTGTAACAACCTCACATGCACTTCACCGTGACCCCATCATTGCTTGAGAGCAACGTGGAAAGCGGCTTTCTCCGTGACTGATGGCCCTGCCTCCCACAAAAGAAGCAGATGCCAGAAATGTACCTAGCGCGTGGCTCCAATACGGGGAACGATAGAAAACGAGTATACTATAAGATTGTGGGAAATGTAAACATAAATGCATATTTCCCTCTTGCAACCTCGCTGTTACATTTTTTTGAATCATGGAGGAATGCGTCGCTCTGTGTTTTCGAAGCAATGCCACGCGCTTCATTGATGAGTTCCAAGTGATATATGTCAATGAGTAAACGGATATTGCACCCACGGCATAACTCTCCTGTGGATTGTATGTGCTGACGCTTTACTATTGTCCCGGTCTTAACTCCAGCCGAGAATCCTGCTGGGCGGTACAATCATTCTTTGTCCCGACAAGGACATTATCCATGGCTCCAATGACAGGTCATTTGCAACTAACCCATGTTTCACTGAAGAGATGTCTCTTTAAGTGACATCTTATCAATGGCAATTCAATTAGTCCACCGCCAGCCAGGCTTTCAGAGGACTCTCCAGTTGTGTCGCATGCCGTGCACATATTTACATTTGCAGTGCACCGTTTAAATCAGGCGCTGCATTCATGTGTCTGGGCATTTAGAATGCACGTTTAATCATTTTAGTATTCTTTGCATTGACTAAATTAAACTTTCAAAGGTTTGCTACAGACAAGGGAAAATGGAGTTCTAGGAAATAACTGCTAGGATCAAGGAAGTAGGAGAGGCAGTAAGCAGAGGTGGACTGGCCTATAGAAAACTCGCGGCTTGGCCCGGGGCCTCTATATGGCCTGATTCACAGAAGCGTTTTATAATGGTGCAATCCCATAGGAAAACGTTCTGCGAATCCGGCCCTATGCTCCTCTTGTATGTGCTTACCTAATTTATTTCCAAATGTTCTTATGAGAAAGAGGTTGGGCTTTCTTACACTGTGTAATATGGGAGCACTTTGAAAAACATTTCCCAGACCATCCATGGCAGTATAGAACAGCCTTTGCAGCATGTTTCTAGAGTCAGGAACACATTACTACATTATATACTATGAAGGAGTACAGTACATGATTAAGCAGGTGCACTGAATATTGAATAACATGTAGCATATCATTGAATTTGTAAATCAAATTAGAAAAAAGATCACGTGCAGGTTTGAGTGAGAAAACCGGCCACCATCCCGGCAAGTTTAATGGATGAATGTCACCCACATAGCCTTCACCACAAAAGCTTTTTTGTCTTGACCCCCTCCCCAACAGCTCAGGTACTTCAGAAATTCCCACCGTCATGCTCCTGAAAAAGACTTGTGTAAACATGTTTTACAAAGGATAGAATTGTGTTGTGTGTCATGAGTGGCTCACAATCGCTGTTTTCCAGCTCAGGAAGAGACCCAATTCTAAAGTCCATGATGGGCTGTAGTCCAAGGCCTTCCAGCCAAGCTTAGCTCATCTCTGGCCACTACCATTCAGAAGAAAATGAGGGGATCTCCCTGAAACTGCTAGTTCTGTTTTACTCAGGGAATGTCCACACATCCCTTAGCACATACTGAAAAAGCAATATTATAGATTTAGCATGCATTTTTAGGGCCTGATTCACAGAAGTGTTTTATAATGGCACAGTTCCATAGGAAAATGCTCTGTGAATTAGGCCCTTAGTCGTATAACACTCTACTAAGAGCCTGATTTACAAAGCGTTCTTGAATGGGACTTTCCCATTCAAAAATGCTTTTATAAATCAGGCCCTAAACATGCAGTGCAGGTTCCCAATTGTTTTGCCGAAGTCAATGAACTCGTTGTAATGTACTTCAACAAAATCAATTTCCCTTTGTATTTTTTTATTTTTTGTTAATTGGGGTCCCCGTAATCTCACTTCCCCACCTCTACCATGCAACCACCCAGCAGCGCTATACACCCTATGCTCAAAAATAAAAATAAATTCCCCACAAAGTAATGCTGTTGAAGTAAATTATAACAAAAAAAAGATTTTTTTTTATAACAACGTCATTTACTTTGGCAAAACAACTCTATACGGCAACACATTTTGACAAAACCAATATTGGCAACCTATATGTAGGGGAGAACAAAGAAAGAAAGAATGGAGGGGAGGAGAAGAGAGCTTCACAAAAGAAACAGGACACCTATTTCAAGGATTTATTGATATATTTATTCAACCTTTCACCAAACTGTTGTACAAATTGAGAATACTTAGTTACAGAAAAATGCAAAAGTACTAATCGCCTAAACATGAGTTACTCACTCATTCAAGAAGAAGTGGCTAGGGAATTACATATGTGAGAGTGGTATGGAAGCACACAAAGCAAATGGAGAGTAGAATTAAAGATAGAACGGAAAGGAGAAAGAGTGTAAACACACAGGCCAAAGAGAAGAGCAGGACAGTAAGTACTTCATGGAAATGCAGTTGTAAGGACTAGGGTTTTAGCTTCCGAGAAAGTAAGACATGGTCAAATGCTGCGAATATCATAGGTCGGTCAATGACATGAGCGAGCAAAAGTAGAAATTTGGTGTCAACAGGAAAGAGGAAGGTTGACGAAGACACCTACATAATAAAATTAACAAGACAGGGAGAATCAGCATGAAAGGAAGTATGTGAAGGAGATGAACAGTGATAAGGAGAAGGGGCAAGAAAAACAGAATCTCAATTTTACAGGGGTGGACATGGCCTTATAAAAATAAAAAATAAAAAACAGCCAGGACTTGGCCACTGAAAGACAATCAGAAACAGAAGAATGAAGAGACAGAGAAAAAAAGAAAACACGATCTGAGACTCACTTGAATAGAAGTGATAAGAATAGCCAAATGACTGAATAAGAGTAAAGAGAGGAATGGTATATACAGAAAGGGGCAAGGTGCTAATGACCGTGACTTGGGGACAAACCAAAAGAGGTAGAGAGGAAAAGAACTTTTGGGTCCACAATAAAGAATATGTATAATTAGAGGGAAAGGAAGAGAACCAGGACAGAACAGCACCAGATGTACCAAGAGAAGAAAGAAAAGATCAAAGAATAAACAGACTCTCTGTATATAGCAGCAGATAGAAGATGAAGCAGAAGAGCATATGGTTTTGTGAGACAAAAAGGACTAAGAAAGTTATTAACGTACAGAAGAGTAGTTTCATTTAGGTGCACTGATAAAAACAGATTAAAGGACAGGAGGAATAGAGTTGGACTTCAGACATTTAGATAGCTGAGAAGAGACAGTTTGTTCCAAAAGTTTGGAATGAAAATGAAGACAAGAGATTGGACAACAGTTCCAAGGAAGAGTGGAATTAAGACAACGCTGTTAATAATGGTAAAATGGTAGTGTTTTTAAAGGTAGAAGTGGACATACCAGTAGAGAGTGGAGTTGGAGGGAGACGTCAAGTAAAAAAGAAAGAATATACCAGAGAAATAAAACCCTCTGCCGTGGTTAGCCACAGGAACAACAACAGCGATGACCTTGTGATGAATATTTTGTCCAAAAACTTGACAACAGACAAAGTCAAACTACTTAACAAAAGCCTCTCTTTTGCTCCAACCTATAGATATGATCATATCCAAACCCGAATTGATCAATTCAAATTCACAAGAAAATTTAAATGAAAAAAGTTTTTTTCCACCCAAGTTCAGCAATTCCGACCAAGACAAGAGCAAGAACCACCAAGCACATTGTCCATACAAGATATTGAAAACATACATTTATTACGAACTCTTGAATCAGATGAATTGGAGGTGCATGAAACTTTAAATGAGCTTAGAATACAACCTATTAGTATCACAACTAAACATCTAAAAACCAAGTCCAGATTTACACCACAATTCGCCCAATGAAACATGATAGATGCGTTTCACAAAGTGGTCCAGCTTGATATCAACAACCTATTTAAATGGAAGAACAAGTCATGCAGCAGGTCTAAGACCAAAAATAATAACCTCACCCATGAGGAAATTAAAGCTCTACAAAATCTTCAAAAGGATCAGTCCATAGTCATCAAGGAAGCTGAGAAGGGGGGACAAATAATCATCATGGACCGTGCAGATTATTTACAGATGGCAGAAAATCACCTGAAAACCCCATTTTGCTATGAGGAACTTCGAACTAATCCTACGATGGAAATCAAGAACTTGCTAAAGGAACAGATTAAAACATGGGAGATGAAAGGCCTCATCACGGAAGAAGAAAGAGCATATATATCTGTCCCTTATCCTGTGGTCCCAACTATTTTTTTCTTGCCCAAAGTTCATAAAAGCTTCAATAGAATTCCGGAAGGAAGACCGATTGTTAGTGGTATTGGGTGTGTCACAGAGAGAATCAATGAATATATTGATAATATACTCAGCCCACAGGTACTGGCCACTAGAGCTTTCTGTAAAGATTCAACTGATGTAATCAAGAAATTACAAACTATTCATTGGGTGGATACATATAAACTTGTTACCTGGGATGTCTGTGCCCTGTACACACCGATTAAACATGATTCAGCCATTAAAACCATAGAGTACACATTCCGTGGGGAACCAGCATTACACTACCATTATGTGACTATGTTGAAAGAAATGCTGACAACAACCTTGTACAATAACATTTTTTTGTTTGACAAAAGATATTTCAGACAAAAGCAGGGAGTCGCCATGGGCGTTAAGTACACACCCGCACTTGCAAACCTCTTCATGAGCATGTTCGATCGAGGATAAACATGTCTATACAGACCAAGGTGCACAAGACAAGATTGTGAAGTGGACCAGATTTATTGACGACATTCTACTAATTTGGAATGGCAATGAACAAGAACTTACTAAATTCAGAGATCGATTAAACAACAATGAAGAAGGGATTTTCCTGTCAGGATCATCTAGCGACACCAGTTTATATTTTCTTGATCTTACAATATATGTGGGAGAAGATAAACTGTTTACTAAAACCTTTCACAAACAGACAGAAGCACACTCTACCCTTTACGCGACGAGCTGCCACCAGAAATCAGTAATTAACAACATACCAAAAGGTGAGTTTGTAAGAGCTCGAAGGAACTGTACTAACAATACTGATTTTCTTCAGGAATGTGAATTACTTAAACAGAGATTTCTCCAAAGAGGCTACAATCAGAATTGCATAAAATCAGCATTTGAAAAAGTCAACAAATTGAACAGGGATGTAACACTAACCCCTAAAAATCGCCTACGACAAGAAGAACATAATAAAGTAAGCTTTATCACAACCTTTTCACACAATAACTTTGAAATTAGGAAAATATTGAAGAAAAACTGGCATTTAGTCAAACTGGATGAACACCTTACAGAATTCATCGATGAAGAACCCAAACTAATTTTCAAAAAGGCTAAAACTTTGAAATCAAGCTTAAGTCCATCACTACTCCCGAAAGTACCTACGCCAAGACCAATACTCTGGTTACCAAGAGTACCAAAAGGATTTAAGAAATGTGGATCTTGCAGCATGTGTAAACACGCGCACCTGACACAGATGCTTTCTCAGACTCGAGGGGAATGACTACCGTAATCAAAGACATTATTAACTGTCGCAGCAAATACATTGTATATGCCATCATATGTATATGTGAACGGATATACATTGGAAGCACAATACGTGAGCTTAGATTCAGAATACGAGAACACTATCATGGTTTTGGCAAACAGGATACAACTGTGCCACTGCCACAGCACTGGCAGACTAAACATCAATTGGATGATAAAATAAATTTGAGATTCATTGGCCTCAAACAGGCTCTTCTGGGAGAAAGAGGAGGAAACAGAGAAGTCCTCCTTCGCCAGTTGGAAGCCCGTCTTATTTGCAAGTTTAGAGCGACTGAGTTTGGACTCAATCAAGAACATGAGATGGGACATTTTTTCTAATTAGGACTTAGAATATGTATGTCTAATACTCTAAAACAATTCATAATGAAACTATATATGTGTGGGTACGCCAGCCTATCTATTTTGGATGTATTTAATGTTTGTTATTGCTTTATGGACATATTTAAGCCATTATTTGTAATGATAATTGAAACAAAAATTGTGCCTGACTAGGACACTAGATATGTGTTCGGGCTCTTCCCCATGTTATGGGCGCTCTCACGTGGTGATAACATACCTGAAATCGTACATAGCCCCCTCCTGCCAACTAGCTATACATTTACTACATAACATATACGCTACACTCAACCTAACAGATGAATAATGTGCAGTGAAACTTGCTACTGAAAAGTAATAATACAATGATGTAGGAAGCACAACGTTGTTTCATGTATCATATATGCGGTCACATGTATTTACTCGTACAGATTAGGTTTTACTAATTGTAATGTACTGGTAAATGGGACTTTACGTTATAGTCCTTTACTATGTGCGACCTACAATGCAGGAAACAAAGCTCAAACATGGCGCCCACGGTGCTTAAACCAAGGAAGTAACTTTGACCAAAACAAAAGAAGGACTAGGTTTGCCACGGCAACTTATATATACATCAGGCAGGACAGCCGGCACAAGAACCAGACGGCAGGAGACTGTGCGTGACACTTAGGTAAGCTTAACCAACAATATATACAGGAACCGACAGACTTCGTGCTCATGCCATTATATGTTAAAACAGGATCGCGGGTACTGGTGCATCCGTGTGGCGTTTGCGCGACCGCACCCGTGGTTCCTTTTGGTGCCACGGTTCTGGCTGCACGAGGACTGTGTGGGTGTGCTCACTGAACGCGGACACGTTGAGATATTCCAACTACGATGACAAATATTATGCACACACCTACGAGGTGTCAAGATCGTGCATGTAGGGAAGTCTATAGGCTGTGTAATACTCCGCCTATCAGTGTACCGATAAGCATTAAGCGGATGGTCTAAGTGGCTATACGAATAGGAATACAGTAGATTCTCCAACCCATTATCTATACTTCATTTATTTCTGTTAATTGAAGATTTGAAATGGTCAAATATGCTGCGTGTCTGACTACCATGAGGAAGCTTGTACAGTGCATTAACTGGCATTTAACCCATGATTTGTAATCTGACTTTACATAGGGGGATTCATCCCGTGACATTTTGTGGCTCTATTTGAATTGAAAATCTAGATATGGAAGATAGGTAAGGTTCCCAAAACCACAATCACAAATAATTATGTTTAACAAATGAAAGTCATGTTATACAAAAATTGATACGTTTTTATAAATTGAACTAATTGCATGTTTTGTCTTTGTCCATTTGTTACCTTCTCTCTCTCTCTCTTATCCCTTAAACTTCCACCCCCTTCATCCCTCCTTGATTCTCTGTGACTCGAAACTGTACCATGGCAATTGCTGACATCTCTTTTTTTGCCTATGGATGTTTATTGGTTACCACTCTTTGGCTGTGAATGCTCTTAATTTGTAATTTATATTTTTGGGTCAATACTTGATATTTTATTATGTCAGTTTCGACTAGCCCTGATTTGAAGAAGACACTTGTGTGTCGAAACACGTGTTATCTGAAAAGGGCAACCTATTAAACACATATATTTTTCCCCTAATTTACAATGTGGTGCAGTTTTTAAAAGTGTGAAGCTTTCTGTTAACTGTTTTCTCCAAGGGGTCGGGGTTTTGACCCCCTTTTTCTGCCCCACACTCAACTGTGATGCAATTTCAATTTGTACTAGCAACCTGGCGCATGGGACTATAAGTTGGTACCAAAAAACCCCAGAACTTTTTTACACTCTGTATCGTCTTGCTTCCAAGGCAAGCATGCTGCCCCTGAGTTATCCTCCCGATACTTTGGATGGAAAATACGTCTCCATGGTTCACTGGAGAAAGGGAATTTTTCCAGCCACTGTCCGAGTTATGAAACTGCCTGCAAGTAGATTGCAGAGAAGGGATGAGCCATGGATAGAGAGGTTTAAAAGAAGGAAGACTGGGACAAGTGGAGAATGGAGTCTCCATTAAGGTGGTTGATGTAGTAGATAGAAACAAAAAGAGAAATCTGGAGAGGTAGAAGAAAAGGAGGAATGAGCATAGGAGCAAAAGAAAGGAGCTTGAAAGTGACAACTTCCTGATGCAAGAAAGAAACAGTAGAAAAGGAGGATGGACTTACTGACGGGATACTATAAGAAAAAGGTTACCTGTAGAAAGAAAAGCAAAATGCATAAACAAATGAATTAGATGGGTGAGTAGTAAAGGCAAGGTCTAGGGGTGAGCCAGAGATATGACAAGAAGTCGATTACAACAAGTGAAAAGTGAATAATTGACAGAAAAGGTCAAGGAAAATGTGAAGAAAAAGATGTCCATTAAAGTCACCATGGAGGATAACTAAAAAACCAAACATGGAAAGGAGAGCCAACAGAGAATCAATGTCTTCTCAAAAGGATTGTAGGTGTCCAGGAGTGGTAGACAATAATTAAAGACAATAGAAGAAGAGGGAAAGGTAAGGGCTGCTGGGAAAGCAGTATTAAAATTAAGGCATGCGAGTTTCAGTGATACAAAGAACATTGTATATAAAGATAAAGAATAAGATTGAGTAGAGGCAGTGTTGTTGCACAATTAATGTCCACTCCAAAGGGCAATAAAGACAATAGGAAGAAAAGAAGAATACATTAAAAGGTAAGAAAGGTTGACCGGATTTATACATCAATGCTAAGATGGGGACAATATAAACAAGAACAAATCCGAATTCAAAAAGATCGTAGTAAGTAAAAGAAGAAAACGAAATAGAAACAACATGACGATTCAAAATGAATAATTGAAAATGTGATAAATTGGAAGAGCTTCCCTGGAGACTAAGGGCCTGATTCACAGAAGCATTTTAGAATGGTGCAATCCCATTGAAAAACGGTCTGTGAATCAGGCCCTAAGAGTCACATTATAATCCCATTCAGTAAAAGAATCAAGTGCAGGCAAATGGTCTACTTCAGTGAAGTATGTTGCTATCAAATTAAGGTTGGTGGTACCACAGATGAGATGATGGCACTTTCCAATGATGACACAGTCCAATAATGACACTATCCAAGAACCAACGCCAAGATATACTGTAATAGGTCCAGAGTAGCCCTGCAGCTGCCTATGCTTCACCGTAGTATTCCAAATAGGGTTGCTGGCAGGACCAGTGACTGATTGAGCAGCACCGTCAGCACTGTATTTTCAGCAAGTATCATACTCAAACAATGAAGTTCACCCGGACACGTAAGTGTTATCAGAGTCAATAAATCAATGTCTTTATTTAATACAGAGTTCTCCATTAGAAACAAAACATAAAACAGGATATACACATCTACCCATTTCATTTAACATTACTTACACTGTGTTTAAAATAGATGTCCTCCTATTCAGTGCTCTAAAACATAATTATATAAATTGTACAAATAATCCTCATCATTATTCTCAATAATTAAGCAAATTGCATTGCAATAACATCTATTATTCTGAGCTTTAAAATGATGACATAAAAACTGTTTACGAATGTCTGAATACCATAGGTATAACAATCAAAAATGGCACAAGTCCTCAACTCTCTCCTGGTTACAAAGACAGTTCCTCACCATTTCATTAAAATCCCACCTCATCCTATCCTTCAGGGGTAGCAAATTCAGCCCTGTCATGATTACAAGCCTTATACATGGCCCGGACCTAACTAAGCAGGTCACCCCGCCGCCATACGAAAAATGTCTTCATGCTATAAAGAGAACAAGTGAGGATAATGAGGATGCTATTTTAATATTTCTCTCCTGGTCCTACCTCCTTGCTTCATTTTTTACCATGTTTAAACTATAAAATGGCAAATAGTTGCAAGGGCAATCATTAGAAGGGATATGCCAATTTGTCATTACCTTAATGCCCTCATTATACCATTAACATTTGGTGAGTGCCAGGGATCCCTCAATTTCCCTTACCACTCTGTTTAAATTTGGATGTAATGATTGCCCCTCACTAACCTTTAGAAAGTAACAAGCACACCTTATCTGTGCCTCGACCTCAAATGACAGAATCCCCAATTCTCCGCTGGAGTCCTTTTGTGGTTAAAACAATCAGCCCAGTGTTGTCCTCATACATTAAAAACCCAACATTAAAACCATTCAAAGTAGGGACAATAACACCCTTTCCTAGAGTTTCAAAGTTAAAATCAGACAGGTATACAATAAATAGTATTGGTGGAGTAGCAGGAAGAGACCAAAAGTATACATCGACTGCAATTGGTTCTCATTACTTGAAATGGAGGGGATTGATGTGGATCTGTCCGGGCTTTTCGGCTAGTCTATTGGCTATAGTATAAACTCCATAGAGGAGGGTGAAGCAATGGTTTATAGAGTCTTTGCCCTCCCTCATCTTCTGGATTTGGATCTGCTACCACAAGTGTGTTCTTCTCTGTACCATGTAATGGCAGGAACGGTAAAGACCCACATTTTTTTCCAACCTCACCAGTGCCTTTCCATTGCAATGCACCTCCTAAACTGTCTGATTTTTCCAAATGATCTTGGACATTCTGCCTCTCCCCATTGTACACATCCTGTCCAGTACTGACTCAGGATGAGAGTAAACGTTGAAGCCGCTAGTAGCATATATAAACAATTCTCAAAATCCCTAAGGACATGATGTGGAGCCACCAGGGTGGTGCCTGCACCTACACATCCTTGATAGTATCACTATAGTCATCCCTGTTTGCTGACTCCCATCGTCAAGAGGATTATGCTGTGAGTGCTACTTGCCTTGGTGTGCTGGGAATATTTATATACACAAAGATTTCATTGGCAGAGCTTCCTTATTCTGGAATTGGTTGTGCTTCTCAGTGGAGCCAGCCCGTGGGGTTCACATTGGAAGAGATGCAGTCAAGGCAATAGAAGTGGTCAGGTCCCCCTATCAGGTGTGCAGCTGTAACATACCCTCTAGCCGCATGCCATGACTTGTGCTCAAGTGATGATGCCATGAGCTGAGGCAGAAGCAGTGGTGATGGATTTACTGACAGGAGTTTTGACAGTAGTGGAGGTACTATGGATAGAACTGGCTGGTGCTTGACAATGTACGTATGCCAGTTCTGGTGGTTTGCTCCTGACAGGGGATGATCAGAGCAACTTCAATGTCACAGGAGGAGGTGGCACCTGGTGTAACTGCAGACGGCAGAGAATAAGTGGTTGTAGCTACAAAAAAACAGGCTTTGTTGTTGATACGTATTACATTTGGTTGTCACTCTGTCATCGCAGTTTAAAAAATGAGGCTTCATGTATGTTTTACATTTTAAGTATAGATTGCTCATGTGTATGTGTATTTGCTTTTGTTGTGTGGGTCAGTACAGTTTACTTATCACAGCTATTTGTTTTTTTGTTGCTAGCTTGATGCATCTTTGATATAGCAAGGGGAGACCTAACATGGTGATCTTTGATCATTGATGAACTTCAGGCAAATGTGTTCAACTGAATCCTAACTCACACATTTTCAGAGAAATGTCATGCCATGAATGCATGCTTTTGAACACCATTTTACTGCACATTCTAGAACTGTACACAACCAATAGCTAGCTCTCCAGATTGCATGAGATTAGAAGAACACTTTTGTATGGCTTCTGTTTTAGTGGGGTAAAAGATATTAGAAATGTCATCAACACCAGTTGTGTGTATAGCTGTTCCCTACTCTTGGATAAAAACTCACTCAATGCATGGTATATCAATGAAAGACAATGGGCCTCATTACGAGCATGGCAGTAGCCATGCCTGTATGGCAGACACGGCTACCGCAATGCTCACTACTGGCCCTGCCACCCGCAATCGGGCAATAACCGGCCCATTACAAGTTTAATGGGCTGGTAATTTCCCATTCACTGGTGGCAGTATTTCTGGGCTCCCGATCCCCAATCTGCTTGCGGGTGCCGCACAGCCCGCCAGGTAAGACTTGGCGGGCTGACAGGAACCCACGAGCAGAACTCGTAATGTGGCGGGACGGTATGAATGGTGCCAGTGCTTTACAGGCACCGTTCATACGTCACCACCAGGGTCCTAATGAGGCCCACTGTCCTATTTTCCCACTGAAGTTGCACACCGAGTGTAATTGTGCTCGCTACAATGGCATCAGACTCTTTGTGAAGTTTTTCAAAAATAGTCCACACATGGTGCTTCAAACCATTCCACACTTTAATCACAACATCAACAGAATTGAGGTTAAACCATTGTCCTGGATGACTTCGTAGAGCCTAATGAATTTCTGTGCAGGGGTTTTGGACTGGAGGTTACCAAACAACTGCAGTACCTTCTTAGGAAATTCCTCTGTTGTTACCTTCAACTCAATGTCTCAGAACTTCATCGTGCAATGACAGCCATCACCACCAATGTATACTCCATCATCCTTTTAGTATGTTTGGCCCACATGCCTGATAGGTGGCTTCTGGAATGACAGAATTCAGAGTGGATTGTGCTTTTTAAGACTTAAACCACACACACTTCTAAACAGCACACATAGAGAATGATTTCTCTGTACAGGTTAACCGTCTTTTTCATAACAATATTCAGACTTCTTCATATTTACACATGCAGAATGGCCATTCATATATGCCACCAGTATAGTCATAATCTGGCAGAGATGCTGAGCACAGCATCATTTTACCATCTAATACATGTATATGTGATAGGTCATACCATTAAAAGTCAAAGCATGCATCCACATTGTATATGAATACATATTATGAAGAAGAAATGAAGAGCAGTTCTGTGTGTGACAACTCATTATTTCAGACAAGAAATCGTATTAATAGAAATTGTTTTTGATACAAATATTGTTCCTTTCCATTCTTATTCAAACAACAATTTCTAGTGAAATTATGTTCCTTTGTAAAATCATGTGAATATAAATGCATGAAACACTGGTTACAAATGAATGTTATAATGAGTTCCAATGAGAAACCTTATCTTCAGTTATGGGCTCGTCAATATGTGATTGTTTGCATGCATAACTGGTAGAATTTGCGTGCCATTGTATCCCTCGTAAAGTAGAACTAGCTCCTTCCAAACCATACTAGAGATTATGTTATATAGTACAAAGAGGCACAGAGATTGATAAATATTGGAAACAAAATATACATATAAAATGTAGAGATTAAGTTAATCTTTAGCACCATATCACCCGATTCACATGCAAGTTGTATTTACGATATATTCAAAAATATATGTTAAAATTACAGTTTGAAAGAGAGCATTTCAGTTTGACTTGTACATGACAATAGAATCATTTGGAATCACGGCGGGTTCTAAGTAAACAATGGCATTTGAGTTATTTTAGTATGTGGGGGTTACGGCAGGAAATCGTAAGGACTGGACCACATAGTTGGCTTTGGGATTATTATGAATATACAGTGTTTATGTGTTTATATATATCCACAAATACACAATGTACCACTGCTTCTATCCTGCAAAATGCACCATTTCTGAAGTAGAGTATCATTTTTAATCTGTTTATATATATTTTTAAAAGGATTACATTCGTAAATGCAAATGGTGGGTGAATAAATGGCATGCACAGTTATGATAATAAAGAAAGACCTAACTGTCATCAGTGGTAGAGATAATGTATACCACATAAGTGATATTGATCATTTGTGCCAATGAATGAAATGGTTACACACATGTTAAGTATTTACATACGGAAACCATTCCCACTCTTTCATAATGACCTATAAACCTACTGCATTCAAGACAACCTTGAACCATCTTCCAATAATTCAAGGACCATGATGAACTCCAGCATATGATTTTATTGCATGAAAATTTTACCTTGATGCCGCAAAGTAATTCAGTACTTTAATTCTCATTTTACACTATTAGGATCATGTAGCTCGAACTACAGCACACAAACTGGGCAGTGAGGATATTCCTAAATAGTATCCGGTAGGGGGGTGGCGGTCTCCCAGCCAATGAGGAGGCTCAGATCAGGGGCGTTACCAGATGGTAATCCCTCTTTCTGAGCCTTCAGAGGGCTGGAGGCCACCATCTTCCCCCACCGGGGAATGAGGTAAGTGCTTTCCTCCCCCACAGATTTCCCTTCCCTTCCTCACTGCCTCCCCCCCACTTACCTTATTTTTGGATTCTTTTCAGGAGACGACACGCTGGGATCAGACTTTGTTTCCCCTTCCTTGGCATCCATTTCTTTTTCTTTTTCTGTTGCCATAACTGTCAAAAATAGCTTTTAGTACCCTGGTCTTCTGGGCCAGGGTACTATTAGCAATACACCTCTTGCAGGGGGGCCATTACTGCTTCAGGTAATGCTTCGGAGCCTGCGTTAAGGTCCTCGCTTTGCTCTGGCCTGTAACTATGGGGCCGGGGCATTACCTGAGGCAGTAAGGCCCCCCATGCCACACTGTTCGGGGCTTAATGCTTAAATCTAGAACCCTGGGATCACATCCTGTTCGTTTTTTTGCACTGATTATTCCTATATTTGTATAGAACATTGATTGGCCATCATTGTATTTTGGAACCGTTGTAGTAAGAATGTAAAGTTGCTACTTTTACTAGCTCATGTGATTTCTTAAGAAATTGCTTGCCATCGGATTTTGCTAATAAATGAGGTAAAGGAAATGTACCTTTTGGGCTGTGCCTGTTACACGTTTATGATTGAGATCACTGCCGGTTTAAGAGTAGTGTGGGGATGAGTGGTGGTTTAGCCATTAATGCTCTCTAAATCCCTGCATAGCAGTAGTCATTTCATTTCTCTTCCAACTATGCACCAGACCACCAACACAATGAGGACACACATGTGGCAGATATATGTCCTACAAATAACAACCAGCACAGCACAAACTCTCAATATCTTGGTTAGTATGGTTATTAGAAGACTTTGGTAGTGTTGTAATAAAGAGATAGTTGCACCAAAATAGACCAGCAATCTGAGAATTCCCAATAACTGACTTTGGTTCTTAAAGTTTAAAATTCTGAAAAACATATGCATGGCTGTGACAGGAAGAAATATTGTCCCTTCTCAGTACTTTTTCAATTTGAATTTGCTTCTGCTGAATGATGTCACTCACAAGATGCTTAGATGAATGTATAGTGGTATTGCATGGACACAAGTCCTTGGTAAAATAGCAGACAAAACAGTATTAAGATAGTAGTTATTCTGAAACCAGCCCTGGAGGCGTAATTGTGTAACTTTTCATTCATCAGTCAATTTTTTTATCAGGCACTCCCCATACGTTTTGTTTCCATTCGACAATTTAATCTAGAAACAAAAGTGTTGCTCTATTCTTTCTAACATAAAGGAATTAATGACAGAGTTTGAAATAGAACAGACATACCATTTAACCCATTTAAGATCCATCTGCCTGGTTCTTTATAAAAATGTTTTCATTTTTACCTATACTTTCAGATGGCCAAGTTTCCCTGGATTTTTTCGAAAAGTGTTACAAGCCCCTTCTCCTTGTGCTATAATGGCTGTCTCTGCTGCCATGTGCAGTTGATAAGTTTTTGATGGCATACCAAATGAAGTGTAAACTATTGTTTGTTCTGAGCTGTTTTTTTTTTAAAAAAATGTGTATACATGCTTCTAAACCCACTTTCATCATATGGTATATGTTTAACAAATTCCTATAATACCAGTAAAGCTGTCCAAGGAGATGGACATTTGAATAGTTCAGTAATCCTTTTGCTGAAACTATTGAAACCCACCCCTTTCAAGATGTGGGAGAGCCCATCTTTCTATGTCTTTGATGGAATGCCTCCTCCCATTACCAGATACAAGAATATTGCTAAACCTCAAATAGTTAGATTTGTGAAATATGCACCCTTTTGCTTTCAACAATTGAAGATGTTCAATTATGAAAAGAACCTCTCAAAAATATTTTGGCAACAAGAGCATGAAATACACTTTAAGATTTTTGTGAAATTCTACACTTTTGACAAGGAGTTCAGTGTGGAAGATAATGACATTTTCCAGTTTGATTCTGAAAGGGCATACTCCATTAGTGTCATTGGAAAAGCAACAGTTATGGCGCCTGAAATTCTGTCATTATGGAGAGGCACAGACCTCAGTCAAGCAGGATACTCAATGCGTGGTAAATCCAATATCCCTTTTTAAAGTAGGAATATTCATATAACTTGAAAGGAGCGTGTAATCTTAGGTGCCAAGTTGTACATTGTTAATTAGTTAAAAAAACCATTACTTTAGGTCTCTGATGCCCTGATCAGCTGATACATAACATTAAACAGGAATCATTTGCAACATGTCAGAGTCTATCCTCAAAGGAATCAGAGTAGATTGGTTTTAGTATAAAAATAAGCTGCATCAATCTACATTTTGTTCTACGGTGTCCATAGTGAATTTCACAGAAGGAGCAAGCTTCTCCCTCTTCATAATAATGTAAAAGTTGTCTACAAATTAAGGTATTCACACTTTCTTGCAGGTGAAGAAGCATCTGAGTACCACCATCAATAGATGGGCTCCATCCAGAAGCTCTTAGCCCATGGTTCCTCATAACAGGCCTTTTGGAAGTATTTCACACATATCTTGTGACGGTGAACTTTCAGTGAGTCAATATCCAGAATTCTTACCATTCAGTTCTAGTATTGAGCAGGTTCAGAGGGAGCAACCTACAGCATGCTCCCAGTAAAATGCGTATGAAAGAAGACATCCTCTAAAAGGGTCTCATAACCAGGTCATCTTTTTTTTTATCATTGTTCTATTTTAAGAACATCAGATACATTAATTCCAGGATGATGTCATATTGCCTTTCTTTGACAACGCATACACTAGTGACAAAAGTTGTTTTTCTGAAACGTTGTAAGTCGGTTTTCCATTAGTGTGTGTTTGCAATGACCTGAGACCATTGATCATTTTTATCATCACATTACATAACATAGTTTGTAATGCGCAGTATGGACCCTGAGGCATAAAGGTGCAGGCAATTAGACAGACAAGCAGAGAAACATAAATAAGTAGACTTATGCGCCCAAATGTCTGTTGCAGAAAGGTTGGGGACAGTCCAGGACTAGATTTATGAGAAAAGTTGCTTTTTCAAGTCTTTCTTGAAAACCTGCGGAGAGCTTTTCCTTCTTAACGTTGCTGAGAGCTGATTCCAGAGCTTAGGGGCTACCAAAACAAATGTGCCATTCTCTGCTTTCGATGTTCTACACTGAGGAAGGAACAGATAGTTCTGAGTGCAAGATCTCAGAGCCCTACCATTAACTTTGTCAATGATATGAGTCTGCAGGTAGGACAGCATCTGGCCGAGTCTACACTTAAATGTTATGACTAATACCCTAAACTTGACCCTAGCCTCTATTGGTAGCCAGTGAAAGAGAGCACCTAGCCTCTGAAACGTGAGTTCGGCATGACAGATCAATCACAACTCTGACTGCCCAGTTTTCAACTATCTGAAGCATGTAGACATCCCGCTTACAGAGGCAGACCATAACACTATAACAATAATCTATCTTGGCCCCTATTATAGCTCTGTCGATCGTTTCCACACTTGCCTGAGTAATAAGAAGCCTTAGATGCATAAGCAATTTGATGTAGTAAACTGAGACGGAAACCACACTGATTACATGGGGCCTCATGGAAAGTGACTGGTCGAGGATCACACCCAATATCTTTATTTTGGTGAGAGGACTGATATAATTGTCCCCAAGCCTGAAAGAACTGTAAGCCTGGTCAAGCTTATGTAGGGAAGCTGAGCTACCTACTATCATCCATTCCGTCTTCCCCTTGTTCAAAGCAAAGTTATTTTCAAGCATCCACTTCTCTATGAAATTAAATACTCTATTTATTTCCAGTTCTTCCAACCCGTGACAGCCCGAAAGTGGGACGACACATTGTGTGTCATCGGAATAGTTCGAGAACATGACTCCTTCTAACTCTAACATAGAGAAAAGAGGAGCCATGAATAAGTTGTACAGACACGGGGATGTACTGGTCCCCTGTGGAACACCAAAGAGGACATGAATGGGAGAAGCCTCAGCATCCGCCGAGCAAACTCTACTATATCCATTCTCCAAAAAAAGAAGCGATACAAGAGATGGCCCTGGGGGAAGCATGTGCAAACTCTTCCAGTCTAGAATTCAGAACACAGTGTTTGATCAAGTCGAACGCGGCTGATTGGTCCAAAGATATAAGAAGAGAGAGTGCGCCCTTGTCAACCCGATCCCATTATCTAGACTTCAACTCAAGGAGAGAAGTCTCTGTACCAAATGATTTCAGATTGATGGGAATTCAAAATGGGGTACCGACCTGAATTCTCCGAAATCTGACCATATGCAACCCTATCCAATATTCTTAGCAGAAATGTGGTATTGGATATGGGGCAATAGTTCAAACGGTTATCCCTACGGAGCCCCGGTTTCTTCAAAATGGGGTTAACAATAGTTTGTTTAAGGTCACCCGGGACCTTGCCCTCCTTCAAAGGAGTGTTCACAAAAGTACAAATTGCTTTTACCAGGGAGGTAGTGCATGCTTTCTTTTTATAATCAAGGAGGAACATGCATCACTTCTACAGAGAGTTGCCTTGAGCTGTTCAATAACTTTCCTCAGAGCCTTCTCTGATATTGGTTGAAAATTAAATTGTGTTACTGCTGTGTTGCAATGGAATGATTTCTGGGGATCATTATTCCCTGATAGGGGAAACACCTTCTTTTTACCAAGCATTTCTGTTCTGATACCAAGAAGTTTGTTTAGCAAACCATCTTGTATGATCTGACACCAACTGTTGTCCCTTATCACTAGTTGTCCGCAGGGAGGCAACTGACTCCTGATATTTTAGAATTTAAAAAATGTCCTTCACATCTGACTCGGCATTGGCAATTCTAATGTTATCGAAGTTCTTCTTTGCATCCAATATAGCAGATTTGTATGCCTTTACTAGGTTTTTATATACTATTAAGGAGGCTTGGCCCAGGAATGATTTCCAGGAATAAAACGCCTTCATAGTCAAAGTTTTTTGTTCTCGAAGCTCTATCGAGAACCAGGATTTATTTCTGTTTTCATCATTGCTTGCCTGAACAGAAGGATCTGGCGAGAAACTGAGGGTGCTATCCAATAAAGGTTCAATATTATTTACTGTAAGGCGTTTTAGGTTGTGTGACAGAAAGCCTGTGGTGTCCTTCTACGTGGACCGCCTCACGCCGTAGTCTCAGTCACTCATCCACACATACAAAGATGAGCTGACGCAGAGTTGGGGTGCAACACGTCTTTATTAGACAACTGCCAGCTTTGAACTGCCAGGCTTTTCCCGTCCCTCGACTCCTCCCCTTCCTCCCACCTCTGGGGCCTCCCCACGTGACAGGGGTACAGTGACGACACCACACCCTCTCGTTACTAAACATTTAGTCCTGCCCTTAGTTCATTTCTTCAATGAGGCGGTGGGGTTTCTTTTGCATTCTCTAGGGTCGACAGTCCATCCTTGCTGATGGATCCTTCCATGTCTCTGGCGCTGTATCACCATTGGAATCTTCTCTGTCACCTTCGTATGGCGCATCCCATTGAGAGAGGGTGCCGCTCATGTTAGTGTCACATGACGGTGGGATACCGGGCATCCGTCTGAAATGGGATGAGTTTCTTGTTATGGACCTGCTGTCCCCTTCTGCGGTGATGAGTGATCCCTTTTTCCTGACGATGATGAGGGGTTCTTCACTGAAGGGCGCTGTGTTTTTCCAATGTTGAGGCTGGCGGACCACTACTAGGTCTCCTGGCACCAGGTTACTTTCCTTGGCCCTGCGGGTGGCGTCAACAGCCCTTTTCATGTTCTCTTTCATGAGCGTGTCTTTCTTTCTCATTTCAATGTCATTCTCATATTGGTCTTCATCGGCGGCTACACGGGGTAGCCGTGTGCTAATCGTTCGCCCTAACATCACCTCCGATGGTGTTTTCCCGGTGGTGCTATGTGGTGTGTTTCTGTAGTCTCGCATGAGTTGGTGTAGTAGCTTCTCGACAGGTTCCCCTGTGAGGCGTGCAATTTGTGTTGCGCGTTTAATGTTACTCCTGAATCTTTCTACTGTTTCATTTGCCTGCGGCGACAGTGGTGTCACTTTCCTGTGATGAAAACCCATATATTCTGCAAATTTTTGGAAATCTTGTCCAGTGAACGGAGGTCCATTGTCAGACTTCACCACCTTAGGTACTCCGTAGGTTGCAAACATCCGGTCTAGGGCTGGGATGGTGTGATGCGCTGATGTGGATGGGACTATCTGTAGGTTGGGGTATCTTGAGTATTCGTCCACTGCCACCAGTATGTAATCTCCCCTTCCATGGGCCCAAAATGGTCGACAGCTATTTCCTTAAACGCTCCTTCGGGCAGTGCTGTCATGCTTAGTGGTTCAGGTGATGTGTGTGGCTTTACAAGTGCACATGTGGGGCAGTTTTGCAATAATTCTTCCACTGAGGCGTCTAGTTGGGGGAACCAAAGTTTTTGCCTTAGCATCCGTTTTGTAGATACGATGCCTCGGTGTCCTTCGTGGGCTAGCTCTAGCACTTTCCGTCGCAGGCTTCGCAGGATTACGAGCTTGCTGCCTTTTAGCAGTAGCCCTTCTTCCGACTTTGCGAGTTCTTCTTTCACGGCCAGAAAGCAAGTGATGTCTTGTTTCGCGCCATCATTCATCGTTCCTCGGATCTGTTTAGCGTGTGTTTCCATCGCCCTGTTTCTAGGCATCGTAATATAGTTTGAATCCCTTGATCGGTGTTGGACTCACGTGTTATCTGATCAATGTCAAGCCCTTGTGGTGTGCTGCTGTGGATGACATAGTTTATGTACTGATCAGCTATGGAGGGTTCCGGTCCGCAGTTTTCTCTGGGATGACGAGAGAAAATCGGCAGGGTTTTGTTCTTTCCCTGGCCTGTGTGTGATGGTAAATTGGTAATCCTGTAGTCAAAGTGCCCACCTTGCTATTCTTGGTGGCATTTCTGCCTGAGGGTTGACATAGATGAAGATGAGGGCCTGGTGGTCCGTTACTTCTATGAAAGGTTTTCCATACAGGAACAGGTGAAAATGTATGCAGGACCAAACTACTGCTAGTCCACCCTTCTCTGCCTGAGAGTAGGCTTGCTCGGTTTTGGAGAGGCTTTGACTGGCGTAGGATACTATGGCCCTCATTACAAGTCAGGCGTTAAGGGGTTAACAGCGCCGTAAAGAGCGTCGGCACCGTTAAACCCTTAACGCCCGATTCACACTTTAACGCCTGCTTTTTGCAGGCGTTAAAGTCCAAGGCGCTAAGCGACTTTGGTGCTAATTACGGCACCGTAATTTACGGTGCTGTAATCAGCACCTTCCCCATCCCCATTATGCCCTATGGGGCAAAAATGGGAATGGGGAAGGGCAAATGGTGAATGGGGAATTACCGCCCCACTCACCTTGGAATGGGGCGGTAATTCCGCCATCCACCATGGCGGAATCCGGCATGGACCATGGTGCTAATAGCACCATGGTCCACCCCCTGACTTGTAATGAGGGCCTATGTGTTTTCCGCTTCCCTCTTTATCGTCGAGTTGCGTGAGAATGGCGCCTAGGCCAACTGGACTGGCGTCAACGATGAGTTCTGTGGTTTTCTTTGGGTCAAAATATGCCATGTTTCAGGCATCAGAGATGCGGTCCTTGATAATTTGAAATGCCTCTTGGCATTTGGGTGACCAGACAAATTCTGTGTTGAGCTTGGTGAGGGCTCTGATGGGTTTGCTGATGGACGAAAAGTCTCGTATGTATCTTGTGCAGTAGCTTGCAAGTCCTAAGACGGATCTGAGGTCTGAGGTGGTGCTGTGTGGCTCAGCTTCTCGGAGTGCACTGACTTTCTCTGGGTCTGGTGTCATGCCCTTCTCAGAAAATATGTGTCCGAAGAATCGAAGTTTCCGTTTGCGGAACTCACATTTCTCCTTGTGTAGTGTGAGTCGGGCTTCTCCTAGTGCCATGCATACTCTCATTAGCGTGTCATCGTGTTGCTCTTGATTCTGGCCGAAGACCAGGATTTCGTCGCTATAGTTCAAGCAATTTGACACGTGCTTGATGACATTGTGAATTTCTGCTTGAAAAATTTCAGCCCCGGAGGACACCCCAAAGCTTAGCCGTTTGTACCGGAAAAGTCCTAGGTGGGTGGCGAAAGTCGTTATGTAGCGGGAGCTCTTGCAGAGTTCCAGCAGGTGGTAGCCTTTGTTTAAGTCCAGTTTGGAGAACACTGTCGCCCCATTCAGGAGGTGCACCATATCTGTTATTCGGGGGGCTCGGTGACGTTCCCTCAGGATGGCCTCATTGGGTCTCCTCATGTCTACATATTCGGATGTCAGGGGAGTCTCTTTTTGGTACTGGTACAATGGGGAGACCGATGGGGTGGGGCCTTCTGCTGGCTCAATGATATCTACCTCAAGTAATTTGGTCAGTTCATTTTCGACTTGCTTTTGAATGTTAATGGGGATTCCCCGGTAGTGTTGGGCTATAGGTTGGACGCTGGTGTCGATGTGGAGCTCGACCTGCTTGTCCTTCAATTTTCCAAGACCTTTGAATAATGATGGGAAAACTTGGTCAATTTTTGCCGTCGGGTCTAAATACTTGTGTACCATGAGGCGATATAGTATGTGAATGAGTCCCATCTCTATGGCTGCCTGATAGCTTAGTATGCATCCGCTCTCGGTGGCCGCTTCTAGCACATGCATGGGGATGTTCTTTTCATGTTCCTTGTATCGGCATGACGCCATGAAGAATCCTTTGCATGCCAGGGGGGTCTTTGAGCCATAGGGATAGATGAGTGTTCATGCTGGTTGCAGGTCAGGGGCGTTTGGTATGCTCTCATAGACTTCCTCACTGATCACATTCACGGTTGCCCCTGTGTCTATCAGAAAATCGGCTGCCGTCTAATTGACTTGTATTCTGAGTATTGGGCTGTGCTCTTTTGCTGTGTTGTTTCCGAGTGCATATAGATATCCCTTTCTTCGCAGTGTTTCTTGATGTTTTTCTGGTCTGCGGGCTCTTTCTTCCGACGATGCACTTGACACGCTGTCGGACTGTGACTGTTCTATGAGGCATCTGACATACCTCCGGGGTATTCTCCTTGCCCTTGATGGCATGGTCTTACTCTCCCTCCAGTCCCCTTTGTCCTGTCTTCTTTCTGGTTGTTCGTCGAGGTGCCTGTGATGTCCTTGATCATGTGATTGGTGCGCTACCGGTGGTGGTGTGTCAGCGGGTTTTGTTCTAGTTCCGTTGTGGGTTTTCCACTTCTTCCTGCCCCTCTCATTTTACTGCGGAAGATCAAGCATACAGCCTTGTAGTGGTTTTCACCACCACACGCGGAGCATGTCTGGCCCATCGCGGGGCATGTTCCTTCGTGGGGGTATTCATGTCCACACCAGTAACAGAAAGGACCACTGTTGTTTCTTGCCATCCCTTCTAAATTGTTGAGGCTCTCGTGTTTTTCATGGGTGATTTTTATGTCATCTAGGCCTTGTACGTGCGCCCCGAGAGCAGCAGACGTAGGATTTCATCTAGGTTGCGTGGCTGTTGCAGTAATCATTTGCAGAAGTCAGCGTTTTCGCACCCCACTATGATTTGCGACCTGAGGACCTCCTCGTTAGAGTAATTGTTGAAATCACAGTGTTTCATTTTTGATCGTAGTCGCATGACAAATGCGTCTGTGGTTTCCCCTTTGTTCTGTTTAGTGGTGTGGAACACATGCCGCTTGTAGTCCACGTTTGTGTGGGGCGTGAAGTATTCCGAGAGCGTTGTCTTCAGTTTGGTGTATGCGTCTTTGTTGTTTTCCGGTATTTCTTCTAGGATGTCTCGCACGTTTGATCCCACTGCATGGTTTAGGAGGTTGAGCTTCTGTTCATCTTCTAGTGGACCAGTCGCTTTTAAGCACACTTCAAAATCCCTCAGCCACCTTTTCCATCTTGATCCGAGGGTGCCGGTGTCAGTGAGGTCGAACTTTGCTGGCAATTGTGCTAGAAGGCTGTCTGTCATTTTCCTGTGTTCTGGTTTGGCTGGAGTCACTGGAATGGTTAGTGACACTCCCTCCGAGCTGCTCATGAGCTGTCGCCGTTCGTTCTCCTTTCTTCTTGCTATGCTGGGAGAAACTTCCCTTGTTTTTGGTGTGGTGGGGCACTGGTGCCAGATGAGGGTGCTGCTCTAGTTTCTGGTGGTTCGCATGACTTGCCTTCCCAGTGCGTTACAGTTTTGAGTGCCAAAGAGGGGGGGGGGCGCTGTGCAGCGTGTTGGCGGCCTGTGAGGCCTTGTAAATAACGCGGCTTGAGGCAGCCTGTGGCGTGGGGGTGTGTATTTCCCCACACACAATGTCAGGAGGGTACTGCGCTGTGTGTTGATGGCCCGGTGAGTCCTTGTCTTCAAGATGCGGACCTCCCAAGTGCGGTGCTGTTGGGGCTCCAGAAGAGTGCGCTGTACTGCGTGATGTTGGGCCTTGCGGGGGGTTGCTTGTGCTTACCCTTATGTGTGCTTGCGTTGGAGCGGGAGGGCCACGCCTCCGCCGCTCAACTCCGGATTGTTTCCACTGCCGTTGCCGTCGGCGGGAGGCCAGTGCTCCTTAACCGCCCAGAGGGTGTGAGCAGGGAGCCGCTGCTCTACCTGCCAGTGTTCCGACGTGCGCAGGTTGGGCCTCGCTGCGTCATTGCCGTTGGCGGGAGAACTTCTCTCTCCACCGCCCGGATAAATTTCTATGCAGGGAGCTGTCGCAGCTGCTCCACCCGCGGAAGATGTGCGCATCAGAGCCTTGATGTAGCTCGCGCAGGGGAAAACTCGTTCCAACGGTGGGGAGCCTTTGCGATTCAACCTGCTTCTCCGGACGTCCCTGACAGAGTGGGGGTCCTGCGCTTCCAGTGCTGCCAGGCAGCACACCACGAGTGCGGTGGACCTGAGATGGCAGGCACGGTGGGACCTCATGTCCGCCTCGTCGCCAATGTGGTGTCCTTCTACGTGGACCGCCTCACGCCATAGTGTAAGTCACTCATCCACACATACAAAGATGAGCTGACGCAGAGCTGGGGTGCAACACGTCTTTATTAGACAACTGCCAGCTTCGAACTGCCGGGCTTTTCCCGTCCCTCAACTCCTCCCTTTCCTCCCACCTCTGGGGCCTCCCCGCGTGACAGGGGTGCAGTGACGACACCACAGAGCCTCTCTGTGAATTCCTAAATTTCTGTGGCAACAGGACTGAGAGAGTGAAGTGCATGAAAAAATGGTTTAACCACAGGCAAGGATTTGTAAGAACATTGTGACAGATAACATTAAGAATTGCAAGCCAGTCCAAAGTATGGCCAAGCACATGAGTAGTAGCCGCCACTTGCTGTATGAAGCCAAGGTTGGATAAGGACTGTTGTAACTTTTTTGCCTAATGGTCATCATCATCACCCAACCAATGGTTGATATCACCCAGAATATTGACATGGGAAGAGGGTTTCAGGAGGGGTAGCACCAGGCTACTAAGAACCTCTGCCAAATTAACATTCAAAGAAGGAGGACAATATGTAGAAAGAATATTAATAGTGGATTCCGCATTTATTCTAACTTTTATGTACAGGGAGTCTATTCCCACTAGGATATGAACTGGGGATTCCGATACTGACAGTGTCTCTTTAAGAATAAAGGCAACACCCACGCCTCTACCCTCCTCCTCTATCCTTTTGGATCATAACGTAACCTTTGGAGTCCACTAGATTAAGAATAGGACCAGCAGAGCTTAATTCCCAGGTCTCCGTCAAAGCATATAAATCCAGATTATTATGTTTTATAAAGTTAGAAATCTCAGTGGTGTGCTTGACTGGTGAGCGAGTAGCATGCAGCGTAGCTCTATGGCTGGGATAAGTACCTGCGTATGTGATACCTGTAGCTCTGTAGAGCCCAGTTGCATGCATCTGCATGGAGGAATGGATTCACACACATTCAGTGTAACAGCTTGAGACTGGGTCCTGCTGACATTCAATAAAGAAAGGGCTTGAATAGGGTCAGAGCCAACCTCAACCGAGTCCTCTTCCAAGGTCGGGGCCTCTGTCTGCGTAGTAGCATAATCAGCTTCCTCTAACTTCAGTTGTAAAAGTGACAACTCACAGATAAGTGTGGATGAATTGCAACGCGGCATACTAGTATGCTGAAGTGAGCCTACCTTTGATATTGAAGAGAAATCGGCTGAGCGAGAAAGAGATTTGTTTCGCTCAGTGTTCATGACAGCAAGGACTTCAGCCATTCCCATGAGGTAGAAAAAGACCAAAAGTACCCTCCTGCGTATCCTGATCGTGGACTGGTGCAGACTGGCTGGACCCATCCACCCCAGCTCGTTCACACAGGGAGTCAGGGGTAAAGCGTTGCTGGAAGCTGCAACTCCACCTTGGGAGTGTAGTTCCAAAAGCGCAGGACGTGCAGAGTTAAATCAAAACTCTGATTCAAATAGTCCCAGGGATTAAATACACTGATATAAAATAAACAAAGAATGCAACACCCTATAAAAGAATAAGTAGGTTGGATCTCTACTAATAGCACCAATAAAAACACAAGGACTAAAATGGGTAAAATTTGTAAAATAACACGATGTAGATCAAACAGCACTAACTATAAAAATCACTGAGGAGCAGTAGGAGCGAAGACTATTTATGCTCTTTCAGACTGGCCAGATTCGTTCGCGCCAGCGTGTTCACACCGGAGTTCACGGATAAAGCGTTGCCGGAAGTTGCAACTGCCTCTGGGGTGAGTAGGTCCGAAAGCTCGGGACGTGCAAAGTTAAATCAAAACTCTGATTCAAATCTTCCCAGGGATTAAATACACTGATATAAAATAAACAAAGAATGCAACACATTATAAAAGAGTAAGTAGGTTGGATCTCTACTAATAGCACCAATAGAAACAGGACTAAAATGCGTAAAATTCGTAAAATAACACAATGTAGATCAAACAGCACTAACTATAAAAATCACTCAGAAGTCAAAAGAAGCTTTGTGTTGGAAGTATTACAGAAATTGGAGCCATTTGGTATTTTTCAGAAAGTATTAGTTCAGTAATTTGGCTAATCGGCTTGCCTTATGTCTGTGGACATATGACGTGTCCGCTGATTGGCTGGGTTGAAGGGTGAGGTGCTGGGTTGAAGCATGAGGTGCGTCATATTGTTTTGATGCATCCGCCATGCAGACAGGGCAGCAACGAACGGGGTAAAAATACATTTTCGGGGACTGTGTTGGTGTGTAAGAGTGCTTGGGGAGGAAGGGGGAGTAAGAGATAGGTCAAATGCTGTATTTGTTTAAGTATAAGTAGCCCATATACCACAGTTAAAATGTTTGATTCTATGGGGGTGTTATGCTGCAGTGGTTGTGGCCAGGGCCTAGAGTCTTGGTGCAAGGCCATTCACCCAAGACTATAGGCCCTGTCTATATGAGTATTACTTGAGTCATTTCTTTGTGATCCGGGTTGTGGAGACATGTGACCCATCACTGTCAACTGCAGGAAATGAAAATATGCTCAGCATTATTTGAGGTAAAGGTTTTGACTTGTTGAACAACAGACGTTAGGAATTCAACAAATCCTTGTTGAATGTGGCTTTCCAGAAATATAATTAGTTTAGGGTTAGATAGTATATACTAAGAAAACATGGTTCAATAATTCAAAAATAAGTACCAATGAGAGCATGAATAGTTTATATAAGTAGTGTTATATTTGTCTGGTTAGGCATTTAATATGATATACCTATAGTACCGATATATCTATATATATTACACGGCTCACGGTAGTGGCCGTGTAGTTATGGTTAAGTTGCTAATCCCATAGGAAGAACACTTTTTGGGTGGCTTATAACTTTGCTCTCCATGGATGAATTCTCACCAAACTTTGCAATATAAGTGTATGGCCCACTCTGAATATTTTTGCAAAGTGTAGTGAGGTGTGGTGCAGGGGGGGCAAAGTTATAAGGGAGGTCCCAAAATTTCTTTTTTTCCCATAGAGTGAATGGGGAAAAAAATGTGCTCAAACCGCTGGACGGATTTGCACCAAATTTGCAGCAGGAGCGGTGGCTTGGTCCCGAAAGTGTGTTTTTGTAAATTTGGTGGAAATCCGGCCAGTAGTTTTTTTTTAAATGACCAAAAAGTAGGTCTAAAAAAATTAGTGATATCTATGTCCACTACGCAGACACATTTCCCTGTTCGCTCCGTGGACAGGACACCAATTGGCTAATCGGCTTGCCTTATGTCCGTGGACATATGACGTGTTCGCTGATTGGCTGGGTTGAAGCGTGAGGTGCTGGGTTGAAGCATGAGGTGCGTCATATTGTTTTGATGCATCCACCATGCAGACAGGGCAGCAACGAACGGGGTAAAAATACATTTTCGGGGACTGTGTTGGTGTGTAAGAGTGCTTGGGGAGGAAGGGGGAGTAAGAGATAGGTCAAATGCTGTATTTGTTTAAGTATAAGTAGCCCATATACCACAGTTAAAATGTTTGATTCTATGGGTGTGTATTGCTGCAGTGGTTGTGGCCAGGGCCTAGAGTCTTGGTGCAAGGCCATTCACCCAAGACTATAGGCCCTGTCTATAATTGGTGGTAATAGGAATATAATATTTATTGCTACATTTGTGTAGCAATTTACACCAGTTATATTTGAAAATTTGAATGGTCCTGATAGTTCTGTGTCCAAGTCATTTTTCGGAGTGTGTGTTGCTTCTTTGAAGATGTACCTGAGTTACTTTGAGTAGTAGATTCTTCTTTGGTTGCATTAATTGATGAAGTATTAGCTTCTTTTACTCTCTTTGGAGGATTTGCATGAGATCCTGTTTTGTTTCTGTTTGTAGTAGTTTTCTTTTACAACATTTTTGATTTTTGTGGAACAGGATAGGTGTTTAGATGAGGGGTGTACAGTGAACGTAGTCTATGGTATTCTACAATGCAAGGAATATCAGCATTTACTTTACTTGCATCAAAGTTGATTAGAAATACACTGTCAAGTGTACGTAAGCGTGATAGTGCTACATAGCTCATGCCTTCTTTAAAGTTTGTGCTGCAAATATCTATCAATGTTTTATCTAGGGTAAGACCTTGTGATTTGTGAATGATGACTGCGTATGCTAGAGTTAGAGAAAATGTTCTCTGCGTACATACATGTCTTTGAAAAGAAGGAATCAGGCTGTTGAGCATCCTATCCTTTTAAGTTCTGATAGTTTGTCAAAAAGAACGTTGACAAACGGAATGTTGTTGTCACATGGGTATGTTTGAAAGCCAACAACTGTACCAAGTGCTCCATTAACTAGTCCTTGCTCCACATCAAGGTTACGTTTAAGCATTACTCTACAGTTTAAAGATAATTTTAATATTTTTTCCAAACCAGCTGTGTTGGAGATTTGGAGTTTTCTAAGGTAATTAGTCTTGTTGTGGCTTGTTGACACATGGGTAGTGTCATACCATGTATATCCAGTTTGTCTGTGGAGCAAATTTCAATTATCGGTTGCATTTATTTGTTCAACATTGTTTCATTGAATTTTGAACAGCTTGCAAGAGTTGGCATCAAGGACATACAATTGACATTGTTGTGTGCTAATTTTTCCATGACATCAGTAGCACATAAGTTATGGCCAAAGAGTGCATGGATGTGCCGGGTTTTTAATATTGATTGTGCTTCTTGAGATAGTACACCAACTCTAATACTTTTTAAAATGTTGGTGTATGTGATGGCTGCAGACTGGAGCATGTTTTCTGTTAAGTCTCTGTATTGGAAATGTTTCCAAAGGTTGACATTTCCTATGCTGCCAACAGTTTTATGGCAGAGTTTGAGCCCTAAGGTTTTATTAATAGGTTCACCTTTCACTGGTGTCAATTGAAGAAGCTCTCCGAAAACAATAAAGAGCTCTTTGTAGTCTGTTTTGAGTACCTCTTGTAAACTGAGGTGAATCAAAGCCAACATTAGGTTGGAGACCATGCTAACCTCATCTATTAGTAGCATGTTCATTTGTTTCAAAACTCTGCGTAGTTCCATTGCAGCTTCTGTACAAAGTTTGTAATAATCTAATTTGTTTTGTTGTTCTACTGGAAGGAGTAGTAATCGGTGTAAAGTGACACTGCCTATGTTGTAGGCAGCCAAACCTGAGGGGGCAGTTACAACAGCTGACAGTTTGTTGTTTGTCAATTTTAGAAGGAACTTGCTGAGGATTTTAATTAAGAATGTTTTTCCTGAACCAGCTTGACCACTGACGTATAGCAGAATAGGTTTGTACTTTTGGCAGGTACACTTTTTATTTTCATGTTGTACACCATGTTCAATTTGTTTTGTTACTTCTTGGAAAATGTTACGCTGCTCAAAAGCTGGTCAAGTGGCACAGCGAGTAGTGCGCTCACTTTGAAATCTGTGCAGAGCTTGCTAACGCAGGTTCGAATCCCGGCGGGGCCAAACTCAGCCTTTCATCCTTCCGAGGTCGATAAATGAGCACCACACACCGTGGGTAATAAGCAGTGCTCAGATACCCGAGGGTTCGTAGCGCTATATAAATGTGAAATTATTATTATTATTATTGTTCAGTTTTGATTTCAGTACAGCCAAGTGTTCTGTATCTTCTTCATAGTGACAGATGGTGTTTTTTACTTCCGTCATAGCTGATTTTGCCTCATTTGCTATTAGTGGCTGTCCCAGTGGTTCTTGGCTTCCTGTTACTGAAGGTTGACTACTGTCGGGAGTGTCCTCATCTAGTTGGGCCTGGAGTTCTTCTTCGTGTTGCTGTTCATTGTGCAAGATTGTTTTGTACTGTGTAAAGTTTACATCTGTTATAGTGCTTTTCTTTGCTTTGAAAGTGTCTCCATAGATATCTAGTAACTCTTCTTCTTTTCTCCATGGTTTAAAAAGTTGTAGTAGGGACATGTAATATAGTTCTTTACGTTGAGGAGTTTTTAATGACAATTTGATATGATTAATTAAGCATTGTTTGGTAAGTTTCACTAAGCTGCTTTCACAATTTGTCACTCTGTATCTACCTTTGTTTTCATCTGGCTTTATATTATTTTTTTATGTGAAGTTTTGGGCTATAGACACATGGTTTCCAAAGTGGTACTCCTGTTTGGGTAGTATGTGTCCAGTAAATTGTTTTTCAAAATGCCTTGGCTGTTGGGATCATTTTTGGCTATTGTTTCTATGTCCCCATATGATTTGAGATCTCTGTTTCTAGATTTAGCAGGACCAAGACTTAGCCATACTATATTTTCAGATTCTCCATACAAAGCAGTACCGGTCAAACGGTCTGCAGCTTCATAGCAGCCACATTCTGTATGAGAGAGCATTTTTATGCCTAAGCTGTACAATTTCTGTGATAGTGTTTTGTCCGATGATAGGTCTTGAAGCTCTGTTTTGTCTGCTTTGGTTAAATAGGCTGTGACATATCGTGCAACTGCAGTGGAATTGTCTGCAATGTACTGTACATCTATGTTTGCATTTCATAAGAGGGCAATGATTGCATTGTAATCATTGACATATTTTGCTTCTCTGTTCTTTTTATGTAATATGTGTTCTTAGGTGATTTACCTTTAACAATATGTCTAACTGAAGACATGAAGTGTTTTACTTGACCTGTTGCTGTAACTGGTCTAGGGAAGCCAAAGCGGCATTTGGTGTAGTAATTCCCTTTGTTTTTGTATTTGCGACGACAATATTTCCCACATTTGTGTCTTTGAAATTGTAAATTTGGTGCATGAAGATCATTATTTGTTGTTTGTGACGGAATTTCACAAGTGACATATTTTTCAATAAACTGTAAAACAGTGGCATCAATGTCTTGACCAAATTTAGCAGCATTGTTAATCCATAAAAGCATGTTGATATGTGGTGCTCCTGTGGCTTGGTATTCTTTTCTCCAGAAGATGTGTTGCACTTCTCCGAGGGGAGGAACAGTTTCATTACAAATAAATTGTAGCATAGCAATGAAGCGATGATGGAAATATCTTGAAACATTAACAGCATCCATGTGTTAGCATATCTATGTTTGTTTTGTTTTTGTTTGCTATGCGTAGGAAATCATGTAAATCTTCCCATGCATATTCTGCATATTCTGCACAACTTAATATAACAAACCAAGTGGGTGGGCCAAGGTTTCTTATCATACAACGTACATCTCCTTGACATCGGAACCAGTATTCTTTTGTACCACGCATGTTTGCTAACAGATTTGTAATGCTTGATTGTAGAACCTCATCTTTTTCTTGCACTTTTTGTAGTAATTGCGTAGCTGACATATTTTGAAAATGTGTACCTGATTTCAATGTGTGTGCAACTCCGTTGCCTAGAGTTGCTAGTTCACTTTCAAAGAGTAGATGGAATATATATTCCACATTTTGGAATCATCTCCTTGTCATCTCCTTGACATCGGAACCAGTATTCTTTTGTACCACGCATGTTTGCTAACAGATTTGTAATGCTTGATTGTAGAACCTCATCTTTTTCTTGCACTTTTTGTAGTAATTGCATAGCTGACATATTTTGAAAATGTGTACCTGATTTCAATGTGTGTGCAACTCCGTATCCTAGAGTTGCTAGTTCACTTTCAAAGAGTAGATGGAATATATATTCCACATTTTGTCTAAATCTGGGATCTTCAGAATACATTAGTAAAGAGCTGTATTCTGATGCTGTTATCTGAGTGGACCTATCATTGTACCTTCCTCCTTTCCCAGTAGGAAAGAGTAGAGGAAAGGCATGTGCTTCTATACTTTTTTTCCCATATGATGATTGGTGATCCTTTGGTTTGTCGCATTTGGTACTTTTCTAGTGCATCATCTATGGTGTCTTTAGAGTGTAATGGATGATTTATATAATGGTCTAAAATATTGAATACTGTAGCAGGATCTAGAAGTTGAAATTGACCAGTTTCCGGTGACTCTTGAATTATTTCAGTGGTTTCCCTCAGGTTTTCATCAATATTAATTTCTTTGTGGTATTCAATATGGTCTTTTAGATATTGCAGGGCTTGTCTAACTTTATGTAAGTCCACAAGTTGTTGCCAAATTTTTGTTGTCTTTTGTTGGTACACCATTTACTAAGACAATTAAAGATTGATCTATTGAATGTTGCACTCCCAGAGTGTGTACATTTTCTTTCAGATCTAATGGTAAATAAACTACTTGCCACAAATGCCTTTCAGTAATTCAGAGGGAGGTAATTTTTCTGTTTTTGGTTGAAGGCGTGTTATTTCTTGAAATGGGTGCACTGTTTGAATTATGATGCTTTCATATAAATTGAGTTTTTGCAGGGGCTTTAGTAGTGGGAATAATTCCAAGTTATTTGTGATAGCACGTGAAGGAGTTTGGTTGTTGTCAAGTTTTGCAGTTCAGTAACTGCAAAGTATTAAGGGGTCAGTTATTTGTTTTCTGCTATAAGATAGAGAGCTAATTCAAACCATTTGGAATCTTCATTGTCTTCTATTTTGTCTGTTATGTCTAGAGTGTTTGTGCTACTTTTATAAAAAAAAGTTCTGCGGCAACAGACACACACATGGTTTGGTACTTCAGCAGATGTACTTTCACATTTTAGTATTTCTTTTTTGTATGCTTGTAGTAGAAGGTTGCCATCTGTACAATTGTTCCTAGTCTGTTGTAAAGCTATTGCATTTTTTAAGTGGCTTTCACTTCCAAAATATTTTCTCTGGGAATGCTCTATTTCTTTGAGTAGGTCTTTGGCTGTACCATGTAGAACATTTTTTTATTTAAAATGCCTAATGCTAAAGCAGGACTTTTAGCATAGTACAGTTTATGGACTAGATTTCTTATAGTTCAATGACGTGTTGATATAATTTTGATATGATGGAAGGTGAGTTTGCAACTAGGTCCTGAAATGCAGGCTAATGAATGTCCTTGTAGTCCTGTGTATTTGTGCACTGGAGAGGTACCCATATTTTGTAGTATTTTCATTTTGAGTTTGCCTTTGCCTTTCACATACTGACTGAGGAACTGGCGTAAAGATTTGAAAGATTTTTTGTCAATGTTACACATTGACGTGCACAGCCAGTTTTCTGGTGATATTTTGTAAGCAGCATTTCTTGTTCCATTATGGTATTATTAGGTTTTTCGTATCCTCGTCCACTGCTATGTATGGCAATTGTGTTTTTTTGCTTTTGTTTGTATGCTTCTTCATTAAAATGGTTCTGTGCTTGTGGTGTGACTCCATTCACCTCCACAGATATTTAAGAAGTTAGTTTTGATGACATTCCATTTATTGAGAAGTCTTTTTTGTAGTTTAGTAGTTCGTTTTGTTAGTGGTTTTATTCTGTTTAACACTAAAATAAATAACTTCCTTTTGAGAAGGATTGCACTGTCTATGAGAGCTTCTAAGATTAATTATCTACAGTAGGTTTTAAGGGTTATGCATGATTTCTCTCCTGTTTTTATAAGATTCTGAAGGACTCAAGATTTATAGGAGCAGCGTTAGCAGTAGTGGTAGCTGAATTCTTGTTAATCACTTTCTCGTTCGTTTTACATTTTGAAAGAGGAGGCAAAGCTTGTTTTGTTTCACTTAATGACTCTATTAGATGTTTTGTTTGAACTTTTTGTACAAATTCTGCTAGAGATGGATGCTTATTTTGAACACTTTTATTTTGATTTGCTCTACTTCTGCGTTGCTTTCTACATATTTGCTTTTTGGTAGCCATTCTTTGGGGTCTGTTGGAAAAAAGAAGGTATGGGTCGGGCGGTTCTGCAATGTATGTGTGCTGTGTGCATGAGTGTCTGAGTATGATGTTACGGATGTATGTGGAGATGTGTGAATGTACAATGGCTAGCTACAACTAGTTGGCAAGGCTATTCTTGTATTTGTGTGTTACTATACTGGGGTTCAGATGACAATACAAAGTAAGCTAGTGCTGAGGAGAAGCACTAATAATAAATCTAATGCTATAGCATTAAAACAGTTGTTTGTTCTGAAATACTAACATTCTAGGGCCTGATTCATGGAATCTGTGCGCAGAAAAACGGGGATTTGCGTGCCATTCTGCCTGCAAATCCCTGTTTAACAAATGGGAATTTGTGGGCAGAATGGCACACAAATCCCTGTTTTTCAGCGCACAGATTCCATGAATCAACCCCACAGTGTGTTTGAGTAACAGTTACAACATTATGGTAGTATCGTACTTACTTATTTTGTCTGGAATGAACAGGTTTTTTCTGAGTTGTTGTTTGTAATTCAGATGCTGCTGCTTTTTATGAGAGTGGTCTTCACTGCAATTGTAAAAGAAAGAAGTTAGTCATTGTTAGTAATTGTGTGTGTTTAAAGCACTATTGTTAATTTAGATGTAGATTTTAATGTTTTTGTAGTAGTAGTGTTTTTTGATAACTGAACATAGTGTGTGCATGCAGTTTCCTTTGACTATGTGCAGCCTTTATATTTTACTTAGACTCTGTTAGTTGAACATGCTTTGCAAATGAGTATAATACTAAAAATATGAAACTCACTTGGTTTCTTAAGGCTGTGTTATTGGATGTTAGGAAATAGAAGAAATAATCATATACTTATTTTGCTATTCTTATAGGGTAAATGGCAGAAACTGTATAGAAAAGCATGGAATGTATGCATTTGTGAATGTGTGGGTAATAAAGCAGAAGGATGTGATGTAGAGGCAGTGGTCGTATTTCAGCTGGGAGCTTTTCTAATCATAGTGTCTATCTGTATGAGTGTATAAAGATGCATGAACTCATCCTGGCTGTGTGTAATTTTATAATACACTACTAAGTGTTTTTCTACAATTATACTGTTATTTCTCCCATCTTTTAATATTGAATTACACTCATTTAGATAGCTGTGTGTAAAAAAAAAAGAATTTAGATAGCAGACAGGTTTGGAAGTGACAGTTGATTATAGCAGATGGGAAAAATGACAGTGAGTTCATTTTATAGGTTATACAGTTTAAGTGGCAGTTACCCTGTTTATATGCCTTTATAAGAGTAGTACATGTACTGTGCAGGAAATGTGCATACCTGTAGTTTGTATTCATGCATGTGGATATACATGCAGCTGTAAGTAGAAATCTTGGAGACTTATACAGTAGTTTTTGTAGTAGGTGCTTTCCAATGTCATGAGACTTGTACTCAGAGTGATCAACAGTATATTTGAAGTGCTGAACTATGATGATGGCGTTAGATGTAGAGGTCTTAGATGTGATTGGTGGATGGATGTGTGACTGCTCAGCTGTATCCAATAAGGTAATGGCACAGAGAGTGAAGTGGAAAGGGTAGAAGGACTGTGTAAGAGTTACGTGCTCTGCGGACACCACGGCTGTCCACTGACAGGGCATGCCACATCGGGGGTTTTCCAGTAAATCCAGCATGGAAAGGCGACTGTAGGGATTAGCCAATAAGGTGTTGAGGTTGTGGATTTGTGTTACAAGAGGCTGCGTGTAGTGAAGATGGCAGAGGTGGAGAAAGTCAGGGTGTTGGTGGTTGGAGATATGTTTGTGCATGGAACTTGGGGTTGGTCACCCTAGGTTACCTGGGGGCAACCAGACGTGGACTCCCTGCTCACGGTGCTTAGAGAGGCTCAGCTTCACCTCACTGATGATGCCCAACAAGGCTGAAACACGTGTATGGGGTTGCTGATGGTACTCTTGTTCAGAGAGGAATTGCCATAGCATTTCGGTGCTGGACTGCCCTTGTGGGCGGGACAAAGACTGATATGCAAATGGATATTTCCCATCTGTGAAGGTACAGTGAGCAAAAAGCAATGGCTGTGAACTCTCAATGTGGTTAATAACCACTGAACAGGTTATCATGCCTTGTTCTTTCGAGAGAGGGGCGCCTGCTACCTTTTTTGTATTTTTGAAAGGAACTTGGGGTTGGTCACCCTAAGTTACCTGGGGGAAACCAGACATGGACTCCCTGCTCACTGTGCTTAGAGAGGCTCACCTTCACCTCACTGATGATGCCCAACAAGGCTGAAACACGTGTATGGGGTTGCTGATGGTACTCTTGTTCAGAGAGGAATTTCCATAGCATTTCGGTGCTGGACAGCCCTTATTTCCCATCTGTGAAGGTACAGTGAGCAAAAAGCAATGGCTGCGAACTCTCAATGTGGTTAATAACCACTGAACAGGTTATCATGCCTTGTTCTTTCGAGAGAGGCCCGCCTGCTACCTTTTTTGTATTTATGTTTGTGCATGGTTTGGAGCAGTATGCTAAATGCAGGAATGTGGCAAAGAATTTTGATGTTAAAGGAGTAGAGGTGGTGTGGAGCACTGTGCCTGATTTCAATGTACAGGGAATTGTACAAGTTTGTGAAGATATAAGCAGGATGAGCAGTCTCCATGTGGTAGTTTTGCACTGTTGTGCTTTGCATTTGTGCTATGTCAGTGCCCCTACTTTTTTGGCAGATTTGGAACACTAGCAGTAATGAAAGTCCTTCCAAATGCCAAAGTTATTTTTTCTGGTTTAATACCAAAGACAATATGGGACAATAGTTCTGTTTTTTGTCCTCAGCAAAACATTGCTAGGTATGTTTGCTTTCATGCTTAGAGCTGGTATGTTCTTTTGAAATATTGAGAACATTGATTCTGGTAATGCTGTTTATTTTAAAGAAGTGGCATTTCTTTATGTTTTATGGGAAATGCCATGCTGTTTTGGAACATAAGGGTTGCTTTGGAGAAGCTTGTGTGAAGACTTTAGGAGTAAAATAAGAAAACATAAATAAATACAAAATAACATGTGTCTCTCAAGCATCTGCAAAACAAACAAAAAAAACTGCTCTTTTCAGAGCCAACCTCAAAGGGGAAATGGGGTACATTATTTAAATTTAAATTCATCACGCTCAGATATTTCGATATGTTCGCGGACATGGCAGTTGTCTGCGGATAACACATATTACATACAGGGATTTTGGGGTTGAGAGGCATGCAAATGAGAATGAGCAGAGCAAGGGATTGGTCAATAAGGTTTACTGGGTGTGTTGTGTAAGGAGAGAGTTTGTCAGAAAGTATTTTTCCTGAGAGAAGAACAGATAGCTATGGCTGTGTGTTTCAGAAAACAGATTATCTGGATACATTGGTTGGAGGTACATGCAGAACGCTGTGGAGTGGCTGCACATCTTGTATTCCCTCATGTGGAAGTACACTGGCATGGAGTGCGTGGAGTGAAGTGGCTGGATTTGGTACCTTTCTGTGCTACTTTGGTGACACAGCGTCATCCAGACATAATTATTATTCATTATGGAGGGAACAATTTAGGACATGTGTCTGGAATTTCTTTGCAATTTACAATGAAGAAAGGACTTGGGAAGGTCATGGACATGTTTCTAAATTCCCAAGTAATGTTTTCTCGTATTGCGCAGAGACAGATGTGGTTATGTTCTTCTTCATTTGGTCCACAAATGGAGGAAGCAAGGCGCAATGTCAATAAGGTTGTTTGTGCCTTTTTAAGAGATGTTGGCATGTCCTCTTTTCACAATGAAAATATTATATTTTATAGCACATACATTTTTCGTAGAGGTGGAGTACATCTTACTTATGCTAGCAATCAGATGTTTCTGCAAAATATAAAAAATGCATTGCAACCTTTTTTGTAATTACATTAATACATTTTGCAGAAGGTGAAACACAAAAAAAATACCACCAAAAGACTCTTTTCAGAGCCACCACTTCTTCCCATAGAAAAGTGCAATGGTTCTGATATAGCAACACCCCAAAAAAATAAATGTCTGTGGACTGTCTGCGGATGTCTAAAAAATGCACAGGGCCCTGCGCTACTTATTTGTCACTTCTATTTTTAAATTGTGAAAGGCAGCTTCTTTTAAATAGAAATGCAATTTGTGCTCATCTATTTCAGTTTGCCATTTCTTTCTGGGATCCAAATGAACCTGCACAGATTGTTTTCCTTTTTCCTTTTGCATTTTATCCTGACACATCAAAATGATAGTGATGCTAGGTACACAGCTGTTCTGGAGGTATACCTCCACTGCATCATTCGTTTTGGCAACGGTGTGGCATTCATTTATACTGCTGTTTTGTGATTTTATTTTCTTAGGTATGAATGGTTTTTTGTTAAGGACCACAGTACTCCATCCACCCCATCTATGAGAGGAGACAACCTTTTCAAGCAATCTGTTCCCATTAGGAATGGAATTTCACAAAAATAGATGTGATCAACACTTCCTGTTTCATTCTGTGTTTTCCTATCTTTATGTCAACCTCAGTGACACCCACGATAGGCACCTCCTCACCGTTAAAGTTATGTACTGGGCCTTCACTCTGCCTCACTGTGATCTGATTCTGTGGAGATCGCCCTTCGTTGATACTTTTTACCAACTCTTTCAACATAATTGTGGCCTGTGCGCCTGTGTCAATCATTGCAAACTGTTAGGGAGAATTCTCATTCTATGTCTAATTTCCCTTACCTAGAGTTCCTCAGCAGCTTTGCTGGATTTCTGGAGTTTATTTTTACACTTGGTAAGAGTGTGAGCTTTTCCCCCACTCTTACCTGTGCTTTGCCATGTGCATTTCATCTGTTTGTGTGATTGTGGACTCTGGAGTCCACCACTTCAGTAGCCCCACACTTTGTGTGATACACAGCATCTTCAGTGCAGTGACACAGGGTTGTCGTTTCGACTTCCCACCGACTCCATTTCTGGGGCTGACTACTGTCCCCCAGAACAGGGTAAAGCTGCCATTAACTTTACATAGTCATTTAACCACAGATCCAGTACACCCAATCTTATATGGAGTATTGGGAAGGGTTAACTCTTAGCCCTTTTTATCTGTACCTCTTGGAGTATTGTTTCACTCCCTTAACATTAAGACTTAGCTGGTGGCAGTGGTATCTACCCTAATTTTCCTACCGTGATTATATTACATAACGTGGTATTGTTTTAGGCTATTTTAGTAGCCTCGAACTTTAAACCCGCTAGCCCAAATACTTTTGCTAGCGGCAAACCAGGTTTGCCTCCTTTGCTGAGCTTTGGCGGGCTTCTGACCAGAAGCCCTCCTTTGGTGCCTGGATGTCTAGGTGGGCTGAATGTGAGGGAGGGGGTGTAGTCACCCCCTGCACAGGGTCTCCTTGGAGATCCAAGTCGCACCTTGTATTGATTGTCTGAGGTGGTTGTCCGGGCTGGACAACCCCCCTGCTGAGTGATTGACAGCCAGGCTGTGTGAATGGGGAATTTTGGCATACAAGGCAGGACTCTTGAGCTAGAAGGCAGAGTCACCTCTGGAACTACAAGGAACCAAAGAGAAGTGGAGAAGAATACGGTTGCTGCAACCCTGAGACCCGGTGAAGCCCTGCTGCAGTCCTGAGCTATCTACCCCTTCAACGACTAAGAAAATATCCATTCTGGAGTCTTCTTCCCTTGAGCTTGGTGGGATCAACCAGCTCATCTTTTCTTCAGTCAGTGAATTCTCTCCTGGGTCGAAATCACTGCTTTGCTGTAGTGGTCCGGATAGCCATCAGAAGAGCCCTCTCCTGATTTAAAGAAGCACAGCTTCTATTCATCGTTGTCTTTCTCGCTGCTGCTGGCCTCATCCCTGGGTAGTGCAGATTGCTCCAGATGTTCTCCTTCTTGTCCCCACGACTGAAGCTGCAGGAACTGTGTGTCTGCAGGAACTACCAGGAACAACTGCCGTGGCACCAGCCTTTCTCCAACAGAATAAGGTACTGCGCATTTGTGGTTATTTGGCATGGTACCAGTCTTGTTAACTTCCTCAAAATCTGTGGCTCATAGAACTCTTCAGTTGATTGATCTGAACCCTTCTTTTTAGTATTTATTCTTTCTACCTGTATTTGGTTAATTTTTTGATTGTCTAGGGAAAGCATTCTGGCATCCCCACTTACTCCCTGTTCAATTGTATTACCTATGCATGAGTTGTCTTTCTTAAATCTGTCCCTTTGTTCGTTTGGAATCTCATGTTTTTCTTTTTCATTTGTGCAAATCTCCAATGTTTGATTTAACTCTAGGTTAAATCGAACTTCTTTTTTAGATGTATTTGCAATTTCTGTCACATCTTAATTTGCATTTATTTTTGTTTTAAAATCATTAAGCATCTCAGAGTCATTATGCAAAACCAAATCAGGGCAAACTTCTTTCTTAGCATTGCAGGTATCATTAATATTTCGTCACTTATCAGAAACCACCCAGTCATTGCTTTCTGTCCCCTCCTGTGATGACTGTTTTTGTGCCGTACAGAGCTTTCCTATTTGTCCAGCCAACATTTTCACTTGGGCCTCGAGACACTGGCATCTTTCCATCTCTCTAGAATCTTCTCTCTGTGGCCTAGGTCGATATTGGTTGTTTTCCCCCTGATTGAATCTATTCTGATATCTCTCAGGAGAATGATTTCCATTGGGATTGTTTCTGAACTCTTTACTCATATGTGGAGGGGAGCGGGGTGCACCCATCCTTTGGTTGTAGTCCCCTGGTGGTGGTGATTCATTGTATTGAAGTGGGGTATAATTCATACTCTGCCTCATGTCCTGTCTCTCATTTTGTGAGTATTGCCCCCTATGCTGAATCCCATTTTCAGTAAAACGATCCACTTATCGGAGTCTATCCTGATTACCATATATCATGGTGTTAGGGTCAAATCTGCTTTGTGTCCCCAATGTCTGGTAAGGACCATTATTACTTTGATCCTGACTTTGTCTCTGATTATTTTTCATACCTGACATATAAGGCTGATATCCTGCTCGGGGCCAGTCTCCTAAGTACCTAGGGCTAAGGTAGCTCTCCCTATTACCAGGATCATGTGATTGAAACATTGGTGCAGGGAGTGACAACCTCTGTTGATTACCCCTTTGTTCAGGTGTCACATTATTTTTACCTGGACTTTGAGCAGACTCAAGGGACATTTTGGCTGACCGGATCTCCATCACTGTTGCTGAGGATTCTTTAGATTTTGGTCTAGTGTCTTTCATTTTATCATTCTCTCTACCCTGACAATATAGCACCTCATATAGTTTTGTACTTTGGTGCACAATCCATTCAAGGGACTTGTCACAGTTAAATTCACGGACTAACTGTGATATGATGTCTTTCTGTAGCCCAGAGAAGTAAGCAGTTTTAACCTCATTGGAAATGGGGTCAAAAGATACATCAAAGCGAGAAAAAGCTCTTTTTAAATCTTGCAAAAATTGGCGAAGTGACGTATTAGACACAACCGTAATTGTGTAAGCAACCGTTTTTTCCTCTTGTAATGATTGGAAAGGAGAAAAATGACGTCTAATTTCTTTTTCAAATTCTGCCCATGTCATGTTCTGCTGTTCATTTAACCCTCTAATGATAAGAGTTAAGTGAAAGTATTGTCTGTATTGTTCGTTATGTATCTGGAGGGCTTTAAATATATCGTGCACTGCCTCTAACTGATCCTCTATACAGCACTCCCCTCCTTGTTTAAATGGTTTGATCAGAGCCTTGATTGATTTCATTATTTTAATGGGGCTACTCGTTGCCATGCAAGGAATTGCACTATTCTGTGATTCAACCCTTGTTTCAGGTGTATGGGATTGGTGGCGGCCCCCAATAGGTGTGTCAAATCCCCCAAGAGCATTGCAACCAAGTTCAGTCACCGGCCCAGCCACTGAGGCATTAGTTCTCTGCGCAGAAATAGAATTCACCTCAACTCCATTGAATGTGGTGCTGTGTCGTCTGTCCTGGGACCTGGAAATGGATATGTGCTGTTCCAAATCCTTGCATTTTTTAAGGAGCCTATCGGCCTCCTTATGCAAATAGTTATTTTCATCACTCATCTTATTAATTACCTGTTGCATATCGCCCATTTGCATTTGGCATTCATTGAATTCTTTGTTTCTCTTATCTCTTTCTTAAAACATTTTAACCATTTCCTGTTCAGCATTTTGAAGATAACTTTCTTTCTCAAAATGTTCTTTTTGTAAAACCTGCATTTCCAAAACAACTTCATCTTTATCTTGTCTAATATGATCTACCAACGCTTTCAAGTGTTTTAATTCTTGCTCACTATCCTCAAACTGTTTCTTTCTTTGAGACAATTGAGTGTCGAGATCTTTACATTTTGATTGTATGTCCTTTGACATACCTTTAATTCTACTCTTAACTTTTCCTCTTTTTTACTTGCTCTATCCAGTTCAACTCTTAATCTGCTAATCAGCTTGGTATCATTTTCTTGCATTCGCTGAGACCTATTTAGTATAAACCATGCCTTGGCACATAGCCATATCAGATAATCTTTCTCGGCATGTTTATCAGCTGCATGTAATAGTCTCAAAAGACAGACCTGAGTTAGGCTGCCTTCTGCAAAGACGCTGTCTAATGGTTCTTTTTGTACTTCACCATATATGCGGTCATGCCATTCTGTGGCATTATTTGATGACCATGCCCCATGTGCATATAGCTTTGCCTCCATATATTGCACTAGATCTGGGAATGTGGCCTCCATTTGAGACATTCTGAAATTCACTTCTAGTGTCCACTGCTCTCATTAAACGGGTTCTCTTTAAAGCATGTATGGTAGTGTGTGATACATTTGTCACGCCCAGTAGGTGCTCTACAGCCACTTTCCCGGCCAACGCACCAAATATGTAGGATATTTTGTCTTATTGGGGTAAATTTGGATTTCAGCAGTATTTTCTTACCGCCAAAATATGAGCGGTAGTTTGGTGATAAATTAGCCTTGCATTTAGATTGGGTTTGGCCTCATATTATTTTAGTGACCATACCTTGTTATATTATATTGGGGAATCTAGTAATATATTGTTTGCAGTATTTAGTGGTGAGCATAGTTTTCTTCCCTACATTATAACCCCATCATAAAACAAAACCTTCCTTTCTATTAGAGTACCTCCCAGTGTTCTATAGAGAGTCTTGGACCTATGCACATGAGAGAAACCCAACAATTTTATATAGAGCGCCACCTACAGTTTGTGGCCGGTATCACTGGCTTATCTACACCAGTGATCTATCCGCCCTTAGGCATCACTGGCTCATGGATGTCCAGCAATCTATATATCATATTAGATTCTTTACAAACAACATGGAAGGAAGAAACACACACACACACACACACACACACAAATCTGCTTTATCACTGAATATTATCGGCTTATTCTGGGTTGTTATTTTACCTTCAGGTGCAAAATGACAAATGCACTACTGAGGAGAAATGGACCTCCCCTGTACTGTATACTTTATAGGTATGTGAGTATGTCAATAAATTCACAGATGCAAAAATGACACTAAACCATTTGTTTTTATATATTCCCATTATATTATATACAAATACAATTCACAATGATTAGTTCTTACCATAAAAAACATTGCATCATCATCTGGGAAAAGAAAGAGAATACAGAACAAACAAGCCTTTTAAAACATGAGGTAATTCTTCCACATTCTGAACATGATAAAGTAAAAATGCAGGGATTTCCTATCCTGTCTACACTGTATTATAATTCAGTTATCCATGTGACGGTAAACAGTGACCTCACTTGACTTATCTCCTTACCAAAAGTGTTTGTTTGAAGTTCCCCCACACAACCTTGCTTTGCTCGCCTCACAAAGACAGGCCCAGTCAGCACAAACTGCTCCTCTAATCTTGGGTGTCTGGGAAGCACGGCGGGAAACTCTCAAGCCAGCGCTCAGTGACACCATGAACTTCTGTCTTCACAGCGCAGTCAACACGAACTGACAAACTCTATTTTTTCCATGAGCAGAGCTCTGAACCTTCCTACTTTGTCTACGTGATAGGTCTGCAGACACTTTCCTCCAATTAGGTTAAAATCATGTTTTCAGAACCACCGTTTACTTTTATACAATGGGATCCTTGCTTCACTGAACAACTGTTTCAATTTTATTCCCTGTCGTGCATGCTTTCTGCTTTCTGCAAACCAAACACAGAAAGAGAGAAAGAAAAAAAAATGACAGTGTACTTTTAAAAACAAATTATATCAGTGCTACCAAAATATGTATTTTCACCTCACTTTGAACACGAGACTACATTATAATGTTAGGGAGTTAGAGTTAGGGTTTAGTAAATGTTAATTAAGTTAGTCAGTTATATGATTAATGTAGTCTCATAAATAAGGCATCACAGACAAATTGGTGCACTTTATTCTCTGCAGTTTCAAGCTGGGCTTTCCTGTGTTATAAATTCTATACTTTGCATGCTACCAACAACATATTCACATGTTATACTGGCAACACAAAAATAACTATAAGTGTGTACCATATTATTGCTGGCAACAACAACAAAAAATGCCATCACATTTAGTAAAGCGCTATACATTCTTATAAAGTGCTATATATATATATTATTACAGGGAACAGGTACATGTGAGACAATGATATTTCATATTTTCTTTTATGTGGTCCTACACAAAATGGTTTAAAAGATTGAAATTTTTCATTAAAATATCAATGTTTTGTTCCATTCGCTACAGAGAATTTTCTAATGTCTCTTTTGCTATGTTATTTTCACTGTTTGTATGGTCTGTTAAAAAAATGTGTTAAGTACACATAAAGTAATGGTTATTAATTGGCTTATATAGAGAAGTGTCTACCATTAGTATCACTGTCTTCAATCATTTCATAATGTGGGAAATTTTCTTCAAGCCATCCCAAAGTACTTGACATTTCTGTGTTAAAAAAATATATTACTTTTAGTGTACCTAATACAGAAAGTTTAGAAATATATAAGAACAATTAAGTTTACTTACTAGTTTCTAGTAAGGTTTGTTGTTACTGTTGTGTAGGTCTGCTGTTGCTTCTTGCTGTGCAGTTTCTGTGAGGTAATTATGTTGGAGGCATATCTTTTTTTGTTTTGGTATATTCTATTTTAGTACATATGCTATTTAAATGGACAGTTCATGTGTTACATATATAGGTTCCACTTCTTATTTATTATTACTTACAATGTGTTCATGTGCTGCTTTTTGAACTTGATATGTGTTTATATGGCATGATAGAACAATCTAAGATACCCCCTGAGTTTTGGGGTAGTGTTGATGTTGTCTGCATCCATCTGTGGACATACACACAGTCTGTGGACATCAAAATCAATAGCAGGGGGTTCAGTATATTCTATGTTACATGTATATAAAGTCATGGAATCCTAGTAAACAGCTATCAAATTCACACTCTGTATATCTATATTCAGTAAAAAAAACTTTGGTAAAGGGAGGTTATGGTTAAGTTGCGCTATTAAAAACCTATGAATTTCAGTAAAAAAATGTGTGATGTCATCTTTGATGTCCTGGGTGTTGGTCTTAGCAGTGCACGGTGGTGGCGCGAGTTATGGTAGCTTAGCTCACCATAACTGGCGCATTTCAGGGGGTTTTCAGTTTTACTTGGAACCATAACGTCTCTGTAACCAAGTTCTTTTCACTGAATTTCATAGGTTTTTAGTAGTGCAACGTAACCATAACGTTGCTTTAACAAAGTTTCTTTACTGAATATATATATATATATATATATATATATATATATATATATATATATATATATATATATATATATATATATATATATATATATTACACAAACACGGTAGTTATGGTTAAGTTGCTGTTTCCATAGGAAGAGCACATTTTGGGCAGCTTATAACTCCGTTCTCCCTGGACGAATCCTCACCAAACTTTGCAAAGAAAGTATATAGCCCACTTTGATTTTGGTGAGGTTTGGTCCGGGGGGGTCAAAGTTATAGGGGGGTCCCAAAATGTCTTTTTTTACCATAGACTGAATGGGGAAAAAACTTTGCTCACGCCTACAGCCCAAACCACTGGACGGATTTTGCATGTATATTCCTGTCCTGATTCTGGGTGAGTATGTTATGATTGGTGGGATTCTGTCATGAGGGGGCAAAATTAGAGGGGGGGTCCCAAAATAATGTAAAGGTTTATAAATTAGGTGCCATTTGACAAATCTACACTACATTTGGCAAACTGATAACAGATCTAGATATACATGTTTTTGCAAAGTTTGGTGGGATTCTGTTAAGAGGGAGCAAAATTAGAGCGAGGGTCCCAAAATATTGTAAAGGCTTATACATGTGGTGTCATTTGACAAATCTACACAAAGGTTTGCAAAACGATTATAAATCTAGATATAGATGTTTTCGTAAAGTCTGAATGGATTTTGTCAAGTGGGGCTAGGTTATATGACGATTGTATGTGCATACATTTGACACTTTTGAAAAAATAAAACATGGGTGGATTTCCAGCGAACTTGCATATGGAGCATTGGCAAGGACCTACAAGCATGGTTTTGCAAATGTGCCAGTGTTTTATTATTTTCCAAGTGTCATAATGTAGCTACAAAAAATAGTGGCATACCTTTAGAGGCAGAGGGGTAACCTGTGGCCATGGGCAGTGGCCAGATTGTCCGGGTCAAGGAATAAGATCATGATCCAGACAATCTGGCTACTGGGCATGACCACAAGGGACAGAACATAGGATTCAAGTGGCCATGTCCACCTGGGACTGGTTTTGTGGTAAAGTTATTCAAAATTAGGATAGATCTGAAAGGGAAGAAAAATGTGCTTGTGGTAATATGGTCATAAGGTTCTCTTTTTGCCTTCTGCAGGCTGCAATGGAAACCAAAGAGGGGCCTGTATGGAACCCTCGCCTTCCCTTTCTATGGTGGACATCTTGGAAAAGGATTTTCCTTCGTACACCGTATGAAGAAAAATCATCTTTTTTAGCACCCCGGGTTCCCGCTTTGGGAACCTGGGGTGCTAATGGCATTCATCCCCCATTTCAGGGTCTGGAATGGGGGATAATGATCCAGAGACCTTGTTATCCACCCTCTCTTCGTTTGGGCTGATAACTTGTGCTGCTGGGCCGGTATCCACCAATCCAGTCCCTTTTTTAGCACCCCGGGTTCCCGCTTTGGGAACCTGGGGTGCTAATGGCATTCATCCCCCATTTCAGGGGCTGAAATGGGGGATAATGATCCAGAGACCTTGTTATCTACCCTCTCTTCGCTTGGGCTGATAACTTGTGCTCCTGGGCCGGTATCCACCAATCCAGTCCCTGGAATGGAGGAGGAACGCCACAGTATTCCCATTAGCATAACACAAAATGCAAATGGAAATGTTGCAAAATCTTATTGAGACTATGTACTTTACTGAGAAATATAAAGTAGATGGAGTCTATACATGTATTTTTAGTTCTATTTTTTAACTGTGAAAGGTGGTTCCTAAAGGAATATGTCTTTTGTTGTTTTTGGATGTATTTTTTTGGGCAAGAGAGCTGAGAACGAAAGGTGGGGAGGGAAATGAGGAACCAAACACTAATATGGAGGGGTAGGTGGACAAGGGAAAATGTTGCATGTGTGTTATTTCTAAGGTAGGGGGGCAGTGTTTCTCATGCTCCTTGATTACAAAGTTTTTTCATTGAATATATGAATATATATATTCAGTGAAAAAACTTTGTTAAAGGGATGTTATGGTTAAGTTGCGCTACTAAAAACCTATGAAATTTAGTGAACTTTGTCAAAGGGATGTCATGGTTCCAAGTAAAACCGAAAACCCCCTGAAATACGCCAGTTATGGTAAGCTTAGCAACCATAACTCGTTTCACCACTGTGCACTGCTATGACTAACACCCACGACATCAAAGACGACATCACAAATGTCATTGATGACATCACTGATGACATCACATGTCTGTCTCCCTCTTTTTTCCTTTACTGACATATGTAGGCCACATGGTTTTCTTCAGCAACAGCCATGAACTAAAAATTGTAAACACACTATATTTGTAGACTTATCCTTCAAGTATGTACATATGGGAAGACACAAGCTTGAAAAATTCTTTCTGTGCATGAAGATAATCAATAGAGTTATCAGCATTTTCAGATAGTTCTTTTGTTTTTTTATTACTGTATTTTCCATTTATATGCTCATATTTATATATATTGTACTCACACTACTTTCCTCAGGGTCCAGTCACATCATGTAATACATGTACATAGGGCAAATAGCAGCTTTGAAACAGAGGAATCATTTATTTGCATAAAGATATTTAGTTAGGTTATGAATTATTTCTGCTACTACTTCTGCTTTTTTGCTTACTTCACTTTCCCTGTATATACCCATATTTGTATGTGCTATTGTGTCTTTGTGTTTTGTCTGTAATAATGCAATTATAGTATACGTGGGTTTTATTAGCTACTTATTACATATTTCACAGTACGCAAAACTCTAATAAGAAAACAGTTATCATTTCATTATTCAACATATCAACATTATGTATATTGTACCTTCATCATATATGCTGCACACAATGCCTATGTTTCTGCATCAGTAGAACCTCGTATTAGAATGCTATTTATATCAATGCATTGCTTAATGCACTAATTAGCTCATGATATTTTTTCCAATGATCCTTGACAGTTTTTTTCTCAACATTATAATAAGAATCCCTTGTACACACCTTTCATGAAAAGAAAATACACATGTGATGTCATCAGTGATGTCATCAATGACATTTGTGATGTCATCTTTGATGTTGTGGGTGTTAGTCTTAGCAGTGCACATTGGTGGAGCGAGTTATGGTTGCTTAGCTTACCATAACTGGCGAATTTCAGAGGTTTTTCGGTTTTACTTGGAACCATAACGTCCCTTTAACAAAGTTTTTTCACTGAATTTCATAGGTTTTTAGTAGCGCAACTTAACCATAACGTCCCTTTAACAAAGTTTTTTCACTGAATTTCATAGGTTGTTAGTAGCGCAACTTAATAATAATAACTCTGACTTTATGTACATGTAATATAGAACATACTGAACTCCCTCTACTGAATTTGATGTCCGCAAACTCTTTTAATATCCGCAGACATGTTCGGACAACAGCACCACTACCCAAATGTCTGGGGGGGGGTATGTTTAATTGTTATGTCATAACATATGAACATTTTACAAATTCATAAACCAGCACACATGCACATTATATTTAGTAATACATAAGAAGCGTAACCCATATATATAACACACTAACGATTTATTTAAATACAATATTTTCTAAAAATGGAATATACCAAAAGAAGAAAGATAGGCTTCCAACATGAATTCCTCACAGAAACTCCACAACTAAGAACAACAGCAGATCTACAGACCACTCAGAACACACCTTACCTGAAATAGTAAGTGTACTGCATTTTATTCATATATTTATAAACTTTCTGTATTAGATACAAAAAAGAATGATATTATGTTTTTTTTTTCTCACAGAAATGTCTAGTACTCTGGAGTGGCTATAGGAGCATTTCCCACGTGAGGAAATGTCAGAAGATAGTAAATCTAATGGTAGACACTTTACTATATAAACCAATTAATGAATATTATTTTATATACATTTAACATATATATTTCTTTTGTACAGACCATACAAAAATTGAAAATACTAATGAAAAAGCTGTATTGGATAAGACTCTTCAGCACATAGAAGAAAAAATTGACCTACTCTTGGCAAATTTTAATAATTTGAAAAACTTTGTGGAGATCACTTCAAACAAACAACTACATACCATTGTCCCACATGTACCTGTCCCCCCTCACCATATCCCAGTCAATTATCACCAAACCCTATCCATGAACCAAAACATTTTGATGAGACTTCCATCCCTTCTTCACCTCATATAAATCCTATTGAAACCCCTAATTCTGCTGTTTTTTTCAGTTTCTGCCTCACCTTCTCTGTCATAAATTTAACATATATTTAAAATAAAGTAAAATTATTATATTGTGTCCTAATTAATTTCTTGTTTTTTTAAAAAAAAGCAATTCAGGTGTCCGCGGACAGCGCGGGTGTCCGGAATGTCCATAAAGAAATGAAAATGGAGGTGTCCTAAGAACACTATATCTGTCCAAACTGTTCGCTAGCAAGTTAAAAGTGTTCTAAGAACACACACGGTGTCCTGAAATGTTCGTCAATGGACGAAATGTGGGTGTGCTGACGACACTGTCCGTATTGTTTGCTGGCAAGATTAAAGTGTTCTTAGAACATATCATGTGTCCTGGGATGTTCGTAAATAAACAAAATGAGTTATCTTGAGGACGCTATCCCTGTCCGTATTGTTCGCAGGCAAGTTGAAACTGTTCTAAGAACAAAGGTTGTGTCCTAAAATGTTTGTAAAGAAACAAAATGGGAGTGTCCTGAGGACACAATGCCTGTCCATATTGTTCGCAGGCAAGTTGAAACTGTTCTAAGAACACAGGCTGTGTCCTAAAATGTTCGTAAAGAAACAAAATGGAAGTGTCCTGAGTTCGCGCTGTCTGTCCGTATTGTTCGCAAGAAAGTTGAAACTGTTCTAAGAACACAGGCTGTGTCCTAAAATGTTTGTAAAGAAACAAAATGGGAGTGTCCTGAGGACGCAATGACTGTCCGTATTGTTCACAGACAAGTTAAACTGTTCTAAGAACAAAGGCTGTGTCCTAAAATGTTCGTAAAGAAACAAAATGGGAGTGTCCTGAGGACGCAATGCCTGTCCGTATTGTTCGCAGGCAACTTGAAACTGTTCTAAGAACACACGCGGTGTCCTGAAATGTTCGTCAATGGACGAAATGTGGGTGTCCTGAGGACGCTGTCCGTATTGTTCGCTGGCAAGATGAAAGTGTTCTTTGAACATATTACGTGTCCTGGGGTGCTCAAAAATAAACAAAATAATGGGGGTGTCCTGAGGACACTATGCCTGTCCGTACTGCTCACAGACAAGTTGAAACTGTTCTAAGAACAAACGCCTGTCCGTAACTGTTCGTTTCACTTGTGACGCAGTTTTAATCACTCCAGGACCCAAACAGTGTCCGTAGAACATCAACGCGCATGCGCAAAATAGTTTCAATGCATTTGGTGTCCTGCGGACACCCGCTCCCTTCGCGCCCACGATCAGCGTATGTTCTGATTGCGAACACTCTTCATGTCCCCGAACAATTCTAAACTACATTTCAAGTAATCTATAATATTTTCCAACAAAAACTCACCATTGAACAAGTCCCACATAGTAATCCTGAGTTTCTACATACTCTTTGTGACTTTTTGAAACCTTTTTTCTGTTCGATCTGTCCGCGAACAGCGTGCATGTCTGCGAAGCGCGCACAAGCACCCCTATAAAAGATCACGCCCTAGAGCTCATTCTCATTGTGTTTCTGGCTATCCTACAGAGCACAGCGAATTTTCCTGCTAATTTGCAGATTTTCAAAGCCAAGCTGATGGCTTCCATGGCTCCACTACTGCCACCTGGTGCTGCATCTGCGTCAGAACCACCCCGACCCCCTCCACCATCACCACCTCCCCAAGGGCCTGCCTGAAGAGGGGAACAGGAGTGAGGATGCACAGGGGGACGAAGAGGATGATGAGAATGAGGTAGTGGAAGTCCCTACTACCAGCACTCGATGTGAGTCTTGGGTGTGGCGGTTATTTACCATTCGTGGTAATGGTCCTAAGGCGCGTGCGAACCAAGTCACCTGCAATGAGTGCAAATGGTACTCAGTCGCGGGAGGCATGGTTCATACAGATTTGGGACAACAAAGTTGTACCTTGTGAGGAGCGTAGCAGGTTGACTTCCTCTAATTCATCCTCTGTTTCCGATCCTGTCACCACAAGGAACACTCCTGTGGGACAGCGTATTCCTCAAGCTGACTCACAGGACATACGCAATGCTGATGACCCTTACCTTTCGAGGGTCACAGTTGTGTGTATGTACTGCGACGCAGTACTGTGCAGGGGGAGAGACTTCGTAGTGCTTTTGAGGCTATCGGTTCAGATCACAAAAAAGTCTGCTCACTACCCAAGTGAAACCCACTCTACATCTTCCTCTCTCAGCTCGCCCTTTTTTATCCCCATGGTTGGTGTCCCCCCACTTACCCTCCTTTCCCCTCCTCTCCTTTCCCCTCCTCTCCTAGTGTGTCTTGTATAAAAAAACTTTTCAGAGCCGCCTTTTACAGTTAAAAAATAGAAGTGAAAATAAATGAAGCAGGACAGTCCGCGGACATCTAACATTTTGGGGTGCTACCCTATCATAACCATTGCAGTTTTATCTGGAAGAAAGTGGTGGCTCTGAAAAGAGCCTTTTGGTGGTGTTTATTTGTGTTTGAAAAATTTGAAATGCTCAACACCTACTATAAAATGGATGCCATAATTCCAAAAAAGGTTGCAATGCATTTTGTACATTTCTCAAATAAATCTGATTGCCAGCATAAATAAGATGGACTCCATCTCTGCGAAAAATGTATGTACTACGAAACATAATATTTTCATTGTGAAAAGAGGATATGCCAAAATCTCTTAGAAAGGCACAAACAGCCTTATTGACATTGCGCCTTGCTTTCTCCATTTGTGGACCAAATGGAGAAGAACGAAGCCACATTTGTCTCTGTGCAATCCGTGAAAAAATTACTTGAGAATTTGGAAACATGTCCATGACCTTCCCAAGTCCTTCTTTCATTACAAATTGCAAAGAAATTCCAGACACATGTCCTAAACTGTTCCCTCCACAATTAATTACAATTATGTCTGGATGTTGCTCTGTCTCCAAAGTAGCACAGAGAGGTAGCAAGTCCAACCACTTAATTCCACGTACTCCATGCCAGTGCACTTCCACATGAGGGAATCCAAGATCTACAGCTACTCCACAGCTTTCTGCATGCACCTTCAACCAATGTATCCACGAGTCTCCCAAAATCCAAACAATCTGTTTTTTGAAACACACAGCCATAGCTATCTCTTCTTCTCTCAGCAAAAAGAGTATCTGAGAAACTCTCTCCTGGCAGAACACACCCAATAAACATTCTTGACCAATCCCTCTCTCTTCTCATTCTCATTTGTATGGCTACCCAACCCAAAAATCCATGGATGTAACACCCGGTGTCCGCGAACTCCCGCCATGTCCGCGGACATATCGTAACATGAACAGTCCTTCTACCATTCCCTTTTCACTTTCTGTGCCATTCCCTCATTGGATATAGCTAAGAAGTCACATGAACATCCACCAATCACATCCAAGACCTCCACATCTAACTGCATCATCATAGATCACCACTTTAAATGTACTGTTAATCTCTCTGAGTACAAGTGTCATATCATTGGAAAGCATCTTCTACAAGAAATACTGTACAAGTCTCCAAGATTTCTACTTGCAGCTGCATGCATATCCATATGCATGAACACAAACTACAGGTATGCATATTTTCTATATAGTACATGTACAATTTTTATAGATTCATATAAACAGATTAACTGATTTTTAGCTTGTATGATCTATAAAATGAATTTACTGTCATTTTTTCCATCTCCTAAAATCAACTCTCACTTCCAAACCTATCTGCTATTTAATTTCTTTTTACACACACATTTTCAAAGCATGTTGAAATAAAATATTTAAAGTACAATATGAAGAGTTAACATACTCAAACAAAATTGCATGCACACCGTATGTTCAAAATTCAAACAACAAACATGTATTTACTTATATTTATAATTTATATACTGCACAAGCTGCCCATGGCATTGAGGCGCTGTTACTTACAAGAGCTTAGTTACAGAAATAGTGGTATTCAGTGATACATTATGAATTCCACAAGGCATACAAATCATATTTTGGTTGGTACAGTTAGTCATTACAATACAGTTTATGCATTAAGAACATATGATATGTATTCAACTGGTGCGACGCATCTTATGTGAATAAGATAGTTTTCTTGATTTTGAGGAAGGCACTGAGGGTCAATGTCAAGTAAAAAAATCAATGTCTAAATTAAAAACAATGCTATATACAGTGAAGACCATTCTTCTGAAAAGAAGCAGCCAAATCTGAAGTACAAAGAACAACTAAGAAGAAACCTGCTCATTTAAAAAAAAGTAAGTTGAATGCCACCATATTATTTGTACTATTATTCAAATACACTGTAATGTTAATTCATGCTATTTATGTGTCCAAAAATAGAGATTGTGCACCATTCTGTCTACAAATCCCCATTTCTTAAACAGAGATTTACAGGCAGAATGACGCGCAATTTCTTAGTTTCGACACACACAAATAACCCAACTAAACCCCTAGAATTTTCATATTATAGAACAAACAACTGTTTTAATTGTATACCATTAGATTTACTATTTCTACTTCTCCACACCACCAGCTTACTTTCTACTATCATCTGAACACCAGTTTAGTAGCACATAAATTCAAGAATAGCCATCCCAACTAGTTGTAGTTGCCCAATGCACAATCACACACCATTACTTAAATCTTTATTATCTTACTCACACACTCATGCAAACAGCACACATACATTAAGAAAACCCCAACCCATACCATTCTTTATTTTTTTCAACAGACCCTAAAGAATGCCTACCAAAATTCAAGTCCGTAGAAAGCAACGCAGAAACAGAGCAAATGAAAATAGAAGTGTCCAAAACGAGCATCCATCTCTAGCAGAATTTGTAAAAAAAGTTAAAACAAAACAGCTAATACTTTCATTTAGCGAATTAAAACAAGCTTCAAGTACAGAAACTTTGCCCCTTCTATCAAAATGTAAAACAAACCACAAAACAATTAACAAAAAATCAGCTTCCACTACAGATGAAACTGCTCCTCTAAATCTTGATATAGTGCAAACTAAGCATACCAAAAAAAGTATTTTAGCAAAAATGTTCTGTCACAGAGTCTGCAAAATGTTATAAAAAACAGGAGAGAAATCAAACTCAACCCTTAAAACCTATCGTAGGAAATTAATCTTAGAAGCGTTGGTAGACAGTGCAATCCTTCTCAAAAGAAACTTATTTATTTTAGTGTTAAACAAAATGAAACCACTAACAAAACTAATAACTAAATTACAAAAAAGACTTCTCAATAAACGAAATGTCAACAGAAATAACTTCTTAAGTATCTGTGGAGGTAAATGGAGTCACACTATGAGCACAGAACCATACTTTAATGAAGAAGCATACAAACAAAAGCAAACAAATACAATTGCCATACATAGCAGTGGACGAGGTTATGAAAAGGTTAATAATACCAAGAAATATTACTTACAAAAATATCCCCAGAAAACTTAGAATTACCTCTCCATTCAACTGAATCAGAACGTCTAGAATACAAATGGCCATGCACGTCAATGTGTAACATTGCCAAAGAATCAAGTCTTTATGCCAATTCGTCAATCAATATGTGAAAGGCAAAGACAAAATGAAAATTAAACTACTGCAAAATATGGACACCTGTCCAGTGCGCAAGTACACATGACTACAAAGACATTCATCTGCCTGCATTTCAGGACCTACTTGCAAAGCCACCTTCCATTATATCAAAATGATATCAATACATCATTCAACTATAAGAAATCTAGTCTATAAACTGTGCTATGCTAAAAGTCCTGCTTTAGCACTAGCCGATTTAAATAACATTCTTCTACATGGTACAGCAAAAGACAGACTTGAAGAAATCGACTATATCCAGAAAAAATATTTTGCAAGTGAAAGCCACTTACAGAATGAAATAGCTTTAAAGCAAATTAGCAACAATTCTATGCATGGCAACCTTCTACTACACACATACAAAAAAGAAATACTGAAATTTAAAAGTACATCTGCTGAAATACCAAACCATGTGTGTGTATGTTGCCGTAGAACTTTCTATAAAAGTAACACAAAAACTGTAGACCTAACACATAGAATAGAAAACAATGAAGATTCCAAATGGTTTGAATTAGCTCTCTACCTTATATCAGAAAACAAATATGAAATAACTGACCCCTTAATACTTTGCAGTTACTGCACTACAAAACTTGACAACAACCAAACTCCTTCACGTGCTATCACAAATAATTTGGAATTATATCCACTACCAAAACCCCTGCAAAAACCCAATTTATATGAGAGCATCATAATTCAAATAGTGCACCCCTTACACGCAATAATAAGCCTTCAACCAAAAACAGCAAAATTACCTCCCTCTGAATTAGTGAAAGATATTTGTGGAAAAGTAGTGTATTTACCATTAGAGCTAAAAGAAATTGTGCACACTCTAGGAGTGCAACGTCCAATGGAACAATCTTTAATTATCTTAGTAAATGGTGTACCTACAAAAGACAAACAAATTTGGCAACAACTGGTAGATTTACATAAAGTTAGACAAGACCTGCAATATCTAAAAGACAATAATGATTACTACAAAGAAATTAATATTGAAGAAAACTTGAAGGATACCACTGAAATAATTCAAGAGACACAAGAAGCTGGTCAATTTGAGCTCCTAGATCCTGCTACAATATCCAATACTTTAGACCATTATACAATTCACCCATTGCATTCTAATGACACTGTAGAAGATGCACTAGAAACGTACCAAATGCGTCAAACAAAAGGATCACCAATCAGCATATGGGAAAAAAGTATAGAAGCACGTGCTTTTCCTCTACTTTTTCCTACTGGCAAAGGAGGAAGGTACGATGATAGACCTATTCAAATAACAGCATCAGAATATCGCTCATTACGGATGTATTCTGAAGATCCCAGATTTAGACAAAATGTGGAATACATATTCCACCTACTCTTTGAAAGTGAACTAGTAACTTTATGTTACGGAATTGCACATACATTAAAATCAGGATCCCACTTTCAAAATATGTCAGCTACGCAATTATTACAAAAAGTGCAACAAAAAGATGAGGTTTTACAATAAAATATTACAAATCTATTAGCAAATATGCATGGTGCTAAAGAATACTGGTTTCGACGTCACGGATATGTACGTTGTATGATAAGAAACCTTGGCACACCCACTTGGTTCGTTACATTAAGTTGTGCAGGATATGCATGGGAATATTTACATGATTTCCTACGCATATCAAACAAAAACAAACCAAACATAGATATACTAACACCTGGAGAACTTAGTTCTCTAGATCCTGTTAATGTTTCAAGATATGTTCACCATCGCTTCATATCTATGCTACACTTTATTTGTAATAAAACTGCTCCTCACCTTGGAGAAGTGCAACACTTCTTTTTGAGAAAAGAATACCAAGCCAGAGGAGCACCACATATCCACATGCTTTTATGGATTAAAGATGCTCCTAAATTTGGTCAAGACAGTGACGCCACTGTTTTACGGTTTATTGAAAAATATGTTACTTGTCAAATTCCATCAGAAGCAACAAATAGTGATCTCCAAGCACAAATTGTACAATCTCAAAGACACAAATGTGGCAAATATTGTTGTCGCAAATACAAAAACAAAGGGAAATACTACACCAAATGCGGCTTTGGTTTCCCTAGACCGGTTACAAAAACAGGTGAAGTGAACAGCTTCATGTCTTCAGTTAGACATAGTGTTAAAGGCAAATCACCCAAAAATACATATTAGATAAAAAGAACAGAAGAAGAAAACTATATCAATGATTACAATGCAATCATTGCCCACTTATGGAATGCAAACATAGATGTGCAGTACATTGCAGAAAATTTCACTGCAGTTGCCAGATATGTTACAGCATACTGAACCAAAGCAGAAAAATCAGAGCTACAAGACCTCTGGAATGACCTGTCATCAGACAAAACACTGTCTCAAAAATTATACAGCTTGGGCATAAAAATGCTCTCCCATAGAGAATGTGGATCCTTTGAAGCAGCAGATTGTTTAACTGGTACTGCTTTGTATGGAAAATCTGAAAATATAGTATGGCTAAGTCTTGGTCCTGCTAAATCTAGAAAAAGAGTTCTAAAATCATACAAAGATATAGAAACAATAGCCAAACATGATGCCAAAAGCCAAGACATTTTAAAAAACAATTTGCTGGACACATACTACCCAAACAGAAGTACCACTTTGGAAAGCATGTGTCTATACCACATAGGCCAAAACTTCACATACAAAAATAATATAAAACCCGATGAAAAAAAAGGTAAATACACAGGGCCTCATTATGACCCTGGCGGAAAACCATGGTGCTATTAGCACCATGGTCCATGCCGGTAAGTTACCGACTCTGCCATGGAGAAAGGGGCAATTACCACCCCATTACAAGGTTGGCGGGGTGGTAATTCCCCATTCCTCCATGGCCCTTCCCCATTCCCATTTTTGCCCCATAGGGCTCAATGGGAATGGGGAAGGCTCTAAGTACGGTGCCGCAAATTGCGGATCCGTAATTAGCACCAAGGTCCCTTTGCGGGTCCCTACTTTAACGGCTGGTCTAAACCAGACGTTAAGGTCGGGTCCCGCAAAGGGACCTCATAATTAGGCGCTAATAGGTTAACGTCGCAGCAGCCTTTTACGGCGCACTTAACCCATTAGCGCCTGGGTCGTAATGAGGCCCACCGTGTCAAATTGTGAAGGCAGCTTAGTAAAACTCACCAAACCAAATTGAATTAATCATATCAAATTGTCATTAAAGACTCCATAACATAAAGAACTATATTACATGTCCCTGCCACCACTCTTTAAACCAAGGAGAAAAGAAGAAGAAATACTAGATAACTATGACTCCTATGAAGACACTTTCGAAGCAAATGAAAGCACTATAACTGATGTAAACTTTACACAGTACAAAACAATGTTGCACAATGAACAGCAACATGAAGAAGAACTGCAGGCCCAACTAGATAATGACACTCCTGACAGTAGTCAACCTTCTGTAACAGGAAGCCAAGAACCACTGGGAGAGCCACTAATAACAAATGAAGCAGAATTAGCTATGACAGAAGTATAAAACACCATGTGTCAGTATGAAGATAAAGAAGACTTAACTATACTACAATCAAAACTAAACAATGAACAACATAGCATTTTTGAAGAAGTAACAAAAGACATTGCACATGGTGTACAACATGAAAACAAAGAATGCACCTGCCAAAATTACAAACCTATATTACTATACGTCAGTGGTAAAGCTGGTTCTGGAAAAAAAAATATTCAAAATCATCAGTAAATTCCTTCAACAATTGACAAACAACAAACTGTCAGCTGTTGTCACTGCCTCCACAGGTTTAGTGCCTACAACATAGGTGGTGTCACTTTGCACCGATTACTACTCCTGCCAGTTGAACACCAAAACTAATTCGACTATTACAAACTTTCTACAGAAGCTGCAATGGAACTACACAGAGTATTAAAACAAATGAAAATGCTACTAATAGATGAAGTGAGCATGGTCTCCAACCTAATGTTGGCCTTGATTCACCTCAGATTACAAGAAGTACTCAAAACAAACTACGAAGAGCTCTTTGGAGGAATACACATTATTGTTTTCGGAGATCTTCTTCAATTAACACCAGTAAAAGGTGAGCCTATTTTTAAAACCTTAGGACACAAACTCTGCCGTAAAACTGTTGGCAGCATTGGAAATATCAACCTTTGGCAACATTTCCAATACAGAGAATTAACACAAAATATGCAGCAATCTGCAGATCGCCCTTATGCCAACATCTTAAAAAGTATTTCAGTTGGTATATTATCTCAAGAAGCACAAACAATATTGAAAACCCGACACATTCATGCACTTTATGGCCATAATGCATGTGCTACGGATGTTATGGAACAATTATCCCACAAAAATGTAAATTGTATGGCCTTAATGCCAACTCTTGCAAGATGTTTCAAATTCAATGAAACAATGTTAAAAAAAAGAAATGCAACCAATAATTGAAATTAGCACCACAGACAAACTAGACATACATGGTATGACACTACCCATGTGTGAACAAGCCACAACGAGACTAAATAGTTTAGAAAATTCAATCTCCAACACAGCTGGATTGGATAAAATATTAAAATTATCCTTAAATTGCAGAGTAATGCTTAAACGTAACCTTGATGTGGATCAAGGACTAGTTAATGGAGCACTGGGTACAGTTGTTGGCTTTCAAACATACCCACGTGACAACAACATTCAGTTTCTCAATATTCTCCTTGACAAACTTTCAGAAGTGAAAAGGATAGGATGCTCAACAGCTCAATTCCTTCTCTTCAAAGACATGTATGTACGAAGAGAACAATTTTCTCTAGCTCTTGCATACGCAGTCACCATTCATAAATCACAAGGTCTTACCCTAGACAAAGCATTGATAGACATTGGTAACACAGTCTTTAAAGAAGACATGAGCTACGTAGCACTATCACGCTTACATACACTTGACGGTCTATTTCTAATCAACTTTAATGCAAGTAAAGTAAACGCTGATATTCCTTGCATTTTAGAATACAATAGACTGCGTTCACTATACACCCCCATCTAAAAACATAACCTATTCCACAAAAAGTAAAGTGTTCGAAAAGAAAACTAAATCAAACAGAAATGCAACAGGATGTCACTGCAAATCCTCCAAAGAGATTAAAAGAAACTAATAGTTCATCAAGTACCACAATCAAAAAAGAACCTACTAGGGAAAGTAAACCAGGTACTTCTTCAAAAAAGGGAGACAAACTCCAAAATAAGCACTCAGATACAGAACTACCTGGTCCATTTAAACTTTCAAATGTAAATGGTGTAAGTTGCTATGCAAATGTAGCAATGAATATTCTATTTCAATTACCACCAATAGTTGACAACATTTACTTACACAGTACAGACCAATTGTGTTTGCAAATGTCAGTACTTCAAAGAAACGCAACAAACAATCTTGACAACTCGTATAGTGTTTATGGAATAAGAAAACAATTGGACTACTGTGCTGGAATGGTGAAATTCACTATAAACTCACAGGAAGATCCACAAGAATTTCTAATGTACTTACTACAAGTACTGGAAAACAAAAACATACCTATAAATGAAATCTTTCAGATTTCATACATGTGGAAACAAACATACACTCTGTGCAACAATGTGACACAAGAACAAATCCCCAATTTGCGCTTTTGTATGTATCAATACCTAATTGTGAATCCGTTCCATTTCAGCAAATTGTACAAAATGCAAACCATGCTAGATTATGTACTACCTGCAATTCAGCTAATCGCTCCACCTTACTAATAGAAACACATAGTAAATATGTAATACTAATGCTTCTACGTTACAATGCAAATGGTACCAAAAACAACTGCAAGCTGACTGGATTCACACATGGTCAAGTATCACTTGGTAAAAAATCCTTCACAACAATAGGTATAATCTACCGCGCAGGAGCCACAACCAATGCAGGTCACTATACTGCATATATAAAAACGAATTGTGGATGGTTCGAATGTAATGATAGTACCATTACTCTAAAGCAGAGATTACCTGCAAATCTTACAAACGCTTATTTAATCTTCTTTAAACCAAAATGTATTAACTAAACTGTACTTAAACATTAACTAAAGTTTTATTATAAAACTATAAACTGTTATAATATGCCAACAGCTATATAACTGCCCCAAGATTCTACAACAACTAAACAGATAAATAAATACCAATACATTATATAAACAAATAAACAACATACGCCAACTGGTATCTAACTACCCCAAGATTTTCAGTAACCAAAATGATAAATCAATACCACTACATTATAACAAAAAATAGACAGTTAGAATATGCCAAATGGTATCTAACTACCCCAAAATGTTACAATATCCGAACAGATAAATCAATACCACTGTTAGAATATATCAACAGGTATCTAACTGCTCCAAAAATCTGCAACAAGCCAATATATAAAGCATTAGACGGAAACAAGTGAACACTGAAAACAAACAAACAAGTTGACTGTAGCATAACAAAAAAAGTTTTTTTTTAATCCAACATGGATTTTTTTTTCTTCCACAGACCCAATGATTTTAGCAACAAACACAGAAACTGACCGAATTGCACAGTGCACTGGTTTGTAATTTACTAAATATGAGGGTAAAAAAAAAATGTTGATTATTCAATGTTATTTTTTATTTTGTATTTTTTATTTTGGTTGGCTAATTAATTAACCTTTCAAAACAAACATATCATAGACAAGAAGAAGAATTACATAAAACATTTCTCTAAGACACATCAAACATTAAAAGTTACAGATGGAACTGTCTGTTATCGACTTTAAGATATATACTTAAAAGCAACATTAGGATCAATGCTAATTGATCAACACTTATGAAGATAATAACATTAAAACTAGTAATGAGTAAATTTGAACATATAAGTGGATATAAGCCACACATTTCTTCAAGTATACATTGCTTTAACCACTAATAATCGATCATTTTACTAGAATCATTTATTCCTCAGAGCCCGTAGTGAGAAATATTGTATTTAAAAATTGCATTGTCGCTATTCTTATGGACATTTTTGGAGGGGCACGTAGCTCATGCCACAATTCATCATTTGACCGCTTAGTAAGGTGATGTTGTGTTAATTTCTTGATCATCACTTCTCTCTGCATTCTTAATTCATCACATTCAATTAATAAATGCCTTAATGTTTCTTTAGTATTTGATACTTTACAAAATCGGCACGTTACATTTTCGACTTGTAATAGACCTCTTCTTACTAATATCTGGTTAGTTGGCCACAGGTTCAAACAAAACCGTAATATTTGATTTCTTAATTTGAACGAAGGACATTTTAGTAAACAGTCTGCCGCCTGTCGAAATGTTTTATGACCGAAAAGCGCTCTATCAAAATCTTTTAATTGCAGACATTTTTTGTTTGGTGTTATTCCAATCATACTGGTGCAATTTCAATTTTGCTTTGTTAGGGTTATTTAACAGAGTGTCAAGCGAGATGTTAGCGTTACTCATATGTTCAATTACAGCCGCTCTCCATTTCCATTATTCAATGTTATAAGTTGTTACAAAATACCAATACTAACATGATCTTTTCTTTTGTCACAGAAATAAACAAGAAATACATGTACTACAGTTACTGAACCAAACAGTAAGTATATTATATTAAGTATAACCATCAGAGCAAATCACACCCATAGTGATTTATAACTTTGCTGCCTATACATTTGATCTTGTCCATGCACCCAAAACTATAGACCCTGCCCACAACCTTCACAACATATCACACCCGTAGTGGTTTATAACTTTTCTGCTTATAAATTTGTTCTTGAATCCAAAAGTTATAAGCCACTATGGGTGTGATATGCTGCAATGGTTGTGGCCAGGGCATAGAGTCTTGGGTGCATGGCCATATGGCCATGCTCCCAAGACTCTATGCCCTGGCCACAACCACTGCAGCATATCACACCCATAGAGTCAAACATTTTAACTATACCATATGGACACTTTTAATGTCTGCGGACATCATGAGTGTTCTTAGAACAGTTTCAACTTTGCTGCCTATAAATTTGATCTTGTCCATGCACCCAAGACTACAGGCCCTGCCCACAACCACCACAGCATATCACACCCATAGTGGCTTATAACTTTGTTGCTTATAAATTTGTTCTTCGATCCCAAAGTTATAAATCACTATGGGTGTGATATGCTGCAGTAGTTGTGGCCAGGGCATAGAGTCTTGGGTCCATGTCTTGGGTGCATGGCCATATGGCTATGCACCATTGCAGCATATCACACCCATAGAATCAAACATTTCAACTATGCCATATGGACACTTTTAATATCCGCGGACATCATGAGTGTCCTTAGAACAGTTTCATCTTGCCTACGAACATTACGGACAGATATAGCATCCTCAGGACACCCTCGTTTCGTTTATTTACGAACATCCCAGGACACATAATGTGTTCTAAGACCACTTTGAACATGCTTGCGAACATGTGTTTTTAGAACAATTTGAAATTGCTTGCGAATAGAACGGACAGGCATACTGTCCTCAGGACACCCCCATTTTATTTATTGACGAACATCCCAGGACACATGATGTGTTCTTAGAACACTTTCAGCTTGCTTGCGAACAATACGGACAGGAGTAGTGTCCTCAGAACACCCCCATTTCGTTTATTTACAACATTTTAGAACATCTGCGTTGTCCACGGACAAAGCGAACACAACAGGGGGGTCTTCCACCTAAATAAATAAAACATTTAACCCATTTCTTACTCCCCCGCCCTCCCCAAACACTTTCACAGAACGACACACAATCTTTGGTAATGGCACTGTCGGGCCCGCATGGTGCCCCTGGATGCAAAACATTTGGCGCTCCAAAATTTCCAGTGAGAGCTCAGCAAATCAGAGCCCTACTAAAGCTTTTCAATTAAAAAATGTGGGTCCTCTGATTAATCTGCCAAAATATACGCAAACAAAAATGCTGCTGATTTTGTCTTTAACATTTAAAAAAAAAAATCCTGCAAGACTAATTTCCACCAAGCAAAGAAAAGCATTGAAGCTGGCCCTGATGCCAAGTTGCCATGTCGTCATTAGTGTTTGGTTGAAACCCATCCATCTTTGTTTTTGTAAATGCAAGCCCAAATTCCCAAGAGGAGTTTGAATTGAAAATCTAAATGTTGGTATCCCACATATAATGTTGCCCCGCAGATGAAACTTTACAAACATTTCCAAAGAATTTAGATGTGCATTTATACTTTCTTGACGAGTGTCTTGCATATCCGTTGAACGGCGTTGAAGTTGATGGACATCTAAAAAATTCATCTTTACACACAAATAGTAACTTAACCAAAACTACATATTTGCTATTGCGGTCTCATTTCTATATTTATTTCCCTAACTTAAATGTATATATCTAAATGTATATATCTTTCAACAAGGACATGTGTCAGCCACAACAAAAAAGGACATGTAACAATAGGGCATATTGGAAAACTGTCAGTATGATAATCTAATTTGTGATTTATATACAAGTATTAATGGATGTGCTTTGATTAGGATATATATATATTATCACTATTGAATTGCATGGAGTTATTATAAATAATGTGCTGGCTTGCAAATTCAAGCATACATCAAATATTAGCCTCTGCAACTCATTAATCAATTTACATACTGTGGGGGAAAGGATCAGAACACATTATTTTGTATCAATTCACGAGGCCAGTTTGTACTTTTTTATAGTAAATGAACACTATTCATCTATGGCATGGCACTGAAAATAATGTTGATAGCTATAGCTAAAGGAAAACACAATAGCAGTTTCCCAATTCTAGGCTTAAGGGCCAATACATGGAAAAGTCTGCATTTATCCTGCAGTGTCTACATGCCTTGATTGACTCTGCGCGAGCCTGTGCTCACAAGAAAAAAATGTGTGTCCAGTGTATTCATGGATTTATTCCTGCAAAGTAGGCCTATACTCAGGTCCCGGCTAGAATGCCCCTGACACGCCCCAACGCAAAGCCAAAAAAGCCAGTAACAGCTACATTTGCATGCTCCTCAGTCTCACATACATGCACCCTGTAAACAGTGCATGGGTCCCCCACAAGCATGACTGCACCTCAGCACCAATGTGCAGGGTCCCCCGTAACTGAAACCGGCACTCCGAGAACATGCATACAGTTTTCCAGAAAAGCATATATTCTTCCAAACAAACTGCATGCAAACCCTGGTAAATCGTCCCTGCACCCCACTACACTGTGTATGTGCACTCCTAAGTACGATCAGAACCCAATGTGTGTGCAAGCAGCCCTAAATCAGACATGCAAACTCGCCTCCCGCATTCCAATTTCTCTGCGCAAGTCTGTACGTCTGCTTTCAGGTGGCAGAGATTTCAGGGGCACTGCGTGAGCATTTCGCAAGCTAGAGGTTGCATGGTCACATCCACTAATATGCTTCAATTTGTGCTTTTGTGGGCGTGCTATGCACCCTCTTGGCTGGGAAATGACCACACAAGTCCTGCATATGTTCTCTCACCCAAAAGCAGGCGTAAGTACACTTGGCGTAGGATATACAGAGCAGAGGTCGGGTTGCATGACGGATTTTGCAGTGTGTGTACTCAACTGGGGTTCTGATGTAGCTTAGTGGTATGCGTAAGCAGTGTAGCGGGGTGCAGTATAGGTTTACGGGGGTTCGCACGCAGATCTTCATTTAGACCAAGTTATAATTTTTCATACGCAGATTGTCGGGGTGCCTGGAACAGTTAAGGGGGACCCTGTGCAGGTTCCCCGAGATGAAGGTTTGCTTGCTGGGGACCCCGCAGACTCTTTGAAGGGTGCGTGTATTCGTGCCCGGGGGAGTGCTCAAAGGTAGCTTATCTGGCAGTCCTTGCTTTGCATTTGTGCGTGTCAAGGGCGTTCTGGCCGTGACTTGCGAATACGGTTATTTTGTGGGAACAATTCCATGAATACGTGAGGTGTGCATTGTTTATTCTGAGTGCATGCTTGCGCAGTGTCCTTTTCGGCATGCGGCCCTTGTGAGATTTCTGAGCACATTTACATGAATCGGGTCCTGTTTTTCCGCCATCTATAGAGTCCCCCAGCATTCTTGCTCTTATGAAAGTGTCCACATTAAGATGTTTTTACCAGGTTAAATACTTCACTTGCAACCTTTGACATCTCAAGTGCTTATTTTTTAAGCAGAATGCTGAGAAATAAAAAAATGCTATGCAGACTAATATATATATATATATATGATATAGACATTTTGGACAAATCTGAAAACATGCATTACAGCCGGTGACATTTGCACTAGCAGCCACGTCACCATCTTTTATAGATTGACTTGTTTTCACTGCTCCTCTGTCTCCCCTTATCTCTCTTTCTCAATGCCGCTCTGCCCATTTCTCTCACACAGTCCATTTCCTGCTTTCCCTTCTTCCTGTCTCTCTCTCCCTCTCACACACTCATTCTCCCTAGCCCCTCCCCCTTTATGCCTCACTTTCGTGATCATTGCAAATCTCATATGCACACTGTTTCTGATCTTTGATAAAATCATAACAGACAGTCGTATACCGTATACCAAATTCATTTTCATGTACATGTTAAAATGGATTGTATCATTCTCCCATTTTTGGCATCTATGGAAAAAACATCATGATATGATATGATGTGGCATTTATAATGTGTCTGTACACACAGGTTTCTTACCTATCCTTCCTCTTGGATAGGTGTTCTGTAAATATATAAATAAAAATACATGCTTACCATAGTCAAAATACACGTTGCATCTATCCTGCTCTGGGCACTGTTATGAACCTGGACTATCTGTCCCTTCTCCCAGCAGACAGCCACTTTCTTTGATGCTAGTGAGGTGAGCCTTCTGAGCAAGACACTCCACACAGGTCTCGGCAAGTGGGACCTACCTGGCAGTGACTCTCCTCTTGGAGACAAGGGCTCCCATTTCTGCAAGGAACTCCGTGTCCAGAACACATTATCTGCCTGCATGGGAAACGGAAAGACTGTTAACCCTGTTTTGGATTCAAAGTGATATGTATTCAATGTTGCTGGCTTTGGGTAATGCTGGATCTTGCCTGACCCCCACAGTCAAAGAGGAATGGCACACCCCTTTTGTTCTTAATGCCATAACTAGAACCACAAGGAACTTGGAATCAGGCAGAGAGCGTCCTACCCAATTTAGTGTAGTTTGGCAAGTCTCTGACGGGAAGACGTCCTGAAGGGGTGGAGCCATGCTAGACCGCAGAGCCAGTAGTAGCCTGGAGAGCGAACTAAATGCTCACAAGATGCCAGAAGGCTGGCGTACTGATTGGCAACAAATCCTGGATCTAGAAGGAGGCAGGGCTGGTAAAGTTACTGTCTTGCCGCAACCAAACAGAAGCCTTGGTGGATCTGGGGCCCATTAACTGATGCTGAGTCCAGTCAGCAACAGAGAGACTGGATCTTTGAACTCCTCATGAGGTCAAGCAGTGGAAGGGAAGCAAATGCTCCTGAAATGATAACGCCGTTGAGAGGGGTGAACAGTGATGGGAGAGGCTGGGAAAGCCGCCAAGGTTACAGAAGCCAGATAAACCCGAGCAAACAAACAGACGCCATACCAACACTGAGATAAAGCATGCCTAGCAGAGGGCCAGAGGGCTTTGGAGAGTCTTGGGAAACTGAGAGGCTTTAATATTCAAGACTGGGAAAGCCACACGAGTTAAGAGAGCCAAGGGAGCCAAGGAAATCAGAGTGGATCAATGCCCTATTGATGCCGTGCTAAAGTAAGCCTGTCAGAAGGCCTGAGGCCTTTGTGGAGCCAAGGGAACACAAATGATAATGGGTCGAACAGGAGAGAGAGAGAGAACGTGGAGGGTTCCAGTCAATAAGTACAAACAGAACAGTGTCAAGCACCAAGTCGGAGAAAGTGGAATCAGATGAAGGAAACCTTTTCTTCCTGGAAAGAGCGAAAAATATGGAACTAAGAATTGCCATACAGAACTTGCAGAGAGGCTGAGTACTGTATTACAATAAACTGACTAACTTTTAAAACCTCTTGAAAAGGGATCCAATTTATTGGGCCAGGCAGAAGCCACGGACAGAGGCTATTGCTTCGCTCTCCTTTTTTGTTTTGTTTTTCCTAATTGGTAGGGCAAGTGAGCTGAATAGGTTTTGGAATAAGGACTAATTCTTTTGTCCTCTGACAAGTACCCTTTTAGTTGGTTAATTGCTTATGAGGGAACTTCCCGCATAGCAGCAGGGCTAGATAGGCATTTTGTTTTATTTGAGTAAGCATCCTTAGAACATGACACATCTTACTCTGCCTCCTTCTTCTGGTTTGCCACAGCATCCAATTTTAGTAAAATGCATGTCCATTAAAGGTCCAACTTTTGGCACTTATTGTAGGAAGAGCAGATATTGGAAATTGGCTTTCAGGCGTCCTGCAACTCAAACTGCTACTTTCATCCAATAATTTCCATATAAGGGCATGCCTTAGAAAAAGTTGAATCACTGGCATGAGTAGTGTTCCTTTACTGTATTGGGTACATAGCTAGGAAGGCTCCAGGGAATTCCTTTCATATCAAATACATTAGATCACAGTGAATGCTTAACACAAAACACATTGGCATGCCAATAGCCCTGGATTCCTAAATGTAAAGTGTTCGATTGTTTTCAAGCAAACAACACATTACCGTTTCCAAGAAAAATATTTTCTTTGTCCTTGTTGTTTTAGATATTGCATTGAAAACAATTCCCAATTCTTCCACCTTTTAATGTTTGCTTAACTACCTGTTAGTCTCTGCCTGATTATGGCACTACTGATGGTATTGTGGTAATGGATACAGACTGTTAGATACTGCACATAGTGTTATTTTAAATCTGTGTGTTGTGTATTTCTATTTATTTTTAAATCAATGTCCTTCCTTGTTTGGGGGAAATATATAAAATGTGTGCAGTAACAGACTCAGCAGCTATTGTGTATTATAATTGAAAATAATATAGAGAACGTTTACTTTACCCACTTCTCTGCATTACATTCCAAAGTGGGTGAGGAGGTGGGTGTCTGATTTTCTCACTTTTCCACTCACTTTGAAAGGCCCCAGAAAATGTTTTTCCCTTAACTTGAAGGTATACTCCTGTACATTCCTTGAAATTAAGGACAATACCGTGCATTGTTTTTAAAGAATGTGTCACTCCACTCTTTGGGAGAAGGTAATCATTGTGGGAAAAACAATGTGCATTTCCAGATTATGTAATGTATGTTATGTTAAAAGAAAAGATCATACCATGCCAGTCACAACCATAGTGGGTTTATGGTGCTGCAGCCTTGTCTCATGTGATGAGAGGCACAACAGAATAGTGCACTCTTTGAAGTCTGGATAAGAAAAAGTTAGTCCTCTGCTCCTGAATTACATCTTGGTGTTTAAATGTGCAAGGCATTAAAAGGGAAGTAGGAGCTGTTAGGTTTTTTGAGAGCCATGAACAATAAAAACAACCAGGCCAACCTCAAACACAATATCCCCTACCAAGTGCCCAAAGAAAGCTATGAAACCCACAGGCCATTTATTCAATCTTCCCCTGAATCACATTCTGCTATTTGCAGTCCTCTTCTCAAGATGAGGAAAACCAACATTCTAAAGGCATTCCTCTGTCACAGAACATCCCCAAAATGAACCTCCCAGCTGCCCCAATAGAGTTTCTTTCATTTTATACCTCATCTCTATACACAGAGTATTGTTGAAAGCTATGTGGGTGAGGAGGGGGAAGTAGGCAAAAAGCATCAAATTAGCTTCCAAATGGGTGCCCTCAGACAATCAAAATATATCACAAATGTGTCAAGCTGTCTCCCCCTTTACCATGTGTTCCCATTTGATACATCACTAGTATTTGCCTTGCTATGTCAGACCCTCCCGGTCAAGTGGCACAGCGAGTAGAGCGCTCGCTTTGACATCGGTGCAGAGCCTGCTGACGCAGGTTCGAATTCATCCTTTCGAGGTCGATAAATGAGCACCACACACCGTGGGTAATAATAAGCAGCGCTCAGATACCTGAGGGTTCGTAGCGCTATATAAATGCCGAATTATTATTATTATTTATTTATTATCACACAACACGTATGTGCCCCTTATTGAACATTAAAAATACTACCAGGCCACCCTCTGACAAGCCATTTCCCACTGCAAGTTCCCCAAGTCCCAGACACACCCCCACTTAACCTCCAGGCAACTAAATAAAACATTCCACTGAATTGCATTATGGTTCTTCCACTAAAGATTGGGGAAATAACACAACAACCCTACTCCTCCCACCCAACACATCTCCAAAAAGACATTCACATCTTCACAAGTACTACATTACAGAAAAGAGTGCTCACTGTGCTGAAGACTAGGGAGGCTGCCATCATAGGTTCATGCTCTGTAATGATTACAGGGAACAGGCTCAGGTTGGTGGATGGCGTATGATAGAGTGGAAATGGAGGTATGGTTCTGCTAGAGCACATAGAGAGGGTGAGTGACAGCATAAGGGTACTATAGGGCTTTCAGACTTGTGCACTATTTGTGATTACAAATTATAGCTGGGCATAGGAGGTTGCCCTCAAACAGGTCAGATTGGTGTAAGGAGGGTACATTAGCATATATGGAGTTATTTGGTGGCTCTGTTTATGAAAGCAGATATTGATGATAAGGGTGGCTTACTCTTTGAAGGTGTCTAGTCAATCATTAAAATGTTCTCATATATCATGTTGGCTAGTAATGGGGAAGTAGACGTGAGAGTAAAAACAATGTTAGGTGGCCACAGAACTTTCAGTCATTGAACCCCTTTCTTTTGTAGTGTGTTTTTTACACATTTAGCACTTCAGCTCCACAATTATTATGTTGAGTTCCAGTGCAGTGCACTCAGTTTTCCAGTGAGGACCGTGGGGGGCACGATCCCAATTCCATCCCCATCAGCCAAAACCAAAGTCCTGTAGGGTATTTTGTGTAGATTTAGTGCCTAGCGGTATTTTCTTACCACCAAGAATAAACGTAATTTAGCAATAATCACTCCTTACATTCAGATTGGGTTTGGTATTATAGTGGTATCGTGGCTATGCATTACTTCAGTACACAGATACATTTAGTTGGTATGCATTTTGTTGTGGTATAGTGATGAGCATAATTTCTTTGTTTTATTTGTGGCCCCAACATACAAAACCCCTTTCTTTTGTTTAGACTGTTCTTGTGATCTCTAGAGGCCTCAGGCTTCTACATTATTCAAGAAAACCACATTTTCGTATGGAGTGCCACTTATGGCTGTTATCACTGATTTATCTACACCAGTGAGCTATGCTTCCATAAAGTATTCACAATAACATGTGGTATAATCACTAATTTATTTACATTAGTAAAACTATTTCCAGAGGCCTCTCTCTCTGCTGACTCATGTACGTCCAGCAGACTATCAGATTGTGTTCCACTCAGAAGTCACACACACATATACACTGAGTGGAACCACACACACAGCTATTTATGACTACTCATAACATAACTTTTTCCACATGGGATGCTTGGCATATATTACCTAATAACCTCCCCTTTTATCAGGTGATGTGGGCTAACTGCACCAGAAAAAAAAAACAGAAGCAAATAGAAGCCTTTACACGGATTGTGATTTACATCAGTTTCATTTAAAAAATCATACATTACCAGTTTTGCGAGGCAGTCTTTTCTAGAATAAATATAAGAGAAGCAATTGCAAAATACATGGCATTTCATTAAATTCTTTGCAACAATAAAAAGAACAGTGCATCAGTTGACTTGCATTTCTAAATGGCAACATTAGAATGCAGCTATCGCTACACTGCCTCACTGAAATAGATTTCATTCTCACCCTGCATTCTCGCTTTGTGTAAGATAATTACCAGAAAAATTGTAGCAGTGCAGCACGCAAACTCTCTGGACAAGTCTCTTTCTTTAAATGGATCGGGGCTTCCTTTTAGAGCACCCGGCGAGGACATGCAGTTCCAAGCTGCAATCTTTGGTCCTCAAGCTGTTGCCAATTGACTGGAATCTCCAGCCTGTGAAGGTCAGCAGTACACTGGAACGACACCCCTCAATCAGGCAGCCCCACAGCAACTCCCGCCAAGTCCTCACCGAAGCTGTGCAAAATGTCCACTGCCTTTCTTTCCCCCCGGCCTGCTTCAAGAGACCTCTGTTACAGCCCCTAACGTGATGCCTGCCCAATAAGAATCCACTATGTCATACCCTCCTTCTTCAAACAATAGCTCACTTTTCAGTAAGAAACTGTATCCACAAATTTCCTGCTTATTTGAGTTTTGTTTCCTGAAAGCACAGAGAAAGAGAAAGGAAAAAAAGTTCTGAATGTCCGTTTAAAATGAGTTTCAGCCTGCCTTACTTTGCACTTGGAGAACACATTATGATATTAATAAGTTATAATCATGTTAATACTGTTAATTATATTAGTTCATTAATCCTCTAATGTGTCTCTTGCAACAGAGGCATTTCAGGTGAGAAAAAAAAAATGGTGAGTTTTTAAATGTGAAAAAAAATTATGTGTTTTTTGACTGAATAGCCTGTCTTCATTTACATATCCATATGTTACACCAGGACCACATGGCTTGCTGTACCGCATTATAGCAATACATTGATCTCATGCAGTGGTTCTGCACTCCAAAAACACGCTATATATTGATCCCATGTAGTGGCGCTGCACTCCAAAAACACGCTAAATAATCCTACAGTCCCACTCCAGATCACCTCCTACGAGACGTAGATCAGAATCCGGCCATACAGAATATTTGAAATGCAGATAAAATTGGAACATAAACAAACACATATTATTGTTACGTGGCCCTGGGTCTTGGAAATAATAGTATTACTGAGAACACTATATTCTTTATGCATTTGTATCTGTGTTTTAGTATTATTTTTTATCACTATTAATGCATTTGAATCATCGTTTATCACTTTTTAGTTTCAAGAAAGAGACCTCTGCCTATGAATCATCATATGCCATTCATTCATGTCGAGAAACAGACCAAAGCCTACACCTGGTTCAAGCAATCTGCTCTTCATCAGGGCTTCAAAGCAATGTGTTCTAAGTAACATGAAGTGTTTATATCAAACCAGAATATCAGTATTTGTACATTATTTTCATTATACATACATACATTGTTGTTGGACTTCCTTTTGGTATGCTCTCCCACTCACATTGTGGGGAAATTATATTCAGTTGTTTTTTGTTGACAACACAGTTGACACATGTTCGCAAACATGTGGAAACTGGGTTCCCTTACATGGGTGAAAAAATGGTAGGACTGTTTGATTTGGAGTGAGAAGCAAGTAGAAGCAAGAGAAGAAATCCACATATATAACATTGAGACAACTAAGAGATATGAACATTTGACAATTACATTATCTTTGAAAAAATATCTCAATAGAATTGCTACACAACCTGTTGTTTACCATGTTAAATGTGGCCATTATTGCTCTAGGAATGGTTTCAAAAAGGGCCAAGCTGGAAAACGACAGTCTACATTATTATTCTATTACAATTGCATGGTGTTGGGCCAACTGCATGCGATTCTAAACATTCACACGGTGTAGGGGAATAGTTAAGAGTACAATGGGGTGTATTCCTGTTTACTCTTTAGGTTTTCTCCCTGTTTAATAAAGACATATGTACTTCTTGAAAATGATTGTTATGGGCGTGTTCATTAATGGAGTACTATTGAATCTGCCTGCTCTTTCGTTGATGCAAAACATAGGTGTAAGATATAGGAATCCATTTGTTTTATGCCTATATGAAAATCTTATGCTTATGTAAAATGAAACACACTGTCAAGACAGAGGAGGTCAGCATGGCAGAGATCTTATCTTCACTCAGTGCTCCTCCACCACCACATCACTGCCTCATTTTAGGGCAGAGTGGGAAATGTAGATAAAATGCTTTGCGTATCACTTGTATGTGTCTATTTCCCATTCAGCCCCAATGAATATAAGGCTGATAGTGTCTTATTATAACAAGTGTACATATCAGAATATCATCAGTAGCACAGTGCCCTATGCTTCATGCTGTTTATGAAATGCTTTGTAAAGCCACCTTGCCTGATTGACAAAAGCGTTTAACAAAGTTGCAATCCCTTTGAAAAACACATTGTACATTAGACCCGCAATGTTGAACAAAATACTACAGGCAAAACATTCATTGCATTTAGAGCATCCGAAATAACAAGATGCTTACCAATATCTCTAGAGGGCTGTGTGTGACATTAAGACAATTCCCCCAGGCATTGCTAGCAGTGCTTTTATCAGCATCATGTGTGAACAATTTATGTCTTAACTTAAGATAACATTTAAAAGGTCAGTGCACTTGACATTACCTTTATGTGTAATGGTTAGTCATTAGAGTAATTCAAAGTACACACAGTGGTAAATCTGTACTGTGTTGGTCAATTTCATTTAAATGAATGAGCAACACACTGGGCCTCATTACGAGTTTGGAGGTAGCCATGCCGTTAATAAGGGCATGGCTGCTTCCAAACTCGGGTCCGGGTCCGTGGTCCCTGAATGGGGAAATACGGGGCCATTCCGACTTTGGAGGGCCCGGTATTTCCCCATTCAGGAAACCCGGACCCAGCCAATCCCCATTCCCATTGAGCCCCATAGGGCTCAATGGGAATGGGGAGCATGCTAACAACGGGCCTGTTAATGACTGGCACGTTGTTAGCATGCTGGTCCCCTCGCGGGACCCGCAAAGGACATCTGGTCTGACCAGACATCCAGAGCGGGTCCCACGAGGGAACCTCGTAATGAGGCGGTAAGGGGTTAACGGCGCCGGTACCTTTACCAGCATTGTTAACCCCTTACCGCCTCAGTTGTAGTGAGGCCAACTGTTTCTGGAAATAAGGCATGACAGCAGCTAATGAGGAAAGCTAGGTGAATACCTGACGGTTGCTTGGGGAGGAAGGAGTTAAGCACACAATTATGTCCTTTTGTTTTGGTGGGAGATATGGGCATCATTACGAGTTTGGCAGTATTTTGGCAGTAAATCTGCTGTAATAATTCCAAATGGATTTACCATTGTATTACAACAACTTTTAAGTTTCAAGTATCAGTGTAAGAGGGTGGCCTGGCTCAAGAGGTATGGTTCTGATTCGGCACGGAGAGAGGGTGAGTGATAGCATGATAGCATGTGGGAGCTGTAGGGCTTTTAGACTTGCACACTATTTGTGGTTACAAATTATAGCTGGGTTTAGGAGGTTGCCCTCAAACAGCTCAGTTTGGTGTGAGGAGGATATGTTAGCATATATGGTGTTATTTGGTGGCTCTGTTTATGAAAGCAGATATTGATAATAAGGGTGGCGTACTCTTTGAAGGACTTGTCAATCATTAAAATGTGCTCATATGTCAAGTTGACTAGTAATGGGGAAGTAGACGTGAGAGTGAAAACAATGTTCCGTGCCCAGCAAACTTTCCTCAATTGAACCCCTTTCTTTTGTTATACGTTGTTTACACATTTAGCACTTCAGCTGATCAATTATTATATTTAGTTGCAGTGCAGTGGGGCAAGATCCCAATTCCATCCCGATAGCCAAAACCAAAGTCACACTCCAAATCACCCCCTTTCTTTCATTCTATTGTAGATGTAGATTAGAATCCGGCTATACAGAATATTGGAAATGCAGATGAAATAGAAATACAAAAAACCCATTAATGGTTATGTGGTCCTTGGTCTTGGAACAATAGTATTACTGAGAACACTATGTTGCATTAGTATCCGTGTTTCAGTATTATTTGTTATCACTATTAATGCATTTGAATCATCATTTATCACTCTTTAGTTTCGAGAGAAACCTCTGCCTAATATTTCAGTACCGTTTATTATCACTATTATTGTGTATGAATCATCATATTTCATTCTTTCATGTCGAGAAACAGACCAAAGCCTACACCTGTTTCAAGCAATCTGCTCTCCATCAGGGATTCAAAGCAATGTGTTCTTAGTAACGTGCAGTGTGTATATCAATCCAGTACATCAGTATTTGTACATTATTTTCATTATACATGCATACATTGATGTTTATGTTTATTGAGTTTATATAGCGCTTTACACCAAATCGCTTTACAGAATAACAACAGGTACAGTAATGAATGAAGCATCATTTACAAACATGAAACAAACCAGTGATATAGTATTTAGAACAATTTACACAGAGGAAAGAGGGGGAAGGAGGGAGGGGAAGGGGGGACCCCAGTTGACCTCCAATGCCCTAAGGTCATTACAGTATCCAAATTGGGGTTATAGGAGGGGGAGAGGGTTGGGGAGGGAAGGGGGGCCGAGCCTGTGAGGGGGAGAGAGGTGGGGAAGGAGAGTCAGGGGAGGAGTGGAGAAGAAGGGCTTTGAGGGAGGAGCAGAAAGATCGGTAGGTAGGGATGGCGCGAATAGAGAGAGGTAGGGAGTTCTAGTGGAGGGGGCCAAGAGTTGGAAGGAGCGGAAATGCGAGGAGGCACAAGGGGCAGGGGGTACAGCGAGAAGGTGGAAATTGGCTGAGCAGAGAGAGCGGGAGGGAGAGTAAAATGAGAGGAGGCAGGCAAGATAGGAGGGGCGAGGTCGTGGAGAGATTTGTAGACAAGGCAGACGATTTGGAATTTCAATTGTGAGGGTAAGGGGAGCCAGCCGATTTGAGAGAGTGAGGTAGAGATAGAGTCTCGAGGGCCAAGAAGGCATAGAGTGCGGATAGAGGAGTGGTAGATGGATTTTAGGGGAGTCAGGTGAGAGACAGGGAGTCCAAAGAGAAGAGAGGAGCAGTAGAAGAGACGGGAGAAAATAAGGGAGGAGATTAGGAGTTTAGAAGCATGAAAGGTGAGGGAGGAGCGGATCTTAAAGAGGTGGTGCCGACATGCACGAGAGGTTAGGGAGATGTGGTTACAGAAGGAGAGAGAGGAGTCAATATGGAGGCCAAGGTTACGGGCGTGGGTCGAGATGGGGATTTTGGAAGGGGAAAGTGGATGAATGTGGGGGGGGAAGGTGAGAGAGTGTTGGGAGGGAAGAAACTCACTTCAGTCTTGTCAGTGTTGAGGGAAAGAAAATGGGATGACATGCAATTTTTTATGGCCGTAAGGCAGGAATAGAGAGTATGGTGGAGGTCAGATGTGAAGGAAGAAAAGGAGAGAAAGAGTTGGGTATCGTTGCCATAGTATTGGTGGGAGATGCCGAAACAAGAGATGACGGGGGTTGGTGTAGAGAGAGAAAAGGAAAGGTCCAAGTACGGAGCCCTGGGGAATGCCATAGTTCAGGGGGAAGTTGGAGGAGGTGAGGCCACCCCAGGAGACAGTGAAGGATCGGTTAGAGAGGTAAGATGAGAGCCAGGAGAGGAGAGAGCCTTTGTTGGACTTCCTTTTGGTATCCTCTACCACTTTTTGTGGATATTATGTTGAGTTGTTTTTGTTGACAACACAGTTGACACTTGTTCGCAAACATGTGGAAACTGGGTTCCCTTACATGGGTGAAAAAAAGGTAGAAGCACTGTTTGATTTTGAGTGACAAGCAAATAGAATTAATAGAAGGCATCGACATATATGACATTAAGACAACTAAGAGATATGAACATTTGACAATTAAATAATCTTTGAAAAAATATCTTAATAGAATTGCTACACAGCTTTTTGTTCACCATGTTAAATGTGGCCATTATGGCTCTAGGAATGGTTTTAAAAAGGGTCAAGTTAGAAAACTAGGGTCTACAGTATTATTCTATTAGAATTGCATGGTGTTGAGCCAACTGAATGCCATTCTAAACATTCACAAGGTGCATGGGAATAATTAAGAGTAAAATGGGGCATATTCCTGTTTACTCTTTAGGTGTTCTCCCTGTTCTGTAAAGATATATATACTGCTTGAAAATTATTGTTATGGGTAAGTTCATTAATGGAGTGCTATTGAATCTGCCTACTCTTTTGTAGATGCAAAACAAAGACGTAAGATATAGTAATCCATTTGCTTTATGCCTATATGAAAATCTTATGCTGATGTAAACTGAAACCACTGGCAAGACATGGGTGATCAGCATGGCAGAGATCTTATCTTTGCTCTGTGCATGTCCACCACCACATCACTGCCTCATATTTGGGCAGACTAAAAAATTCAGATATATAGCTTTATGCATGTCTTGTACGTGTCTTTTTCCCATTCAGCCCCAGTGAATATAAGGCTGATAGTGTCTTATTATAACAAGTCTACATATCAGAATATCATCAGTAGCACAGTGCCCTGTGCTTCATGCTGTTTATGAAATGCTTTGTAAAGCCACCTAGCCTGATTGACAAAAGTGTTTAACAATGTTGCAATCCCATTGAAAAATACTTTGTAAATTAGACCCGCAATGTTGAACAAAATACTCCAGGCAAAACATTCATTGCATTTAGAGCATCTGAAATAACAAGATTATTACCAATATCACTAGGGGGTTTGTGCGTGACATTAAGACAATTCCCCCATGCATTGCTAGCAGTGCTTTTATCGGCATCATTTGTGAACAATTTCTGTCTTAACGTAAGATAACATTTAAAAGGTCAGTGCACTTGACATTAACTTTATGTGTAATGGTTAGTCAATAGAGCAATTCAAAGTATACACAGTGGTAAATCTGTACTGTGTTGGTGAATTGCATTTAAATGATTGAGCGACACACTGTTTCTGGAAATAAGGCATGACAGCAGCTAAAGTGTATAGTTCGGTGAAAATCTGACAGTTGCTTGGGGAGAAAGGAGTTAAGCACACAATTGTGTCCTATTGTTTTGGTGGGAGAAATGGGCATCATTTCGAGTTTGGGCGTATTTTGGCAGTGAATCTGCTGTAATACTTCCAAATGGATTTACCATTGGATTACAAGTGGCCTAGGGCGGTGGAAGTGCCAAATATCAGTTTCCGTAGGACTCCAAGGGGATTTGGGCAGAATTAAAGCCAGCTGTAATTCCACTGGCAGTAATTCTGGGACCGTAATCCTGCCAATTTTGCTAATTTCTGGTGGTATGGTGATGGATTTACCTCCAGCATTTTGCTGGAGGTTTATCCTTCACCTTACCAGCAAACCTATAGTACAGTCGTGCAGTAATGAGGCTGTGTTGCAGGAGTAACAGAATTACCACCATGTTACCTCTGTTTTTACACTCAATGCAGTACTCGTAATGAGGTCCTGGGCCAAACAATGTCACTTGTGCAACTATAAAATGTTTATGAAAGAGCAAGGTGTGTGCTGATCATGGAAGTAGCAGCACCCCATGATGTAATATATGCATCACCTATATCTTTTTCTGGTCTGTCTCTATGCAGTGTGTGGTAATGTCTTTTGCACCCTCACATGAACTGAGATTAAATGATCTATCCCAAATTGTACTTTCTCCAGTTCACGTATGCTCTGCCACTTATGTCTTCTTCTTCTCCATATAATGTTTACTGTAAATGAGTTAGTGCCACATTTAAAACAAAATAAAACAGCTCATTTAAATATGCTACTCATAGAAGCTTCTTCGCTACTTATATTTCAAGTTGCAAGAAATCCATTGGCCTTTTATATTTTGAACATAGGCATTTCCAACTTGACAAGTGCTTGTCTTTGGCTTTGGTTGACACCTTCAGATATGGTGAAATTATCTTTTAGGCAGTGTACTTATGACATTAAGCAGATTAATACAGTGCAACTAGCCTTGACAACGATGCAGGAAGAAGTGCCAACCAGTGGAGAGCAGTAAATATATGAGTGTTGTGGTACTACATGCACGCGCCAGTTAAAACCAGTGTTTTTCTCATTTCTTGTCCCTAGTTGTTGCTTTAGAATGCAGTGTAAGCACTACTAGACATGTGTGAACTGAAATTTGGATGGTGCCAATGACCATTTGTTATCATGAAACCCTTCATGAACACGCTTGTTCTATATCAGGGCTCTTTAAGCAGCCACTACCAGGTGGTTTGTACTACAATACCAATGACACTTTTCATTCGATTATTTTGTCTCGGACTAAAGGGATTTGCAGTCCAAAACATATGAAGAGTAAAAGGTTTCAGACCCTTGTTTTAATTGAGTGCATGTCCTTGACAATGTATGCAGTCTTTTCACTCACTGTCTTTGTAAATATTATGGTCCTTCTAGTGATGTGACATATGAACAAATCTAAGTAATACAACCAATGTTCAGCTTTAACTAAGTTCTTCCCGCCACACACGTTGTTATTCCTACCCATGCTAGTCTCATGAGTGTGGGATGATGTAGCTGTAGAGACAATGTGTTCACTTTCAATTTGAATTTATTAGCCATTTGCAATAAACCATAGCAATTTCAAAATCTTTACTATAATGCTAGCATTCAGTCATCAGAGGCATTTTATTCTGTCATGCCAGCAATATATGATTCATTCATTCATTCAATAATTCATTCATTCATTCTTTCATTCTTTTGGGGTTATTTACATTTCCTACTTTTTATTTTTTTAATGTATTTAAGTGTTTAGTTACAAAGCCCTCTAACAATGATAATAAGAATATGTATCACTTACAGAATTCATCTGTGAATCACAATACATAATTAGTTGAAAAGGTTTTATGGATCAATTTCTATATTCAATTTCTTTACAATTATAAGTCTCTTGTCTATAATATGAGTTATTGCTGTGCATTAAGTTAATAGATGACTAGCTGTCTCTACTTCGGAATTGAACAATCTACAGAGCCCTTCTGCATATGGAATTTCTGTCCAGGCATTCCATCCTGACATTGTGTGCAAAGGTCCTAGGCGTAATAACAAATTAAACCATCTGATTTTCCCATTTCTGACCATTTGTAAATATCTAAACAGTTCTTTTATAGGGAATGTCTGAAATAATATATCTTATATAAAGTTTTAGTTGATAGCCGAGTGAAATTGTAATCTCTGTCTCAAACATGAGCTTTTTGTTTAATTTCATGAATGGCTGAAGCAACATTATTGAAAGCTCCCACATTGCACCTAATCTCATCTAAAAAAGTAAAAATCTCCTTTAACCAAATCTTTAAAGCTCCAACAGTACACTGAGAAGCCACCCTCAACACAGGGATGTCCGTCCTTCCCCCACTTAAGGTTTGATGCAACATACTGTTTAATGGATTCTTTAATTGAGCCCTACTTCAGACACATATCATGCCCCTTGGATCCCTTTTCCCCTGAGCTAACAATGAGCCAAGAAACAGGCCGGTGTGCGGCAAATATATTTGTATTTATTTAAATAAAAGTAATGGAAATTAGCACAAAAATGTCAAGCACCAGTTTATCCATGGCACAACACTATCAACTTCTCTCAGAATACATAATCACAAAAGTGAGTTGAAAAGAACACAATTACAATTCTTCACTTTCTGCAAATTTCACTTCAAGAAATAATTATAAACTGATATGTAATCAAAACAATTATCATGAAGTGTTTTGTGATTTTCATTTTCCTGCAGGCTTAAAAGGCTGGCAGTAGGATTTCAAGATTGGTACAAATACATATGGCAATTATGATTTCTCACACACTTTTGGTTTAAGCAGTTTGTTTTTCAGGACTCCCCTATACTTTGGTCTTTGATGGGGAAGTCGGACATAAAAATTTGAATGATTTGGGGAATTTTGTATTTCAGACCCCCTCCACTGAAAGGCCTGTGCTGAGGAAGATGTATAAAAAGGCTGGACTGATTTAAGAACAAAGACACCCCTCTTCATCAAAGAAGTTAGCATCAGCAGGACAAAAAGAATTACTCAATGAAATTACAGGCTATAGTTTCCAGCTCACACTGGGAAGTGAGCTTTGTTAATTTCCAATTTTAACAAAATTCACCCCCTAGTGTTCTGCCAAATGAGGAATTAATTACATTAATATTTTTAGTTAAATAAGCTAAAGATCTACACAGTTCTGCCCCTCCCCCCCTGCCCACAATAAAGGGAAAGGCTTTAAGGCAAGCAGACTCCCCCACCTTTTGGTTTCCCAGGGCTCAATTATACTAATATAGAAAGCCTCTGTGTGAAATTCAGGACAGTCAGCAGCATCTCTGGTCACTCCACTCTCAAAGATGGCCTCCCGCTCTCCACCATAGAACCCAGTTAGCTTTGAGGCCTTCCTAGAAATAGACAGCTCCACCCAGATGCACTCTCAGCAATCTCCTCTGGTGTTTCCTTACAGCTGTCAGATGGTATGTTTCAGCAACCCTCTCTGTTTGTATGTCCTTGTGTCTGTGTCTGTTCCCTCGTCCTAGTGCAGTCCTCCTTATATAGCAGGGGAAGTATCCTGAAATCATTCATGTAACTAGGATTGGACAGTTACTCTGATCTCTCCTCCCAAACCCAGCCTCCAAGTCAGGATTGGTCTGGAGCAACACATTTCAATTCCCATGTGTAATCTCCATTTGATCTCCTTTCAAATATTTAGCAAAAACTAGTTATGTATTACAAATTCATAATTTTACTAGCAACTGCCATAATACACAGATGTTCTGATTCAGCTAATCATGGGGAATTAGATACACCGATCACCATGTCCGTACCATGTAGCACAGCCATGTGGCAGCTTTTTGCCATTTCCATAAAAATCATGACAGTTATGAATATGTAGTTTAACTGACCAGTACAGTTCCCTGAGCTGCAGGTGGAATAATTGTATATCTACAAAATCTCCTGGAAATTACATAAACAATTATACATAAATGAAATGAGTAAAACCTATTGTTGCTGAGAAAAAGGCTTAAATGATAATAGTCCTTTTAAAATAATTGTGAATCTTCATGTGGGACAGATGGCCATTCTCCTGTCTCCTGTCCATTTGTTTTCACTGGGTCAGCCTGTACCCAGAGTTCTTGATCATTCTATTTGTGTTGGAAGCTTGCTCTTTGAAGTTGTTGAACCCATTTTCACACATATTGTCCATGTTCCAGCCAAGGGGAGCTTCTCCTGCAGTCCCTTTATTGCAGTTGGTAATTAGATGGGAGATGTAACATCCAGACTAGCAGTGGGAGATTTCCTTTTAAGGTTTGCCCAGAGCCAGCAAAAAGGGTTTGCCTTGGGCTCATATTTTACCATGAAGTCCAGGTTAAGGCCCCAACTTTCCAATATTTGACAAAGCTATTTTCTAATTACCGTGCCAAAAGCAGCTTTGTACTCTGCAAAGCAGACCTACAGCGCTCCCTCCATTTGTATTTTGGCTTCTTTTATCAGAAAAGACAACGCCCACAGATTAGATAGTGTTCCAAAACCCTGGCTAAAGCCTGCTTGCTGATCTTTATATATATATTGTGGGTTTCAATCCACTGATTCATGTGTTCCATGATAACTTGTGCAATGAATTTAAAGCTTGCATCGATCATGGCCAATATCCAATAATTGGAAGGATTAGACGTGTCACCTGATAGGGACTGTGATGGATTCCTTCCGCGTCTGCGGTACGACACCAGTAGTTAATAAAAGACAATGCAAAATAACAGCCCATGAATCAGGGTCAGCCTTCAAAACTAAATTTGGTATTGTGTCATTGCCGGGGGCTCTAGAGGGTTTCAGTTTTACTATTAAACATCTAATATTTTCAATTTAGTACTTGACATATCCATTTTCTATAACCCTGTGACTAAATTTAGTTAATATTTGAGCTTCAGTAAATGCATTGTGAAGTGTAGTTATGTGCGAAGTCCAAGTTGAAGCAGTAATGGGATTAATCTTTCTAACTATCCACAGGATCTAACCTTGAGTTGTATAAAGACCAAACTCTCTGAGAATCTGACTTCTGTAGCGCTCTGAACACATTGTGCCAGTGAATGGTAGACAAGGTTTATATTCGCTGACAGCATTTTTTTATTGAGTTCTCATCTTTGTTAGCATTTTCTTCCTAATTCCAAATTCAAGATTTTAATTTGCTTTACCTCTTTCATTTATTGTTGTTTCCTCTCCACAATGGCTAGATCATAAATCAGAGTCTGGTCCCTCTTTCTACTAAAGCAGATATTTTTTCCATATGCCAAAATATAGTCATAAGCATCTTTGACAGCAACATTGACATATTGTACATCACAAAGGTTCAGCCTAGCTATCTGTGACAGGGCGCAAGCTAATTGATTATTAAAAAGTTCCTATATTCATATCTCTCCAACAAATACTGTTTCCCACCCTATTCACCTTGACATATCCTGTTAATCTATTAGATTCTATGTGTTGACGTTAAAAAGTAAAGTTACTAATAACATGATCTCTGCACTCAGTTGGAATCAACACAAAATCACTTACTTTCATGAATATGAACCTCTGGACCAAAAGGTAATCTATCCACGTATAGGATGGACCATTGGTCCAAGTATATGTAATAATACTTGGTTTTGTCTGAATCCTAAATGATTGATATAATCCTTCTGATTCCATGAAATCACTCGATGGATCAGGAGATGTTCTTTTTTTTATTTCATCAGGGTCAATTGCTTCAATAACAAATGTATTAATTATTATGTTCTCACCGTCCTCAGAGGAGGGTCTTTGATAATTTAGATCGCCCATGACAATCTATAGTCCTTCTTTACAATATAAAAGACAAACATTTATTAGAGCTTCCATAATCTCTACACTCTCTAATAAAAGCCCATTTCCAGGGGCATTGTAGATGTTAATAAGTAGTAATTGGATAGTTGCGTAATGTGGTGTTATCGTAACAATCCTGGGTAAAATATAGGGGTTATGAATACAAGAAAATTCTTTTATCATTAAATCATTGTATCAATATTTACAAATATGTTTACTTTCAATAATTCTTCAAGGCCCTCCTCCTTGGTCATGAAGGAACCAAATCTCCTAGTATTCCATGAAAGAGAATGCATGTTTAAAGGGAGGAGTCAGTCAACCTCATCTAGATCATCCACGCATTGATTACAATTTCCATTAACATTGGGTCCACTGAGGCTTATTTCTCCCACTACTTTTCTAGCAATCTTCTCAATGTTCATATCAGTCTGTTTATTTATTTTTTATTTATTTTATTGTGTTTTTGTTCATAGAACGATTTACATTATTTACGTACAAGAAACTACAAAGATATAATACATGTTAACCATGTGTCATTCAAAATTCACATGTAATGGTAGTATAATTAAACAATATAAATAGCAGACAAAATATCAGACAAGATAACAGACAAGATTACTGTAACACCTGTGTGATTGTGAGGTACCAACTTATGTCTCAGATGCTTTTTTGTTCAATATTAACATATCATAAAAAGTATAAACAACAACGATTACTTCATGATGTAAAAATTCTACCCAAATTGTTGTTTCTCATGCACCAAGTGTGGACTTCTTTATAACAGTACATAAAGCATAAGAGAGTTGTGCATCTTGTGAGAGACCATATGGTGTCTCACCTGCTAGTCCCCAGGGATTTCTCTCTAAGGTGGCCAGGGCATGACCATCACCTTTGGATCCTGACCCTGGGGGTGGACCAGTGCGGGAGGATCACCTGGTTAGGGGTCTTCGGGTAGTGGGGATGAAGCAGCCAGTGGTGAGACATGGTATTGCTCCCTTTCCCATACGCATGATCCCTCCTATTTCACAGGATTATCCGGTGTCCCAACTCCTCCATCCCCTATCCGCACAAACAATGGGCCAAGGAAGAGGGTGACTGAGAGTTAAAATGCTAACTCATGCACATCACATCAGACATGTCCCGCTAATTGGGTCAGGCAAAGTCAGGCACTTGACTCTAAGTGCATACAGCTCATACAAATTAGCTTTCCTCACATGAATAAAAGGAAGAACATAGAGACACATGAAGAGGAAGGTGGAACACAAGTAAGAGCAGAACTTCCAGGGGAAGGATGAACCTGCTGGAGCAGAGCACAGTACTGAGGGATGAGAGCAATGGGTGGAAAACCCCAGGAGTTCCCTGTAGGGAGCTTGTCACCTTCAATAGGCAGCGAAAGACACATGGAGAAGGGCAAATCCCATACAAGAAAGCGTCAGTGTTTTTGAATAATGCCAGCGACACTCTGAATGGCAGAGTTGGGGAGGCAAGGCGACGCCTGTGGTACTAACCTTGACTCATAAACTGAAAGACAGTAAAGACAAGAAAGAAATGCACCCGCCAGTGAGTTGGCAAGCAATGTGAGAGACTGGTGTGTACTAAAGAAAGATTGAAGTTGCAACATAATATTGCACAATTGAAGGCTCCACACGTGTGGATGAGATGCAAGGAAAAGCAGACATGTGAATGAACCTTGAAGTAACGATAGTTGTAAAGTTATAAAGTCAACAATACTGAGTAACCGAGTGGTCTGGTGGAAGGAAGTTGCCCACTTGAATGTTTCTGTGAAAGGTTTGTAGTGATAAAGTGAATGAACCATAAAAGCAAGGTGATTGAAATTGACCACAAGAAAAGGGGAGAGTAAAAACGTCAACGTAAAACGTAGAACTTTGGTGCATAATACACTTAGCTACCCAGACCAGGAAGCACTGGGGCAAACAACATAGGAGAGTGAGTTGAAAGCTGGAAAGTCACAGTGGTCCTGCAGAGGTCTGTAGAAAAAGCTGCACACATTGTTACGGGAGGATAGCTCAGGGGCAACATGCTCTCCTTAGAAGCAAGGTGACACGGAGCAACACAGGTTCGATCCCCGGGTCCACGCTTAGAAACCTCTGGTATTAAGCACCTTTTGAATAACCTATCATATCATATCATATCAAGTCTTCCACATCAGGAAACAGTCCGAGCCCGACTGAGGAAGACCAAAGGTGTAATAAATTAGGGGAATTGAAACCCTAAAGGAGGTGAATTAAAATTCAGGAAGAGAACCCATGCAAGTATTTTATTTTTGTTTTGAGAGGTCCAATCCTGATTGAGGGAGACCGATGTGAACTTTTGCTTTGAGAGGTCCGAAGCCTGTTGAGGGAGACAGATGTGAACTTTTGCTGTGAAAGGTCTGAGCCCGACTGAGGGAGGCCGATGTGAACTTTTGCTTTAAGTGGTCTGAGCCCGACAGAGAGGGACCAATGTGAACATTTTGGTGAACTGGGTTTTGGAAGACTTAAACGTGGAAGGCCAGGTGGGCCTCGAGTCCCTGATGCTGCGAAAAAGGGGCGCTTTTTCGTGGCATCACGGACTCTTTTGCAGGCACCAGCCAGGACTTTTTGAGGGGGATTGGACCCCATGTGAGCAGATGAATGCTAATATCAAGCGAAAAGCAGGAAGTGCGAGGAGTTTGATTACTGCTTCTTAGAACGACAAAGCTGAAAGAATAGTTGTTCAATATACACTGTTACCACTGGAAAGACAGTACAGAAGCGTCTTTTCACGACTGCTATAAGAGCCACTGTTTTCTGATGGTCAGTCTGGATCATAAGATATTACAGCAACAAAACCAAGTGATTGGACCCAATTGACACTAGTGTGCCTTGAAAACAACCAGAAGGGTTGAAACACGTGTCGGCTGATCAAAAATCTGAAAGAATAAAATCACTACAGAACATCTGCATTGATGCAGCGATTCATTTTAGATATCAGTGGACTTTTTACATTTCTTGGGGGTCAAGAGCGCAAGATAACTTCCCGAACCAAGGAAATTATTGTCTAACTATTACAAGCTTTGTGGGAAGCTTGTGGGATATTGTTTATGCACTGCCACCCGTGACCTATGTATATATTTTGTTTTCCAAGTCAGATTTATTTGTTTCACATTAGTATTCTTATTATCTTTAAAGTGGTAAATAGCGCTCATTCATTAGATTGTTCACACACCTTCAATCCCATTATGGCTGTGAATAGTTTATGAATGTTGTTCAACACTTGAGGACTCGCTGTAACATTCGATGTTATCATGACGTGGTTGTAACAATTGTTCAACATTTGAGGACTTTGTGCATCAACAGTTTGTGTAAAATAAATATAGAGTGAATTTATGCAGACTCTGCATTATAAATTTGAAGTGATTACACTAGGGCAAGCACAGTCAAATAGAGTACAGGTATAATACTCTCTGTGTCGTTTAGTGCTGGCACTAGCTTTAGCCATATGCAATAAAGTGCTATGTGCAACAATTTATTAGGTGTTCTTAAACAATAGTTCCACAATGCCTCATCTTTTATGCTTTCATAATTGATCACAAAAGGGTCCATCAAGGTCATGTAAAGGGGGCCTTTTGAACAAGATTTGGTTAAAATGTGGCGCAGAGTCTGAACATTGCCCTTGATTTTACATGTGCAGCATGTTAAATCCACAATAGCTGTTGTATGAAATATTCCTACATTTGATAGTACAGGTAATTTGTTTAGTCTTAACTGAAAAATGAAACAGTAATTTGATAGTTGTGTGATGCGTTTTTATCGTAACAACCCTGGTAAAATATAGGGGTTATGAATACTAGAACATTCTTTCATCATTAAACAATTACTCACCCTTATTATGAGACCTCCAAAGGGTCTAACTGTCAAATTACGTCGAGAATGTCTATAAATGGTATGATATCCATCAATAGTTATTTCCTGCATGAACACCAGGTCTCCTGTAAGGCAAATATGTTAATTTTTAATAATTGTTTAAGGCCCTCCTCCTTGGTTGTGAATGAATTGAAACCCCTAGTGTTCCATGAAATAAAATGCATGTTTGAAGGGGGGAGTCAGTCAACATGATTTAGATCATCCACCCATTGATTACAATTTCCATTAACACTGGGTCCACTGAAGCTGACTGCTCCCACTACTTTTCTAGCAATCTTCTCAATGCCTATATCAGTGAGTTTAAGCTAACTTCTCTTCTTATGTCCCTTCTGCAATTTCTTACTGGATTTCAAGTTTCCTGATATTTTAAAACTCACAATCAAATTCAAGGAAACATGATGCATAGAGCATAATACATTCTAGTATAATCATGGAGGTAATTTGGATCCACTCCCACTTTGTCTCTGTTGTAGCCAAAGACATTTCTACTAGCGCACATTCACTAGAAATGCTACCTCTAAGTTGGGGGAGACGATAAATGAGCTCCAGCACATCAGAGTCATTAATAAATCGGCTATTATAAGTTGCATATATGTTCACAATGTGTATCTTTCCCACAGCATTTTCATTGATTTTAATTTGCCCCAAAAAATCGATAGTGATGTTTTTTTCTGGACCTTTAATCATAATATTTTCCTTATGGGCAGTAGTCGAAGGGGGCAGAAAGTCCAAGTTACTGCCATTTTCCGAAGTAGTAGAGACAAGTCATTTGTTTGTGAAAGCATTTCTTTTTCCTCAGGTAAGGCTTGTATGCCTTCATTCATGAGCCAATTATCTAAGGGGACTAACAAAATGTGTTCACTTTTGTCTTTCCACTATAATCTTGGTTGCGTGTTGTAATTTAATGATTTCTACTTTCAGTTGCAAATTATGTCTTTGGATGTTGTCATTGCCAGAGACTTTGCTGGGGTTACTGGGTTTCTCTTTTTAATATTTTTCTTCTTCACCTTCTTTTTCATATATTTCATTTCTTGAACGTTTGAATTAGCCATATTCTTGCTAGTTGTAACTTTCCCCTCATGCGTTTGGCCTTTGCACACAACAACCTCAGCCAAATCCCGATTATTCACTTCTTTCTCCTGCAATAAGGCAGTATCATTCACACTAATTACAGAGGATGACGATCTAAGGTCTGCAAACATGCATTCCATATTCTCTTGAAGTTTTGTATGAGGAGGGTTGTACAAAACAATATCAACCAGTTTATGAAGGCTCTATTTTATTACCTACTTTTTCATATATTGCATTGCTTTAACTTTTGAATTATCCATATTATTTCTAGTAGTACCTTACCCCACATGAGTTAGGCATTTGCATACGACATCCTCTGCCTAATCCCGATTATTCACTTCTGTCTCCTGCAATAAGGGAGTATACTCGATACTAATTACAGGGGATGACGATCTCGGTTCTGCTAACATGCATTCCATATTTTCTTGAATTTCTGTATGAGGAGGGTTATAGAACACTATATTGACCAGTTTTAGAAGGCCTTTTTTATTACCTGCTGGTCTTTTTACCAACATGTTGCAGACCCTATAAAGTACTTTCTGTATTATTAACTGTTCAGGGTCTCTTTGAACCTCCTACTATCCATAGACGAGAATGTTTTGTTATGCCTGGAAAGTGGTAAGTCATATAAATCAGCCGCTATATAATCCAAATCTGGTGTTTTTGGTTAAGTTAGTGGACGTTCCAGCTGTTGAGCATGATTGTGTTTTGCGTTATTGCGCCTTCATTGCCTCAATTACTTAAGGTACTTCAACTGCTGATTTACCCTTGCTTTGCAGGCTTAAGCATACGTTAAACAGAGAGTTGTTATCTATGGGAGGGAGGCCAGATGAATTTGCAGGTGTTATATTTTCATGCACTTATATCTCTGTTACCGCGTTAGCTTCAAGTCTTGCAGCTGTGTTGCAATCAGCCAACGGCTTTAGGAACAAAGTGATTTTTTCTTGCATTTCGTCAGAAACACTTTTGCTTTTGCAAATGATGCCAATTATGCCTGCAGTTGCCACCTTGATTTTGTGTTCATTTAAATTTATTTTGTTTGATGGCTTAGAGATTGTTAAGTGGTGATTGCCTGCTGGTCGCACCCCGCTATGTAACTGATATCTATTCAAGCAAGCCAGCATAATCAAACGGCCATCTCTAATAGTCAAGACTCTTATATTAAGACTTTATTTGGCAATGACAGCACAGGGTGGCACAGATTCCTAGGTGTTTTCTCAGTGATCTATCATTCACAGAACTTACTTGCAGAAAGTACACTGTGTGCTGCTCTGTTGCTCGCCAACTGATAACCACTGCAAACAACCTTTCAGCCTACTTCTCGTCAGTGTGGCACTCTGTGCCTGAATGATGTGTTTTAAGTTCTTGCAGCTTAAAACACAGCAGAGCTCCTCCTTCAGGAATAGATGTAGTAAAAAGACTTTCCTCTGCTGCAAACCACTTTCAGCCCACATGTCCTACTGTACATTGATTCAAAACATTGTTGCCAAGACAATATTAAATTGTAGTACAATTCATATGGTATTGGCTGAATAATTCTTCCAGACGATGTTGATCTTTTGATTATTTTCTTTTGAGAAAATACCAAGTTGAAAGACGTGCATTAAATCGTCAGAGTTTTTCTTTACACATGCATTGTGAAAGGGGGCATTTTCAGGAATTCGAAGGAAAAGGTATATTCAGTTTCAGATTCTTTTCTTTTTTTTATGTCTGGGTAGCTATAGATTTAGCTGTCTTTCTGAGGTCTTAAAATATATACTCAAGGGTTCTTGGAGTCAATCAACTACACTGTTATTACAAATGAGTGCACCAAGGTGAAAGCTGTTATAGTGGCAACCCTTTCATAGGCTCAAATAGAACTGTATAAGTTGGGTCAGAGATTTGTTGAATGTTATTTTTAGGGGTTGTTTGTCCTGCGGCTGCTTTAGGAAATAGTGATACCATTTACCTTTAAACAAGCCATACCAATTGGCTTCACCGGTTAGTGCACTGCTCTCATACACCTTGATCATGTCATGTTTACCACCAAATAAAGCAAGGTTATTGGGATAGACACTGTACTGCTTCCCGTAGACGAGTCCCCCCAGTGTAGAGATTATCAGGGTAATTTAATAACTATGTTAGCACTTATGTTCTGCCTGTTATCCAGCATACAATTTTCCAAGTACTTGAGGCAGAATGGGAAAGGACAAATTAAAAGCTTTCCATGTTGCACTCCACATTGTGGAAAAGTAAACACTGCTTTCAAATTGGTGTTGCAGTGTGCATTCACAAATGGAATCCTATGGAATAGGCTTGATTTTGACTAGGTGCAAAACTGAGTCATTTTCCATATGGATCCATTCATTGTGTTGCAATATTTGTTGATATGTTTCTCTTTTAACTAAGTGGCAATCCTTGATCTAACATTCCCTGGTAAACACTCCCAACCCAGAAATCAGGGACAAGAAAAAGACAGTGTATCTTTAAAGCTAAAATGTATTTCAATAAAAGAAAGACACATGCGGTCCCCATCATTTATGCAGGAGATATCATATATCACTAAGATATATTAATATTGATTATTTGTTTGCATAATTAAAGTTGGCCTGCCTGTAACACTTCATTAAGGAACCATGCACACATACAGTCACACAGCACAGTATTACTAATATTTCTGGTTCTAATTCTAATAAGAGAATCGAATGTCCAAGCACAATCTTAGTCCAAAATTACATTGTCACTTAACAGCTTGTATATTCAAATGGTGTGTTTGTAAGTACCATTAATTCCCTTATATGTAATCACTAATAGAACATTTTATTTTCTTCAGTACCAAAAACAAGTATTGGTTACAGGCAAAGGTTATAAAAAATATCAATGCTATTATCATTCAACAGAAATCAAATACCCCATCTAAATAAATATGGTGCTGTGAATTGCTTGTGTTGACATGGAAGTTGAATACATGCTACAATGAGTTTCAACTAAGTATGCCCATTTAGGTTATGAAAGCATTGCTGTTAAATTACAGAACAAAGGAAATTTGGACCATTCACCCAACATAGCAACATTTTTTTATGATTATAGAATATAGGTGAGCATACCACTCCCACTTCACTTCACAGGTTGGGTCCCACAGTTTCGAATCCCATCCCCCAGTGCGCAGTGTCAAGAGAGAGGAGAGGGTGGCATTTATATTGCCATATTGCCATCATTGTTTTACGTGACTAAAACTGACACAACTAAACTTCCTTCATATCCCAATATCTCTTTTTAAGTAACTATGGCTTTCACAGATCACAAATGATCAACCAATTCTCTGTTAGGCTATGGTGCATGGCCATTTATATCATAGCGCCTGGTTGCAGGCTATATAAATATTCAATAAATAAAAATAGCATAAGTGGGTGACTATACTAGGGAACATTTTGTTTGGGTTTATTTTACAAAGGACCACACTTTATCAGCAGTGATATGCAATTGGATTTGCACTACATACAAAGCATTGAATAACGCTTTTGATTCTCATAGCACTTATCATTGAAAGCAGTGTGAAAGCAAAGGGCATGCCCTATTACAATATTAAAGTATTTTATGAATAACAGACTCCCCCTATGAATAACAGACTCCCCCTGGTGGCATAAACTTCCCAGTTCCCCCTACATCAGGGAATTAGCAGGGAAATTAAACCAGGGGACATATCTAACTGGATTGGGGATTATATTTTGAATTCACACAGATGTTTTCAAAGGGACTCCCAGTCAGCCACCCCTTTTCTGGTCTCATTCTTCTCCTTCCTCTTGGAAAGCAGGTATTCCTTATGTAAATATGCTACAGCCTGCCACATGGACAAGGCCCTGTCACGTCCAGATATGATCCAAGATTAACACCCATCCATTTGGAACAGGTGCTCTCCTTTCCTGCAGCTTTTAATTACAGAGTCCTCCAGTTTGTGTCTCTCATTTTTCTTTTATGGTGCCCTTTTTATCATGGGTGATATTCCCACATTTTGTAATGATGATATCACACTGTTTGATTGAGCAACTCTTTACAAGGCTTCCTTAATAGTCAGAGAATCCCAGAGAATGCCCCCCCAATCTACATAGGTTGATCATATTTTCAATACATGCGAAAAGGTAGCGGTTCGATGCTCTCATACATTTGCATTCAAATAATGTTCTTTCAATATTTCCTTGTAAAAATATTTTGCATTAATGACATATGAATTTCTGGGATCCCCAGCCCCTGACAGAAATAGAGACATGCAGCATATATTTGTGTAATACTTTTTCATGAGGTCATTACCATTCATAATTGTATATTTTTTAAAAACATAGGTAATACAAATTTTGACTTGTTTTATAGGGGATACTCTCACACTTGTAACATACACCTCTATCAGATTCTACATCATATTGTTGCAGAGGTATGTTAAACTTAATTCAACTTAATTTTCCTATTGTACCAAATAATGTTGCCCAGCATAATGAATTAGGTAAGAATCATTGTTGCGCCTCGAAACACTTGTGTATAGGTGCATTATAAATGCCATATCATAACTCTTTTGGCAGGCCTGCAGTGAATCTGGATAACGAGTAAATGGCTGTTCTCTCTTTGTTAATTCTTAAATTAGGCTGACCATCTGGTGGACTTTATCACCTAACCTGAAGTCAAGAGGTGACTCTCAGTGGATTATAGGCTTTTGGAGTCCTGGGTCTAATCACATATGCTCATGTAATGTATTTAATCCAGATTCTAATCTCTTCAGAGGACACTGGATTTGGTTTAGCTAGAATGTATGCACTGTATATTTAAGAGTGTTCTTTTGAAATGAGCCCAAAAAAGTGTGGTCATGGTCCAGATGGACCTTTGTTCTGTAAACTGTAATGTGCTTAAATGATAACAGACAAACAAATCTACCCACAAAAAATGGCCCAGGCAATTCTTGTGGGACATTTATTTCAAAAAAAGGTAGCAAGCTCTCCTCTCCAGAAAGAACATGGCATGATAACCCCAAGTTCCTTGCAAATATTTGTTTTGAAATATGTGCAAGGAACTTGGGGTTGGTCACCCTGAGTTACCTGGGGCAAACAGACGTGGACTCCCTGCTCACTGTGCTCAGAGAGGCACAGCTTCACCTCACTGATGATGCCCAACAAGGCTGAAACACGTGTATGGGGTTGATGTTGGTATTCTTGTTCAGAGAGGAATTGCCATAGCATTTTGGTGCTGGACTGCCCATGTGGGCGGGACAAAGACTGATATGCAAATGGATATTTCCCATCTGTGAAAGGTACAGTGAGCAAAAAGCGTGTGCTGCAAACTCTCATCTCAGAACAGGTTATCATGCCATGTTCATTCTGGAGAGGAGCGCCTGCTACTTTTTTTGGAAAATGTGCAAGGAACTTGAGGTTGGTCACCCTGAGTTACCTGGGGCAACCAGACGTGGACTCCCTGCTCACTGTGCTCAGAGAGGCAGAGCTTCACCTCACTGATGAGGCCCAACGCGGCTGAAACACGAGTATTGGGTTGGTTGCTGTTGGTACTCTTGTTCAGAGAGGAATAGCCATAGCATGTCGGTGCTGGACTGCCCATGTGGGCGGGACAAAGACTGATATGCAAATGGATATTTCACATCTGTGAAAGGTACAGCGAGCAAAAGGCGTGTGCTGCAAACTCTCATCTCAGAACAGGTTATCATGCCATGTTCAATCTGGAGAGGAGCGCCTGCTACCTTTTTTTTAAACTTGTGGGGCATTTAACCTGCCCCTCATTTGATCTTGTATGTAGAGATAAAACTGAAAAAATTAGCTTGTCAGATATATTAATTGGAGCGCTAACCAACATTGCCAAAGCCCTCACTACAAAATCATTAATTTTATATGCATTAAAACAGTAATATGTTCTCTGTTTCAAAATATTGCAAATACAAAATGTATAATCATGTTAGGATTCAATATGCATTCATTAAAGTTCACTGTGTCGCAAGCTGAAGGACCTCTGCAAGCACCCATGTCCTGCTGATAAAAATCAAACAACAGCAGTGCCCAATCTGGGGAGACTTTCCTCATGATAATGCAGCCTGCACATTACAGAATAAACTTTTGCAAGGCCACAAGCTCAGGCTAAAAGGCAGAAATACATCAGGAACTTGCGGAAGCTACAGGGGTAGAAAAGAACAAGGAAACATGGTTCAAATATTATTATTGAGAATCCGGAGTGCAAAAAAGACCTCTCACCTCTCCCTTGTAATCCTCCTACCTGATGCTGAAGGTTAAAAGGCTTATACAGCTATTAGAATTCCTACGAGGTGATGCAAGTCCATGGGTCAGAGTTGACAGCACAAAGCAAATGCCAACAGGTGAAAAACTCCACAGAATAAAATGAATGGGCCTGACCCACACGGCATGAGGATGAAACAAAGGGAGACTAAATCCAAGAATCAAGAGAAAACAAATCCAGGAGACCAGGACAGTACAGCAAGAATCCATAAACAACCCAGAGGCAGGAGCAAAGTCAAATGCCAGGCAGAACACAGTTCCAAAGTCACTCAGCAGACAAGGGCATACAAGAAGCAATCCAGAGGCAGAAAAAAGATTCTCCAATATCCAGTCTTCATTAAGAAGACTCCAATTCAGAAATTAATGTGCAAAACAGTGTGCCAAATAGTGTGTTAGGGCATGAGGGTGGCAGCCCATGCATTATTGTAATGAAAACCCATAATGCAACATGATGCATGAAGGTCATTTAGCAACAGCCTGCTGTTCCTGTTTTCAAAGTTTGAATTTGTGGGAGTGTGAACGGTGTGCTTCAGCTGCTCATTCTACCAGCCTCCCTGCGCTATAATGAACACTCTTGTGTCCTACACTACACAGCGACAGAGGCAGATTTTGGTGCCATAGTGGGGGATGGCTCCAGATGGAAACCAGCATTTTAAATGATTCAAGGGCAATGGTGGCTGGTGAGGATTTTCTTTGAAAGGGCATTACTATTTCTCTTAAATTAGGCATGGTGAATGGCCTTTAAGTAATGTTTGGTGGGTTCGGGTGTTTCTCCGTGAGAATATATTTTCTTTTTTAACAAAGGGTGGACCACATGTATTTTCCAACACAATATATGAGAACAAATGTCTAAAAGCCACAGACTGTACAATTGTTCCAGTAAGGTAACATATGACAAAATATTGAAGACCAGGTCACCAATAGTAAGTAGGTAAAATCCTTATTTTGGATTAACAAAAAATCCCTAAAATATAAAACATACATGACCATTACAACCATTAGACACAATCTATTAAACATCCAGACATAACAAATCATAATTTCCCCTTTGGATGTCTCCTCCCTTCTATCCAAAGCCCACACCACGTCCGCCCCCTCTGACCCTCTCCCCTCCGTTCTCATCCCCAAGATCTACCCTCTTCTTATCCCGTATCTTACCAATTTCTTCAACTCCTGGCTCTCTTCATCAACCTTTCCCTCTGCTTTCAAACATGCAACGATTATTCCTATTCTAAAGAAACCCTCTGCTGATCCACTTTTCACTGCTAACTACAGACCTATCTCTCATCTACCTTTCCTCTCTAAGCTCCTTGAGCGCCTTGCCTACTCTCAACTCTCATCCTTTGTCACTACTTCCTCTCTCCTTCCTTCCTTCCGATCTGGCTTCCGTTCCAAACATGCCACTGAAACTGCTCTCACCTCCATCCTCAACTCACTCCTCTCTGCTCAACATGCCAAGCAACCCTCTATCCGTATTCTCCTTGATCTCTCCACAGCCTTTGACACTGTCGATCATCCACTCCTGCTCCACACTCTTTCCTCCTTCGGTTTTAAAGGCCCTGTTCTAAAATGGCTATCCTCTTACCTCTCCTCCCGTTCCTTTGCTGAAGGAAAGAGAGGCAAGACCTCTCTTTCCTTCCCTCTTATTTACGGTGTTCCTCAATGCTCTGTACTTGGTCCTTTCCTCTTCTCTCTTTACACCTCCCTCATTGCCCCTGTTATCTCGTCGTTTGGCATCTCCCACCATTTCTATGCGGATGATACTCAACTCTTTCTCTCTTTATCCTCCTTCACACCTGACCTCCACCTCTTGTCTCACAGCTATCAAGAACTGGATGCCCTCCCGCTTTCTCTCTCTTAACACTGACAAAACCGAAGTCCTTTTCTAGCCCTCTAATACTCCTCCCTCTCCCTCTCCTCCCCCTTTCATCCACTTTACTCCCCCCAATCTCCCTATCTCCCCTCATGCTCGCAATCTAGGCATTCTCTTTGACTCCTCTCTCACCTTCTCGCAACACATTTCACTCGCCTCCCGCACATGCCAGTACCACCTCTACAATATTCACAAAATCCATCCCTCCCTCACATTCCACGCCACCAAACTCCTAATCTCCTCTCTCATCTTTTCCTGACTCTTCTACTGCTCCTCTCTAATCTTCGGACTTCCTTCATCTCAGCTTGCCCCTCTTAAATCCATATACCACTCTGCTGTCGGTACCCTTTCTCTCCTTACATCCCGTGACTCCATCTCTTCCGTGCTCTCTCACCTTGGTTGGCTACCTTTCCACTTACAGATTAAATTTTACTTTCTCTGCCTTGTCTTCAAATCCCTCCATGGTCTTGCTCCTCCTTATCTCTCCTCCCTTCTCTCCTACTCGCCCTCTCGTTCCCTTCGTTCCACTGACCATTTCCTTCTCACTGTACCTCCTTCCCCCTGCGCTTCCTCCCGGTTCTGCTCCTTCCAACTCCTTGCTCCTCTGCACTGGAACTAGCTCCCTCTTTCAATCCGCTCTACCACGACCTTCACCTCATTTAGCACTTCCCTTAAATCCCTCCTCCTCCATTCTCCACCTTGAAAACTCCCCCTCTGCCCTCTCTTCTCCCACCTTTTTTCCCTTCATCTAATTCCTCTCTCCCCTATCCTACTACACTCTCTCTCCCTTCCATTTCCCCTCGTCCTAACCATCTCCTACCCCCCTCCCCTCGTCTATTCCCACTCCCCATTCCCCCCTTCAGTTAATTGCTCTTTGCACTGTTGTGTTGAATGATTCAAGATGTAATCTTTGCTCTCATTGTTATTTGTTGCTGTTACTCTGTATTATGATGTTCCATTGTACAGCGCCTTGGTGTAAAGCGCTCTATAAATTAATCAATCAATCAATCAATCAATAATTCTTTCACCATGTGATTAATTATATAGCATAGTTTTGTAATGATAAAAGAAATAAACAGAACTGGCTAAGATCATAAGACAACTGTTTCCCCCCACCCTAGGTCATAAAAACATATTATCATTTAGGAAATTGCATATGTAAAATAAATTAACATTGTTTACAATTTGACGGTTTTTACCTTAGTTGTCATGAGATTTAAATCGGCTCAATTAAGTTCATCAATAGTGCTTGCACTTATGTCTAATCTTAAACCCCTTTCTTGTATTTGCCAAATTTTTCTTACATATAATGATTGTTTCCAGCCCATAGCTGGGGAGGATGCATCCGACACACAGTACAGAGCTGGCCTATGCTGGGAAAAGCCTCTTCCTATAGACAGTGGTAACACATACTTTTTCCTTGGACCACTGTCAGCTGGACAGAAAATAGGAAGTGCACTAAATCCTCAAACCAGGAATGACACATAGAACATCTAGATTCAAATTCCCAACCCGAGACATTTTCTAACCAACCAATTTTGTTGACACCCTTTTTTCCCAGTACAGCCTTTAACAATATCTGTGTTAGCCCCCCATTTCATTAGACCATACATGCAACCATAACCTGCATGGTTTCAAGACTAGTTGGTCCTCTAAAAAGTCCCAACTTAACTCTATGCAAGAAGCAAAATTTTGTGCAGACCTGGGTAGGCCTAGCAGAGATTTTACAAATCTATTTTCCTCTTTTTGCAGCATTCCCAGGTCTCCATATCCCCAAATTTCAGCACCATATTTAACTGCTCATATAATAGAGTTATAGATTCTTTCCACAATACTGAGCGACTAATGCTTGTGCTGCTTCATGAATCTATAAATACAGCCAAACAATTCTTTCATCGCAGGGACCTGTTTCTGCACAAGTGCGTGTCCATTAAGCTTCTCATTAAAGTGTACCCCGAGATAGTCAAATTAGGTCACTCTTGGGATGGCCAATCCATCACAACATATTTTTGGAAACTTGCATGCTCTTTTCTTCCCTAAATACACCATCACTGCTGATTTGATGGTGTTAACATGCAGGTCCAAATCCCTCATAAAGGTGGAAAATGTATTCACCTGGATCTGCAGTGCTCTGGGGGTCCATGCAATTAGAACCATATCATCTGCATAAATTAGTGTTGGGCCGCATTTTGAAATGTCACAATTATTGTATTGAAGGGAATTAAAACCAAACAAATGTGGTCTTGGAGACAGTGGAAGGGTGTGAAAAAGTGAGCATCTAGCATGCACATGCAATAAACAACGGGTAACAACTTACCCTTTTGCACATTCAAAAATGACAGCAATGGTATGCATCACTACTATAACATATCTATTATTGCCATGAACACGAGTGCAGAAATGGATAGAAAAAGATATTTCAAAATATAGACATTTGTATTTATGGAATAGCACAAGTGGTATGTCAAGAAATAACCTACTGTTACCACTGTGTCAATGGAATTTCAGTAATTGGGTGGCGTTTTTAAATACCTCATGTAATGCTGGTAATTACAACCAGCTTTATTTCTCCCAACAATTACAATAATTGCACTTTTCGCTGAAGCCAAAGTAAATATGAAACATTGATTTTGGAAGCATCCAAAAAAGCTATATTTATTATAAAATACATTCTCCTCCACACACATCACTGTGATTGCTTTGCCACTTAGAAGTGCTGCGCAACAAAAGGAACACATCCACAACCATCAACACAATGGCTCTGTCGCGAGATAAGGATCCATTGCAGTGAGGCAGACATGAACCCGAAGGCGACCAGCCCAGCAGGCTTTGGTGGTGTCATCTGTTTAATGTCTAAATTGCTTAGCTCACCCCTTTCCATTAAACAGGCTCCATCTCTTATCTTTATTTCTTACCTTTCCCTTTCCCCCAGCTGCACAGTAGGGCTCTGCACATGATTGCAAGGCAAACATAGACCAAACCATACATTTCTGTAACCCAAATGTGCATGAAACACCCGCATTAGAAAAACATGGTAACTGGTTTTCAAGTACGGGGTTACCTAGGGTCGGGTTGGATAACAGATAGTGTTATGAATTGGTGGCATCAGGGTATGCCTATGGCTGTTATTTACAGATAAGCAACAACCGGATTGGATGAATATTCTAAAGGATGCAAATAGCAATCAAATTGGACAGTGGTGTTTTTTGCCTAAGTTGTCTTTGCTAACTTTCATCTAAAACTAAAAAGGGTCTGAAGTCTTCCGACAGAGCATTTACACTGAAGTCTCTAAATATGACAAAGATCAGAGACATGAGAGCTGGACGAGTGATTGTAGTTAGTACCACTCACATCTAGTAAATCTGTCAGACAGAATATTAGCAAAGTTTCTTTTGTGGCCATCATTTTATTTTTTATTGCTGGTATTATTTTTCTTTTTCACTAAATTAATGGATGTGTCAGAAGACATATTTTGTGGATGTGCTTACATTGTACCTGATTGTATTTTCCTAACCACTCTAAACAATTGGTGATTCAGAATGGAATGGGGCAATCGATATCCATTGGTCAGTGGTAATATGTTCTCTCTAGCAGTTCTCATTGATTTTTCAAGAAACTGTACAGGCAGCAATACACTTGGAGCCTCATGCCAAGTTCTCTCAAGAAACCATTGACCTCATTAATATATGCAAAGTTTCCACTTTCACTTCTTTCCAATGAAAGACCACATGAGCAGTTCACCGAAAATAGGCTTTCATTTCCCAATACTTTCAGGAATTATACAGCTTGATGTTATGCTGCTGTATCATATGGCATTATAATGGTACCCTTTCATAAAATAGTTTAATATGTTGATGTTTTCTTAAACAATATAGGGGGTAATGTTCTTTAAGGTTTTGAACAATGTACTTTAACACTGATAATACAACTTGTATATATAGAGGATGAGAGCTGGTCCTCCATAGATTTGGACACTAGCAATGTTGTTTAGTGACTTCCAATAAAGCATGTAAATAAAAGGTGCACGTTGGAAGTGTTAGTGAAACCCCATCCAGCATAGTTACAGTAGTGATACAGAAAACATTTGAGTGTCTCATCATCATGTGTCCATCAGTTGTATCTTCTTTGGAATCTAGAAGACATATTTGTTAAAGCAATTGTAGCATCATGTTATGAACATGTGATTCAAATCCATTCAGATTTGTTTGGCCATTAAGCAAAACTAAAGAATTACCTTAATTTCCTGAAAAAAAGGTAATGGTTTTGAATGTGATAAAGATTGTTTAAAATGTATTTCTATTGAATAATTATAATATCATTGAGTAATCTCTGGTGTTGGATTGAAGTCGGGGACATACCAAAGGCATGTCATGGGGATTGATCAGAGTTTTTGCTCCCAATTGCATACAGGTCCGGACTCCTAAAACCGTTGCCCCGGCAACGTAAGGAATGCACGTGCACATTTCCTTTACCTGCAAGAAAAATTGGAGGCAATTCTGGAAGTGTTTGTAATGCGCACATTATAGATTTGCTCATGCAAGTGTTGCCACTGGTCATCACTGTGCAGTTCTGAAAATACGGATACTTTAGGAGGTGTATGCATACACTTACAGGCCGATTCATGGAATTAATGTGTGCCGAAAATCTCCACGCAAGCGTGCGAAAGTGTGCAAATCGCAGCGCAAGTGCACAAGTCACGCACATCGATTCATGGAAGTCTGTGCGCGTGTAAATACTGGGATGTGTGCTAAAATCCTGCATGGCGCATGCGGGCGACATATCATCAAACGGCGTGCGCTACGCGCACAGCGAAAGCACACATAGCGCAGCGCACACAACAAAAGTAGGCGTAACACGGGGCGTAACACGCAGAATGGGGAACAACGCGTGAAAATGTGGGCGTTATGGGGGAAGTACAGGAGGCAAATGCGCAGAATACCCACACGCGCGTCTACAACACGTATTCATGGAATCGAACAGGGGAAACGCGTGCGCCAAAAAAGACGCGCTAATCTGGAAACACGTACGCCAGCAGGAAGCAGGTGTACGCGGACCCGAGCAGCATAAAAGTGCGCACAAACAACAAACAAGCTCAGACGCTATGATGAATATACCGTTCCTCGCAGCAGTGGTCGTGGGACACCTCAGGAGGAGGAGGATAGTCAGGGCCAGAATTTTTATACCCATGACCAGCCTTTTTGGGATGCCTGATGACCAAGTGTATGGGAGGGACAGGTTTTCATCTCATATTATACTCGACCTGGTGAGTGAGTGGGAGGATGACCTCACATTCAGGACTGAGCAACTTGGAAAAGGTGCTCAATGTACTGCACTTCTTAGCCACTGGTTCATTTCAGTGGGCAAGTGCCATAGTGGGGGGGTGTCACAGGCCACGCAGTCACGCTGCCTACACCAGGTGTTGGCCATCATGACTGCACGCCCATCAGTCCGCAGGCACATATACCTGCCCAGAACACCTGCAGAAAGGCAGGCTGCCGTCCAGGATTTTTACGGGGTGGCACACTTCCCCAAAGTGCTAGGTGCAATTGATTGCACCCATGTGGCTCTATGTCCTCCCAGGGCAACTGAGCACATCTATAGAAACCGCAAGCACTGGCATTCCATCAATGTGCAGGTAGTATGTGATGCCAAGGGAATCATCACCCCAGTATATGCCAACTAGCTAGGGTCCACCCATGACCGTTTCATTTACAGAATGTCAACCCTAAACCGGAACCTAGAAGCTGGGCGGATGGCGATACATGGCTGCTTGGTGAGTATAAATGCCTCTGCACATGCATGCATGTAAGATATTGAGTAATGACACAACCCCACTAATGATACCCATCATCACCTCCTCGGTGGACAGTGCCTACCCTCTGAGCACCCACATGATGATGCCAATTTGGAACCCCGCCACACCGCCCGAGGTAAGATACAACACAGCCCATATTGCAACCCGAGGCATAGTGGAGCGCACATTCAGAGTGCTCAAGTCACGCTTTCGCTCCCTTGACCGCTCTGGTGGGCAGCTGCTATACGCGCCCCCAGTAGTGTGCAGGATCATAGTGGCAGCATGTGTCCTGCACAATGTTTCAACCCGCCGGGGCTTGCCGGTGGACATGGTGGTGCCCCCACATCCCCAACCACATGCATGCCTGCTGCGCATGGGAGGGGAAAGGGCACATGGTGAGGCAGCCCGTATGCAGCTGGTGGCTAATTACTTCACCTAAAATGACACCCCTGTGAAGTGCACACAGCCCTGGTACATACCAGCTGACAATCAATGATGATGACATAAGGGACAGTCAACTGTCACAACCATAACAGGCTGAGATTGGTCACCTGGAAGTGTTACATTGTGTGCATCCCTACCTACCCAAAGACAACCAATGCTGTGTCACAAAAAGACACACATTTATGCTGCTTGAATGACTATCCCCTTGCAAAATATAACATGAAAACAGCGCCAGGTCATCCAACCCCTCCCCATCTCCGCTACCCAGCACACCATGGCATGTCATGCAATGTGAAAGCAAACAAAGGAATGCACAACACATGACACAAGTGTCACAAAGTGCACTGTCCCAAATGGAAACAGTTCACAGACAATATGCTCCCAGTAATCAATAACAAACAGCACACATGACCAAATACTTACCAGCAACACAACACAGCAACACAGGATGAAACATTCCCGAAATATGACAGTACCAAATGAAAGTAGTGCAAGTTTTACAACCTGAATGAGCCAGCACATACACCCCTTCCAACTGCAGAGTGTTGACGTCAGGCAAATGTGTCAGTGTACTGCATGCAACATGAACTGCATCCACAAAGCAGACGACCTTGTGAAGACATGAAGAAGGTACCTGTGAATAAGGAGGAATACATAGATGCACAAGCACATATCAATACACCATGCAGTGTTCAATACAACATCAATCCCCACTAGGGATGTACACACAGTTTTGACTACAGACTGCCCACACAGCTCATGGGAGCCCAATGTCACTGTGTAAGTCACTGTCACTTGGTCACACCCTTTGCAAGCCCATGGAAAGGGAAGCAGGAGGAGTGTGTGTGTCAGGAACCCAGGCATCGAACCCAAACACAGGACAAGCCTGCATGTGCCCAGCTGGAATACACAGTGAATGCCCACGGGAGCCACACAAGGCAACACACTGTAAAAAAAATAAAAAAAATAAAGAATGCCCATGTGGGGATCAAGGGGGGCACCCAGGAGGTTCGAGGACAGGGTGCACAACAACACCCACCTGCGTGGATGTTGCGAGAAAAAAAATACCTCCATGGGCTCATGGCCTGCACGGCTACGCTGTTGTGGTAGAACTGCTGCTGTCGCTCTCTTTACCTTCTGCTTCTGCATCAGGAGGTGGTGGTGCTATGGGAGTCAGCCCACGCAAAGCCCTGGTATGGTCCTCCATGGCAGCAAGCATGCGGGTGTTGAAGGTCTGATTTTGGAGGATGATAGTCGGGAGATCCCCATGCAGCACCTCACGGGTTGCGTGCATTTCTGCACGCATGGCCTCGCGTGATGCCCGGATCTCCTCCCGAGTTGCCTGTAGCTCAGTTGAGAGTGAACGTGTGAGCTGCTCCAGCTGCTGTTCTGACCTTAAATTTCGGGAAGCCTCAAGTTCACTTAGAGTCTTCCTGAGGAACTGGTGTTCTAACCTCAGGGCTTCCCTGTGGCCCTGTGACTCCACAGAAATGGCTTCCCGAAGAGTCTTCAGTGCCGCCCGTCGGTCTCTGTTGGACGCCAACATGTCTTCCCTGTGTGATTGGCAAATGGAGTCTGTTGCCTGCTGTTGTTGCTCCATCTGCCTTTCAAGGGGGAGAATGGAAGTGGCCACCCTCTCCATTGCCTGAGCCATCATTTCAACTGATGCTCCCTGTTGTGCTGCAATACCGTAAATGGAGTTTTTCCATACAGTTTTGCCTGGTGGCGCATGGCCACCGCGTCGGCGGGTACCACACCTGTTTGGTGCAAGGCGATCTGCACCTTGCTGTGCTGGTACTGCCTAAGGCTGCAGGACTGCATTCCCCCTCTGATCTGCTGGCCCAGGAACAGGATCAGATGTTGTGGAGTGTGACCCTGCATCCGTAACCGCCAAAGGCGGAGTTACCAACACTGACATCCCCATAGAGGGTTCTACCCCTGGTCCAGATGGGTTGGACAGAATAGAATCCCTACCAGAAACACTCACCTGCGACAGCACATTAGTCTCATCATCCGATCCAGCACCTGAATCATAGAGGTCTGGGGAGTTGCAACCAGAGACACCCCTGGATAGTATGGTCTGCAATAAGATTGGGTTTTCACCCACCACCACACCATGTCCTCCACTGGTGCCCGGTCATGCTTGAGATTCCTCCTGGGTCTGCACCATCTCCTTCACCTCTACAGCATCAAGTGCGTCATCACCTGCAAAAACATGAAAAACAACAAATGGAAACAGGCATGAGCACCATAGCACACACATAGGCCTTACAAGCCAGAGATCCAGTACATGATTTACACATGTCCCACATGGCAATAACCCTGGAATGCATGCACTATCAATGAGTTGGAAGGGGAGGCAAAAACCAGACACTGAGGGCACCAAGATGGAAAAGCAACACATTTGCTGCATGCTGGCTAGCACTGGCATCACACATTAGCCTATGAGTGACATGTCCAATACACATACATGACACATGCCAGCACACAGATGGCATGTAGCCTAGCCATGGTACATTTGACAAGTACAGCCATATGTCAGTGAATGAGTACTGTCACCCATCCATGTGAGATGACATGATGAGATGTGAAATGCTAAATAGTGTGACAAAATACGCATGTGCCACACACTGTAACACATCCAGTGTACAATAATACAGTGATTGCAGGCAGATGTACACATCAATGGTTGGTCACTTCAACATGATAGGAAACAACTATCATGTTCCACATTCAAACATGCCCCAAAACTTAATGTGAGCAGGCCAATACTCAATCAGCCTGAATGGTCTAATCATTCACATAACAAGCTAACAAATGTGGGCCGATGTGGGGGTAATCAATGACAGAAGCATGTCACATATGTGGCATTAGGGCTGAAAAATGCTTTGCAAAAATGGGAGAATTGAAACAATCAGCCTGAATGAACACTGAAAAATTCAGAACAATGTTGTTGCAAGATGACAATTCAAGGGCGACTGCAGTAATGTGGCGCCAATTGGCTACTGTGGGCAGAAGGGATACTGTCATACCCAAATCCAAGGCTGCTGAATGTTTTGGAGGAAGCACATGGGTGACCCATACCACTCAGGCGTACACACCCTCACCTGGCACTCAATCAGAACCCGTCACCCAAACAACCTACACATGGATTACACACACATGCATGGGCACTCACCAGACAATGCGTTGTAATCTGGTAGGTCTCCCATGCCTTGGATCTGTTCCTCTGTGATGAAGGTTCCAGCAACAGACTCATGTTCATTGAGTTGGTTGTCCTCTGGTGGAGATCCACCGCCAGTCACGAGAGTAGAGGCATGATTTAAGGCCAGCTTGTTCTTTGCTTTGCGTTTCAGGTCATTCCACCGCTTGTAGCAATCATCAGCTGTGTGCCTCACAAATATAAGGGCACTAATGTGGTCTGCGATGGTCTGCAAGTGTGCCATACGTTGACCCGGTGTGGTCTTGCACCCTGCAGTCACCACCATTTCGCGGCTATGTGCCGACACATAGGCCACAAGTGCATCAATTTCGGCATCATTAAAGCTAGGCTTCCTTGACGTGCTGGAGTAGTGTGTAGCCGTATCTGGGGTCTCAGCCTGTAGTGCCAGAGCACCCTTCTTCTTTTTCAAAGGTGGTGCGGATCCTGAGTGGCTTACGCCGCTCTGCTCAGTAGGGGCAGAAGTGCAGGTGGACTGGGTACTAGAAGTGTGCGAAGGCACAATGACCATAGGTCTTGGTGCAGGCATTGGCTGCAGAGTGATGTTTGCAGGGCCAACATCGGTTTGATGGACCTGGACTGACACTGTCCCAGCTGGGAGACTCAGAGCTGGGGTGGATAGAGCTGCAGCTGCCGCTGCAGCCTCCCCACCCTGCCTACTTGGGGCAGCAGATGACATTGCTGCCCCAGATCCACGTGGCCTGGTGACAGCAACTTGCACCGCCACACGTGGCTTAGGCTTGCTGACCTGGAAGTCAGCCTCGGAGTCATCCTGTGCCGGTTCAGGTGCCAAAATAGGCCGGTCCAACAAGGGCTGAGCTGGGATGGTGTCAGTTACGTTTCCCACAACCATGGAGGGGGGGGGCATGGGTGTCCCTGATTGGTCCTCGTCCTCCACACACAGGGGTCTAGGGGCACCCTGCAAATCCTGGCCACGTCCCCTACCGCGCCCTTTTGGAGGTCGGCCACCTTTGCCTCACTTACTGCTTGGTCGCCTCCCAACCATGGCACTGATGTTGTTGTGCGTATGGGAGTTGCAGTAAACAATTGTCCTGGGCAATTGGGGTGAAAGGGGTAGGGTACTAGATGGAATTCATACCCTAGTGCTCTGGCAAGGCTGTATGTGACCCCTGGGGGAAGATGACGGATCACGCAAACGCACAGGCACCCCAAAAACAAAAGCACATGTGCACGCAACCCCTGGTAGACCATGTGCGTGGAAAAATAAACCTGCACTACGCTGTGACACCCAGAAACACAAAAATAAGCATACGCGTGTTACACGCATCCTACAATGACCACTGAAGGGGTACGCGACACACGGGGCAACCACAGTTGGGAAATACGTGCGCGACTCACCTTCTGCCTTGAAAAAGAACGTAAAAAAGACGCACGTGTGCGCATAGGCAACACCCCCGCCAAAAGAAGAAAAGAACGCAGTCTGAGGAAACAGGGAGTACGAACTGGAAACGTTGTGAAGTAATCACGTGTGAACCGACAAGTAGTACAAGATACACCCGCTCGCTCTCCACAAAAAGCACGTACAAGGAAATAGCGTGATACTCATACCTTTTAAGACAGCCCACACGTGAAATGTCACTTATGCGCTTACGCGCTAAGGCCCTTTCCTCCAATAGCACGGTGACGTGCAGTTTTCTCACGTGCTGATTCACTATGCACCCGTGTTGTGTGCAACTCCTGCGCGTGTAACGTCAATGACGCGCCTACGCGCTAAGGGCCTTTCCTCGGATTACACACTGACGTGCAATTTGTTCATGTGCCAAATCACTCCGTATCAAGCTGGCCACGCAAATCCACACGGAAGACCACATTCCTGCCCAAAAGACCATTTTCCTGCCCCCAAGAGCCCCAAGCATGCTCCCAACAGCCATCTGCTGCTGTCTGCCTGCTGCCCACGTGCCCTGCTATTTGGTGCCTGCACTTCAGCCATCTGCAGAGGTCCAGTTGCTGTGTCCACCCCTGCTGGAACAGAAGACTCACGACTGGGATAACATCGCTCCACCGTCCAGCCCCGGGACCCAGATGCCCACCCACGCCTGCCTCTTCGGAACATCACGCGCCAACAAGGAAGGACAGTTGAGGATCTGGGAGGACGCAGTGGTTGCCATCAACACGGAGGAGGTGGCAACCCGGAACATTAAGCACGTCAAGAAGCGCTGGGAGGACCTGAGGTCCAGGACCCTCTACAAGGCCCGGCGTCTCGCGGAGGGGGGCCGGGGCAGCATGAGTAACATCCAGATGAGGGTCCTGGAACACGTAGCCCCAGCGCTCCATGCCCAGATCCTTCAGAGGCAGACCCGTCTGGAGTTGAGCGGTAAGTGGGAAAGTATTGATGTGTGAGACAGGGCATGTTGCAGTGTGCTGGTAGTCTGATACTTGCCTGTATGTGTGACATAGGCCATGTATGGATGTGTGTGTGCAGGGACATCATGGTCATGCATGTTAGACCAGTAATGTGTGAACCACATGGATGGTGCATGTGTTCCAGTGCAACATGGGGAGCTGTATGCGGCATTCACACATGAATGCATGCCAGTCTCTGTTCTTGGACATGGAGGGGGGGTGAGGGATGGGTGCTGCTGTCATGTACATGTATGGTGCACATGTGTGTGTGTCTGAGAAGTGTGTGTGTTTGACTTTGAAACGCCATGGTGGCAGGTCACACGAGTTGGTGGCAGATCACTCTCTTCGGCAGGGGCCTCTCTCTGGAACAGCCTTCCTGCTTCCCTGAAACTCGAGGAGAACCACCTCCGGTTCCGGAAACACCTCAAAACCTTCCTCTTTGCTTCTGCTTTCTCTCCTCCCCTCCCTTGCTGAACTCCTGACTGAAATTGCACTGGTTACCTGGCCACCCCTCTGATCTCTGGGCCAAGCCCTGTCAACTGCCCACCTGCAGTGCCTCTCTGGCAACCCCTGCACTTGTGGACTGTTTCTGTATCCCTTCAGTCCCCTTTCCAGCACTTGTATGCACTTCCTGCACTTGCATGTTTTATTTTATGTGTTTTATTTATCTTATTTTTTCCACTTCCCATGTACTGCACTTCCCCCTTTCCCTTTGCCCCCCTTGCACTCTTCCTGTCACCCCTTCCCATGCACTTGCATGATCTGAATGACACCTGGCCTAGTAAGATCGTTATCTGTCCTCCCTTTGTTCCCCCCCTTGCCTCGTCGCGCCTTGAAACACTTGTGTATAGGCGCGTTATTAATGCCATATCATATAATATCATATCATGACACATGTCCGTGATGATGTGTAGATTCACTCAAGCAGTGTGGTCACCGTTGTATCCACTGTGTCCATCCACTGTGTCTGTGGTGTACAAGCCATGATGCATGACCCTCCGGTGATGTGTGTGCATGGGACCAGTGTGAGCCATGATGCATGTGAGTTTGAAGTTAACATTTTGGTTAACAGAGGCCCTTGTACATGGATGCTGATGTTGATTGTAGGCGCTGGGACTGTTTCTGCATGCGTGTTGCGTGCATTCACCCATGTGTTGTGGAGGGAAAGGATGGAAGTGACATTTGACAGTGCCACTCATGTGTTATTACTTCCTGTCTAGGGGAATATTGTACTGTACCCTGATGCTTGTGTTCTATGTCTCCCTCTATGCAGCGTCAAGTGAAGAAGAGGGTGGAGACAGCGCTGTGGAGCCAAAGCGGCGGGGAAGCCTCCACCGGGCGGCGACGCAAGGCCCAGCCAACCTCCCAGGAATTGCCAACATCTGGGAGCGAGGGGGCTGGTGCTGCGTCTGCCACTACGGCTGTAGCGGAAGGGCCGGGTGAGCCCCCACAGGGGCTTGCAATGGCGGAAGACGGTGTGGAGACATCCAGGTTGGTGGTCTCCACAGAGGAGGAGGAGCCCGCTACTGAGCTGCACATGGGGCCTGGTGGGGGTAGTACCACTGGGGCAAGTGGTGCAGTCCAGGGTCAGGAGGCAGCACAGGTCACTGTGGAGGGTAGGGGGGAGTGCCACATCATCTGCCTCTCCACTACCTGTGGACGAGGGGTCCCACGACCGTATGGGCTCCGTCCTGGTTGGTGTCGTGTTGCGCCCGCATGACATTCGTGAGGACGTGCGTGCTTCCTGGGCGGAGCACGGATGCCATCACAAACAGCAGTGTCGTGACGTGGCACTGTTGGGAGGGGCCCTAGTCGGTGGGTTCCTACATGTGTCGCGCACTCTGGCGGACCTCTCCTCCTCTGTGGAGACTATGCGCCAGTCATTCTCCCTGCCGTCTTCCAGGCCAGATTCCACCAGGGCCCCCTGTGGACCTGGCCTGACCAACACTGCCAGCTTGGTGGAGATCCCATCCCTGCCACACTCGGGAGTCAGCAGTCCAGCAGGGGTGGACACCCCAACAACTGGAGTCCAGCAGATGGAGGATGTGCAGGCATTGGACAGGGCACATGGACAGCAGCAACAGCAGCAGGCTCTAGGTGGGAGCAATGATGGCTCGGGGCCATCGACATCAGAGGGGCAGGCATCGACCAGAGGGCAGGAGAACCCTGGAATGGGTGTGTCTTCCGTGTGCCTGCGGTTGGGCCAGCACATAGATGCGGAGCGGCGGCAGGCGGAGGAGGCGCGGCTCACCATGGTCAGGGCGGAGTTCTCCATGCGTCGGGCGTTGAGGCGGGCAGAGTGCCTCGAGGCAACTCGCAGGGAGTTGGAACAGGCCATGAGCGCATCGCTGTGAGACCTCGGGGCCAGGGCAGAGGCCCGCCTCCGGGACATCGACATGGAGTTCGATGATGCCCTGGCCCGGGACATCACAGAGTGAGCCGCAGGAATTGCCTGCCGCCATTGTCTATAGTTAGATAGTGGTAGGTTTCCTTTGTTCTTCTTTTAATGTGGAGTTAATGAACATTGCTCCTCTTCGTGTGTATATAGTTTTTTCTTCCTATGACTTTATTGTAGGTTTTCTTTTGTTTGTGGATCATGGACCATTTGGACTTACATTGTATATCGTTGCAGACTTGTACATACTTTGTTTTTCTATATTCCCATGGATCAATGTTTTTTTTTAAAATTTGGATTATGTTTTTATTATGGACATTGGCAATGGACCACTTTTTTATTCTACGTGATTTTTCTTTTTTTTTTAACTTTATTGGATTTACAATAATTGTTTTCTACTTCGGTCATTGTGCATTGATTTTCAGTTCACTATTCATCAAAGTCAGTTTTTTATGTTTTTAATACATTTTTTATTACTTCAGAATTGGTGTTGTGTTCTGTAATTGGTTTTGTGCATGTTTCATTGAACATTTCCTTAGTCACGTGTTGCCACTGTGTGGCTACGTTGTGCATTCCTGCATGGGCATGGTGGTTCATTTCATCTATCATGGCATGGGTAATTTGGGAGGGGGTTCTGTGGATGGTTGCATGCTTGGATTGGGGGGCAAGGGGGATTAAGGTTGGCTTTCGGGACATTGGTCTGTTTTGTTAGGACATGTGGTTTGTTGGGACATAAGTCTGGGCCTGAGGCTCACTGCTGGGGGGTGGGGGTGCTGGGGGACATGAGTCGGGGCCTGCTGGCAGGTGCCCATCACTGCTGGGGGATGGGGGTGCTGGGGGACATGAGTCGGGGCCCGCTTGCAGGTGCCCATCACTGCTGGGGGGTGGGGGTGCTGGGTGACATGAGTCGGGGCCTGCTGGCCGGTGCCCATCACTGCTGGGGGGTGGGGGTCCTGGGGGACATGAGTCGGGGCCTGCTGGCAGGTGCCCATCACTGCTGGGGGGTGGGTGTGCTGGGGGACATGAGTCAGGGCCTGCTGGCAGGTGCCCATCACTGCTGGGGGGCGGGGGTGCAGGGGGACATTTATCAGGGCCTGCTGGCAGGTGCCCATCACTGCTGGGCGGTGGGGGTGCTGGGGGACATGAGTCGGGGCCTGCCGGCAGGTGCCCATCACTGCTGGAGGGTGGGGTGCTGGGGGACATGAGTCGGGGCCTGCTGGCAGGTGCCCATCACTGCTGGGGGTGGGGGTGCTGGGGGACATGGGTTGGTGATCACTAGTGGAAGATGACATGTGGGCTGGCTGGGGGGCATGTCCATGGTGGATGGGCTGCGTGCGGGACATGACCAGGGGTTCAGGGTAGTCCCCTGTGGTGTGGGTTGCCTGCAAGGGCCGTGGAGGGGGTAGAGGGCACACCTGGGAGGAACCACACTGCAATTCACGTGTGGGACTCCCCGCGCACCCCACTGGATACACGTACCCGCTCTGACAGCGAAATTGCATGTGATACTTCCTGCGTACCCCAGAAATAGACGTACCCTGCTCGCCCAGGGCTGATCGCGTGTGAAACTTCCCGCGCACCCCCGAAATAAACGTATCCTGCTCGCACAGGGCCGATCGTGTGTGAAACTTCCCATGCACCCCAGTAATAGACTTACACCGCTCGCACAGGGCCGATCGCGTGTGAAACTTCCTGCGCATCCCAGTAATACACGTACCCCTCTCGCACAGCGCCGATCATGTGTGAAACTTCCCGCAAACCCCAGTAATACATGTACCCCGCTCGCACAGGACCGATCGCGTGTGAAACTTCCCCCGCACCACAGTAATACACGTACCCTGCTCTCACAGGGCCGATCACGTGTGAAACTTCCCGTGCACACCAGTAATACACGTACCTCACTCGCACAGGGCCGATCGCATGTGAAACTTTCCGCGCACCCCCGAAATACACGTACCCCGCGCGCAAAGGGCCGATCGTGTGTGAAACTTCCCGCGCACCCCCAAAATATGCGTACCCCGTTCGCACAGGCCCAATCGCATGTGAAACTTCAAGCGAACCCCCGTAATACATGTACCCCGCTCGCACAGAGCCAATCGTGTATGAAACTTCAAGCGAAGTCACCGTAATACACATACCCCGCTCGCACAGGGCCAATCGCGTGTGAAACTTTGCACGCACCCAGTAATACACGTACCCCGCTCGCACAGGGCCAATCGCGTGTGAAACTTACCGCGCACCCCCGAAATTCACGTACACTGCTCGCACAGCAACAATCGCGTGTGAAACTTCCCGCGCAGCGGGGTGCGTGTATTTGGAGGGGTGCGCGGGGAGTTTTACAGGCGTTTTCGTGGTTGGGGGCCTGTGCGCCATCTACAGGATTTGTGCACTGTACATGGCGCACGGGGAGGTGTTGGGGGCGTAACTGGCGCTGCTGCAGGGTCGCCACTCTGCACCACGGCTGGTAATGGATGTTGAAATCCATGAATACGCTGTGCGCGGAAATGGATTTTGGCACACGCGGCTGGCGCAGACTGTCGCACATGCACACTGTGCACCAGCCGCGTGCGCCACTTGTGCGCTGAATTCTATGAATTACCCCCTTAATTGTGCAAACACAATTCAAAAATAGAATGCACTTTTACCTCTTATGATAATTCATGCCGTACGAGGTGCCTATTGAGAGGATAGTTTCAGGGCAAGGAGCAAACGAAAACCAATAATTTCTGAACCATATGTGATGTATGCATTAACTATATCAGATGCCCCAGTGCCCCAAGTACATTTAGTTCCATTTGTCCAAGAAGTAAAGATATTTTTTTTTTCCATTTTCTTCACTATTAAATATTATGGGACCTGTATGGTGAATTGGACTCCTTAGCACAAACATGGGTTCTGTGAGACTGAGAATGGGTGACCAGGCACTAAAATAAGTCATTTATTTACACTATTGCTCAACCCACAAGATGTGTGGAGGTAAATGTGTGAATTAATTTCAAATGATCATGCACCTTAAAGAGTGCATTTTCTACTCGTGTTTATGATACCTGATTAGTTGGGTTTTGGTTTCAATACGATTGAGTGTTTGACAACAATTTAATATACAGTGATATGAAGTTTGCAGAAAAAACCTGTCGGCTCCATTTCCCCTGCATGTTTGCTCCATATCCAGTAACACAAGTTTCAAAGATTGTGCAACCATGGTTGCTTTGTTTTAAAATCTTATAAAACACACAACAGCCATGTTCTGTTTGATCCCTATTACAAAATTAGATAATTGGTGCAAATTGATTTGCTCATTTTTTCACCAATTGACACTTTTGGCCTGATTTACAAACATGTTATAACATCGGAAAGTCCCATTCAAAACATATTTGTAAATCAAGCCCATTCAGTGATAAAGTGATTCAGTGCAATTAAACACTTCTGTGAGTCAGGTCCGTTATGTACTGTCCCCAGATTCCCAGGGCTTCCTCCACAGTGTTCACTTCCTTGTCCACTACATATGTACTCTACCATCAAATTAAGATTGTTTCGAGACCCAGCATTCACAGAATCTATGCCATCCAGTTTGTTAATAATAAATGTGCATGTATCGTGCATCTCTATAGGTGTTCAACATCCTTACAGTCCCATCTTGCAATACATTCCATACACAATACACATCACTGCTACAATCACTGTGCTCCACAGAGTCGTATGGTGCTCGCCTGTGATTCTTTTTGAAGAACAATCACACTAAAAAACCATTAACAAAAAATAAACATAACCACTCTAACCAGGATTGATTGTTGAATGCACTAAGCTGACGTTGCAGTGTAATTTGTTACAGACAGTACAGCAGCTATGGAAGTTGAGTATCTGGGGCTGATGAGAATAACGCTCGGCAAAGACCCCCGGGTATTAAACATTCTCCTTCCCGTATTGTACTTTGCGCGACTGACAGAATGTTGGCAGAAGAGATAACCCATCAATACAGATCGTTCAACGGTAACTGCAGAAATACACTTTGGAGCGTGACATACTTATGGCGCATGTGGTAGTTATCAGTCACGATTTTACAGTTTGACTGAGTAAAACAATCATAATCTTACTTTGGCATTCACTTTCCAGTTTTACTTGGAATTGAAAGCAACTCTTGGCACGGCGGGGAGTCACTGCATCCGCAGTGCAGGCAAGTTAGGCGCATGTTCTGCCTCATTGCAGGCTGGATTGGCTGATCAATATCTCTCTCTGTGAAATAACCCAAAAAGGACATGATTGTTCGAGCAGACAAGACAGCAACGCCAACACTAATGTGATAATCAGCTGCACGCTTACTCTTGTGTTTTTCATTGTGCACGCATAAGTAAAATGAAGGCATGCTAATTAGCGGCACCCATACTATCTACCGATGGAATTACCATGGAAAAGAAGTTGCTAAGTCTATGTGCTCTGTACCCACAGGATACATGAATACATACATAAATAAACATCACATGCAATATTTTACCCATATTTTTACACACATTAAAACTATTACATAAAAATACAGTTGTTTATAAAAAATAGTTATTTTCAAAAGATAATGGGTGATCATTAAAGTGATTTTAAACAGGATAACATTGAAATTATTTACACAACCTCTATCATAACTTCACTGTGATAAAGAAAAACGTAGAACGTGTTGTAGTTTTGCACACCTTTCAGGTGTATGCACTGCTAAAGGTTCTGCAACATGTATTTCGGGAAGTGTGACAAACTGACTCCTGTCCTGCAGGAGTACCATCATGAATAGAGTCTAGAGCGCCTACTCAGCCCTTACACTTCTACAAGTCAAGATCGCACCTAATCATAAAGGTAAAGCAGGCACAGTTAAGAGATATACCTACTTCACCTTTTGTGATAATGTGGACCGAGGGAAGGCTATATTCTCAAGAGGGGGGTGAATGTGATCCAGTAACAACCCAATCAGCAAAGTAAAACCTTCCAAACTAAAGGGAATGTTCAATCAAGGTTCTGTGAATAAATATATGTGTAAATATGTACAATCAGTGAAAAAAATGTGTGAAAGTGACGTTATGGTTACAAGTAAAATGCAAAACCCCAGAAATTCGCCAGTTATGGTAAGCTAAGCAACCATAGCTCGCGCCACCCCCGTGCACCTCAAAGACTAACACACAGGACATCAAGGATGACATTACAAATGTTATTGATGACATCACATATCTGGGCCACTTGTATTTGTTCACTAAAATATCTAGGCCAGTTGTTTTTTTCACTGACAGCAAGAATTTTTACATTGAAAAGGTGCTTGATATCTAGATGTTAACCTTGTCCTAGTTGTAAAGGCACTTTCCTTAGGAATTGGCCTCAGCTCATGCCTCATATACATGGGAAAATAAGCATGCCGCAAACACACAATGAATTTGAATGCCTGATAAGGAACTCTAATCTTATTGTCATGTTCTAGTGAGGTTCTTTCTTTCCTCATTAGTGCAGTTTCCCTGTATGTGCCTCACATTTCTATGCATTGTGGCTCTTCATATGTATTGTTTGTACTAAAAGAAGTAAGCCTAGAGTTGTTAGCTATTCATTCCATGCTTAACATTAGTCACAACTCTGATAGGGTAGCATTTATTATGTTAGAGGCCAAAATTACGAGATTAAAAATGCTGTACTTCTATTGTGCATGCTGCAGCCATTGCCTATGATTAGGTTCCTGTATTAACAACAACACTCAAAAATAATGTTTTGTTTTTCTTGAAAAGTAACATATTATGCAGTTCATGAGAGGTCTCCTGATCACCCTGACATCTTGTTACCAACATTGTAAACACAAACCCTTATGTGGCCTTTTAATCAAAATGAACCCCTTGTGTGATGTCATCAATAACATATGTGATGTCATCTTTGATGTCCTGGGTGTTAGTTTTAGCAGTGCATAGTGGGGGCATGAGTTACGGTTGCTAAGCTTACCATAACTGGCAAATTTCTAGGGTTTTTCAATTTCAATTTTAACCATAACGTCCCTTTAACAACGTTTTTTCATTGAATTTCATATGTTTTTACCAGTGCACCATAATTTGATACAACTTCCTAATATCATACTCACCCCCAATATAGCAGCATTTTTGCCCAATCAAAGTAAAAACAGTGTAATTCCCCAGCTTCTAGCAACATTTTTAACAGTTCTTTCAACGTTCTTCAACTTTTTACTCAGTTTTTTTGTTCACCAATATTTGCAAATGTCTGACGTCACTGCCGACTTGCCGGACAGTGTCACCTGACCACATGCGCACCTTGATCACGTGTTCGCGAACAGGTCCGCATTTCGCAAATGAGTCTGTGCTTCGTTGACATTTCAATACTGCATTTTCAGCCAATCTACGACATTTCATGCTAAAAGGTCTCCCTTGTTATGTTGTGTAATGTTATATTATATTATGTTATGTTATGTTACATACATTTATTAAGCGCACATACACCCAAAGGTAACTTGGCGCTAGAAGGAGAGGTTCAGTTTCCTTAGAGGCAACTAGAATAGAAAAGTTTTCAGTAGCCGCCGGAATCTAAAATGGTCAACCGTTACATGAAGAGAGAAAGGCAAGGTGTTCCAGGCCTTAGCAGCAGCCACAGAAAGATCCTGACTGCCCATCTGAGACTGTCTAAAACGGGGTACCAACACTTGGAGAGCAGACTGAGAACGGAGACATTGGGCCAGAAAATAATGTGGAAACTTAACCTATAAGTATTCCGCCCCTAATCCGTAGAACGCACGATGAACAATACACATAGACTTGAAGAGAATACGTTTCTCCACCGGCAGCCAATGAAGCTGTCTCAATACAGGAAACATGTGAGCTCCAAACGGAGGATGTAGGATGGCTCTGGCTGCGTTGTTGCACAGCTCATAGGCTTTGGCTGGCCCTTGCACAGCTCATAGACTTACACTTACTGATTTGCTATCTGCAATCCAGGAGAGAGCACCTGCTTCGAACAGTAACAGCACAATTGCTATTTAACTTCAGAAATGGCATCAGCCATAGCCATCGCTCCTCCCCAGAAGCCACCGCCACCAACCCCAACACCACCACCACCACCAGCTGGAGGGTCTGGACAATGTAAAAAGCACAACGATTCAGTGGAGAATTAAGTGGACCAGGAAGATGAGATAGAGAAAATGCCTACCTGCAACACCCAAAGAGAATCATAGGTGTGGCAGTTCTTTACCACCATTGGGGGTATACCGAAGGCTATTTGCTGCCAAGGTGAAATGCACTGAGAGCAACAGTCACAGACAACCTGGGCAGTACTCCTACAAGGTCACCTGCGTGCGCTGCCACACCAAATCCAACCACTGGGATGCTCAGAGAAAGTCTGTTCATTTCTCAGGAAGTAGCACGTTGTCTTCCTTTACCTCATCTTCCTTAACCACAACTGCCACCATACAGGATACTTCTGTGGAGCAGAAGATCCTACGAGCTACCCTGTAAGCCATAAAAGAGGTTGTTGATCCATATCTTTCCAAGACAACAGTACTCTGTACATACTGCAACACACCACTCTGCACGGGGTAGAAGTTTCAAAGTGTTTTCAAGGTTGCAATCAAGGAGCATGAGAAACACTGCCCCATACCTTAGATATAAGGCAGACCCAAAATCTCTCCTGTCCACCTTCCAATCCGTATCTGTGGTTGGTGCCCCTTCACTCATTTCTATCCCCCACCTTACTTCCTGGCCTGTCCTGCAAAACAGAACAAAAAAAGTACAAAATTAAAAAAAACACCCAAAAAAAGGTTCCTTTTGGAGCCAACTCTCACAGTAAAAAAATAGAACAAAAATAATCTTACCGATTGCATCTACTTCTTTACATTTTTGAATAAAGTAGTTAGACTTAATAAGATTCTCCAACATTTCCATTAACATGGTGTAGTGTGCTAATGGGAATAATGGACAATTGTATACTACATAAAAAAAGGACAGAAACTATTTTCTGTCACAAACTATCCGTGGTCTTGGCAGTCCCCTTTCCAGGCCAGGCATTGTTAAAAGACCGGGATGGCACATGCACAGCAACACACAGGACAACCCTTCTACACTTTATACTTTTATGTTTGTGACACTCACTCATTGCCTGCTTTCAAACAGTCACACGACTTTCCACCAATCACTTCCAAAACTCTCCATATAACCCTATTAACATATGAAACTTCCACACACCAACTGCCACTTAAAGGTGTTCCACAAATCTTTTGTATCTGCATTTCCCTTACTTATGCAAAAAAACTGTGCACAGTGCTGCTTTAAACGCACATATGAATTGTGCAGTGAGAGAAGTGCATTAATGGAAGGGGGAGTAGAGATGGGCAACTGCTGATGGGATCCAGGGAGGGAAGTGCCAAGGAATGCCAAGGTGTGAAGCCAGTGGCTAGGTGATGGCATGGAGAAGTCCCAAGGATGGGGTACACAGCCATCAGGTTGTAGGCCCACAAAAGCAGTGCTGAGGGGGAGGGTGATTCTAGTTTCTACTAGGTATAGGGCGTGGAACCTGTAAGGTTCATCCAGGATCAGGCCATCAGTCTCAGTGGCAGTGGTATGAGTTAGCAGGGAAGAGACAGAGGCAAATAGGAAGACAAAAGCAGAGTTTTGACAAATTTGCAGAATTTAAGGAAGTCCGGCTGAAGTCTCAGAGGAGCGGGGAGGCTGTTCCAAATAAAGGCACCGGCCAAAGAGAGAGAGCAGCCTCCTTCTCTCTGTTTGGAGATGCGTTTGACAAGCAGATAATTGGAGTTAGAGTGGGGGGCTCTACCAGGGGAGTATTTAGGGAGAGAAAGGTGGCAAAAGATTGGTCCCAGACCCATAAAGCCTTGTTGTTGTTACAAAGGGTCTTCAGTTTCATCATAGCGGCCACCAGGAACCAGTGCAGAGATTTTAGGGCTGAACAGATATGATCCCTGGGCTTGAGGCCAAGGATAGGTCTTGCAGCCCTATTCTGAATTAGCTGAAGTGGCCGTACGGAACAAAGGGGAGGTTGAGGAATAAACTGTTGCAGCAGTCCAGCCTAGACAGGACTAGGGCTCTACAGATGTTGAGCATCTCGGGGCAAAGTGAGGAAAGGTTGAATGCCTCTAAGGAGGTGAAGCTGAAAGTGGGCCTTCTTGACAAGGTTCAAGATGTAAGGAGTGAAGGAGAGAGAGGAGTTAAAGATGACCCAGAAATGTTGGGGCTTACAGGATGGTGAGGATAGAGGGCCCAAGGAGGGCGGCCAAGGGGTAAGAGGGAAACAGGGCACATGTGTGCCAATAAGAAGGATCTCCATTTTACTGGCATTGAGACAAAGATCGTTAGCCACACATAATGCCTGGATGGTGGCCAGACATTCAGGGATGAAAGATGGGGAGAAGAAAGTAGTACAGGGAAGTTTCAAGGAAAGCTGTGTGTCATCAGGTTAACACCGGAAATGAGGAGAGAAGGAGGAGATCAGATGAGACAGAGGGACGAGATAGATATTGAAGAGCCACAGCAATATGAGGGAACAAACAGGTCAGCCAGTCCAGTGCTCAGTCTGTGATACCAAAGGTATCATGTACCTGTTTCATGTGGATAGAATGGTTGACTGTGTCAAAGGCAGAGGAGAGATCGAGGAGCACTATCCTATATTGTACTACAATCATAAATACCACAAACACTTCAATTATATTATTTCACCATATTACAAATATGGCATCCTCCCCCTGTAGCACCTATAATAACTATACACATATTACTATAGTGTATGTGGCCAGTGACATGCCCCACAAATCTGGCCACTGGCCACAACCACCACAATAGAATTAAACCATATAGCATAAACCTTCATATAACAAGACAATCCCAGTCCCCGCCTGACCCCCCAATCCCAAAAATGTCCACAGAATTAACAGCAGACACGGCAGCACCGTCACAGATTTTTGCACCTATAAAAATAGCGCTATAACACTCCCCCACTCCCCCACCCTTTCCAAGCCCTCTTTCATCCACAAAATAACCCCAAATATATTTTCCAGACTTTTTTTCTCACCGCACTGTCCGTGGACACGTGCTGTGATCCTCCCATCCAATATGGTGACTGTTTCTAAAATAATGACACACCTCACTTTTTGAAACCTCCAATCAGCTTGTGCCTCTCTGCAAACTTTGGTGAACATCCGTCGATTGTTGCCAAAGTTGTAAGCTGCTCAAAAAGTACTCTTTCTATAAGTTAAGAAACTTAACCAATAATATTAATACCATTCATTATATGAACATTTCTCCTAAGCAAATATCACCATTTCATATATTGACAGAAATGACAAACACACTTGAGTGGCTAGAAGAAAAGTTTCCCAATGAAGAAATGAGTGAAGATCAAATCTCTAATGGTAAACAACACATCTTTTAATATAAACAAGTAATGTAATTTATGTAGAGTTCATTGAAATAACAATTTGTTCTTTTCTTATAGTACATACTTTACATAAAGAACTACACCACAGATTAATTATGCATAATTCCAACAATCAAAAATACAATCCCAAACCCAAACTGTACACAATGAAATTTTAGAATTAGATGCACTTAGCAATGACTTTAAAGAAGTTTTAAATTAAGTTAAAAATCATGTTATTAGAAATGTTTATTATCAGAGTCCTACTTGTACCTGTCCCCCTTCCTCCATCAATCACCCCAATCAAATTCACAAAACATAAATCAAAGACACTTTGATGAATCCTCTCTCACTCCCTCCCCAGATGATGACTTTATTGAAATTCGAAACTCTCCCATTTATGTCTCCCATTCAAATACCCCACCCTTCTATAAATACATTTATTTGTTCTATTATAAATATCTTGTATTTTATTGTGTAATAAATTCTTATTTTTTTTCTTTAAAACCCCAATTAATAGTATGCAAACATCACAACTGTTTGGAGGGTCAGTTTATGCAATGGGCCATCTGCGGACATCGCAACCTGTCCAGGCATGTCCGGTCTCACATTACGCACTTTTAATTACTCTGCTGACAACGCACCCATTTGAGGACAGGATCCACGGACACCCGCTGTGGACACCCTCAGAAGTCATCATGTGACCATGCTCGTATGGCATGACAGCGTGTACGCAGTGTCCGCCACCGCGAACAGTTTAAAACTGCATTTTCTACCAATCTACGGTGTTTCCAGTTGAACGTTTACCCTTGAACAGCTCCTAGACCCATTTTTGCTGATCTGTCAACTTTTTACAACTTTACAAAGCCTATTTTTGGCACGATAATCCATGAACCGTCAAGCAATCCATGAACAGTTCCTCTGAAGGAACACGCCATTACCTTTAGTCATTCTCAATCTGGCACACCATGAGAGAACATATTTGAACAGCTACTTCCAGCAAACTTCAATAATGGCACCTGTCAAGGCCATTCCACCTTCTCAGGGGCCACCACCATCACCACATGATAGGCAGTACTCTTTTGGGACGACCTTCATGTGACGCCACACTTGCTCTAAGCACGCGGGTGCACTGAGAAATGCTGTCCATTTCACACAGAGGAGTAGATTATCTTCCTCTATCCCATATTCCGCAAACAATCCTGCCACCACACGCTACTCCTGTACGTCAGAGGATCCCACCATCTGCCTCGCATGCCTCACAGAAGGATCTTGACCCTTACCTTTCGATGGCCACAATACTTTGTTTGTACTGCCACACAGTGCTTTGCAGGGGGAGCAGTTTAAGACTGCTTTTGAGGCGGCGTTGAAGGAGCACGAGAAACACTGCCACTGACCTTAGATTTAAGGCATGCCCAACATCGTCCCGTGTCTACCTGCCCCTCCGCATCTGTGCTTGGTGCCTCTTCCCTCCATTCCCACCCCCACCTTACCTTCTTGCCTCTCCAACAGAAGAGAAATCCCAAAAATGTTTAAAAGCCAGAAAAACAAATACATTTCCTTTAGCACCCACAAGTTAAAAAAATAGAACTAAAAATAAAAATCATAGCACCCTTTCCAGTCTGTATAGTGCTCGGACAGTACAAAAGTCCACAGAGACATGGAAAATTCAAGGCGTGGTGGGGGAATTGAATTCAATTAACTTGTTTTTCCTCAAAGAATTGTGGCCCCTAAAATAATCTTTTTTTTTAAAGTTTTTGGGGGATTTTATATACTGTATTAACAAATGCTCTACTGAAAATTCTTTTTTCTAACTTTCACAAAAACTGCTTCTCATTTATTTTTTTTATTTTATTACTACAACTATTAAAAAAAGAATTCACAACATATTTCACAATTTCACAAATATTGTTTCAGTGCATTTTGGATATTCAAAAGAAAGATCTGCTTTCCGACATCAGTCAAATGCATTCAATTTCCTCGAAACATATTTATGCCGTCCAACTTTATATTTTCGTTGTCAAAAGATGCCATTCCTAAAGCATATAACAAGGCACATACACCTTTATTGACATGTTGTCTAGCTTTTTCCATTTGAGGACAACAATAGTTTTGCCGTCTTTAATTCTTTTCAGAAAAAATTATCTTCGCATCTGGAAAAAGTTCCACTAGGCTTCTGAACATATCCTTCATGGCAAACTTCAAAGATCCTGCTGTTACATAGCCCAAACTGTTGCCTCCACAATGCACAATAATACTATCTGGACATTTAAAGTGAGCCATATTCTCAAAGAATGTTAATAAAGTTAACCACTTTAAGCCAAAATATCGATACCACAAACATTCCACTTAATCCAATCCAATAGTAGCAGATATGCCACAAGATTCAGAATAAATGGTTAATGGATGGATGCAAAAATCTCCCACCATCCACACACTCTGCTTCTTCATAGCCATAGCCATAGCCACCTTCACTACACACAACAAACAAAACATGTCCTACTCCTGTATACTTCAACTTCTCATCTTGACCCACAAAACCTGATTGGCTAGTCTCCAAATGTCCTCCAGACACAGAAAACCTGATTGGCTAGTCCCCCAATGTCCTCCAGACACACCAAATATGATTGGCTAGTCCCCAAATGCCCTCTTTCCATGCCATACATCCTTAAAAGACCCAGATGGCTTGTGCAGATCCACGGACTACTGCACTGGGCAGCCCTTCTACCAACACTGGCTACAACCACCACAATAGAATTAAACCACATGACAAGTACTTACAAAACACCTTCAAATAAAAGACTCACCCTGAACGTCCCTACTTACAATGTAGTCCTCGGACAGTAAAGATGACCGCAGACTCGGCGGCACCGGCCAATCTTTTAGTCACCTATAAAAACATCTCCCAGTCAACTTGTTCCCACTCCCCCACCCTTTTCAGACCCTCTCTAAGCCAGAAAATAACCCTAAGTATGTTTTCCAGACTTTTTCCTCACTGCTTTGTCCACAGACCCAACATGGCGACCTTTACACAAATCTGAGGTGGCTCACGTTTTTGATTGACCATGTCACATTGCTCCCTGATTGGTCCAGAGGTGGGCGCGGACTCTGAATCAGGAAATGAGTCCATGGACCGGACCCAGATATCACTAATTATTTTTTACCTACTTTTTGGCAATTCTTTTAAATTTACACCAAATCTACAAAGGCATGCTTACGGGACCAAGCCGGTACTCATTGAAGTTTGGTGAATATCCATCCAGTGGTTTGGGTTGTAGGGACAAGCAACATTTTTTCCATTGTGTCTATGAGGATTTCAAAAATTGTGGGACTCCCCTATAATTCCCACAAACCCCGGATGAAACCGCACCAAACTTCACAAAATTATTTTGAGCATGCCATATACTTTTTTTGCAAAGTTTGGTGAGGATTCGTTCAGGGGGCAAATTTATAAACCACCCTAAAAGTTCTCATTCTATGAATTGAGCAACTTAACATTAACTGCAGGACTGGTGCTGCAGGACCTGTAATATACAGAAAAATCTAGGGCAGAATTGGTACTTTATCCGGATAAAGGTCTTTGTGGGACAATGTAGAGGCTCTGCCCATCTCCACAGTGCAGCCATTCGCATATATTCATGCACTGCACGGATCCAGTAAAGTGTGTCGGCCCACAGAGACCGTTATTCAGATAAAGTACCAATTCTGCCCAACATTTCTGTATGTATTTATGAGCTTGGAATTGCACAACTGTTTTTATTATATATAGCCTCCTTTGGGAGGGTGTAGAAGTGGACGTTAGCAGGCCTATTCTTACTTGGTCCTATTAGCTTATATAGTCAATGGCCTGATTTAATGTAAGTCAGTTATTGAAAACATTAGCTGGTATTAACTTCAATAGTCAAACTAGCTTGCATGGTTTTTTAAAATGCTCTGTGTGTATTTCACCTTGCACTTTAGATTTATTTAGCAAAGTCACTTTGGAAGCATTTTAGTCTGTTTCCCATATTATTTTAAACTACATTTAGTTATGGGAAATGTATTTGGTGGTCCATGGGTAATAAAGTTTTAGTTATTTTTTTACCCCCACTACCATGATTAAACTGTGGTATACAACAAAACGTTGGTGCTTTCTTCATGTTTTTATTGCTGAATGAGAAATAAATGCCTATTTTTGCAACCAACGGCCTGGTGAAATTTTTCTATTTGCTTTAATTTTATTGCAAATATTGCATAGCCCTGCATTTCCCACCTGGATAGTGCTATGCAGTGCAAATTCGTTTGCAGTGTCATATATGTATGTAAAATATATACTTGGATTAAACACATCATCTGCAATAACTAAATAGAATATTCAGAGATTGAATGATGCAGCACTGCGGGTTATAAAGCAGGGAGAGAAAAGGCAATAATTAACAACAATAAGGTTAAAGGTTTCTGGTACGAAAAGGGATTAATAGTGACCTAGCCAGTATCTAGGACCCAAGGATAGACCAACGGGGTTCGTCACCAGTCAATAGTACCTTTCATGGGTCTTCTACGTGCTGCTTGTAAGGATCAAAGATACTCAAATGTGGCAGTCACAGTGTTACATACAGCGAGCAGTGTTGAGCAGTGGTCTGACCAATGTTTGTTGTGGTTTGAAGCAATGCTTGAGGAAGGGCAGGTCCCACCACCCGATGTATATCTGTCCTGTTGTTACCACTTGAAAGTGCTCTGTTATGCATCTGCACTCTTGTATACCTCTGTAAAGTGCTCCATTGCTTCTAGAAGCCTGGTTGGCAGTCAATTAAAAAATATATAATAATGAGGGCCACCAGGGCCAGTTCAACTGCAAAGATGCTGGTGACTGGATCGCAGTTCAAGTTAGGCATTCCGATGTATTGGTCAATGGCCGCTGTTTGTGAGGCCACCAGGGTCAGTTCAACTGGAAATATAGTTTGGCAATGAAGATGCTGGTGGTTCAAAAGGTGGTTTGAATGTGGTGGATGCAACAATGGACTTCGAGTTTGGGTTGAGGCAATAATGCTGGCGCTGTTCGGCGGCAAGCTGGTTCAAGTGCATGAGATAGTTACATACAGATTGATTGCTTGCCAAAGAGACCTCCAGAGGATCGTTCTGATTTGAACATGGTCAAATAGGCTTACATTGAGGCTTGCAGTGGTTCAACAGAAGAAACAAACGCATCCATACAGTCTTGGCTCTGAAGTGCTTTGAGTCCCACTCTGTGGTCTCAGGGACAAGTGTAGTCCTTGTTCTCTGGCTCCTGATTCAACAGAGGCTGGTGTACACTTTCAGGAGTCCTTCATCATCATGAGGTCCTGGGAAGGAGTGTGAATGGCAGAGATGCAGGCCTTTATCCAGCAGTAGGTCACCCCCAATGTGCCCTAGGGATGGGGAGGGATGAGAGTTTGCCTTTACCCCAGACACTCAGTCTTAACCTCACTGGTGGACGGCTTTGGAATGTTAACTCTCCCAACAGAGGTCCAGTGAAATCTTTCTCTGGTGTTTGTAGAAAATAGTGGGAGACCCCTACTTTTAAAAGCCAAATTCCAAATGTGATTGGACTAGAACAAGCAAGCTTTAAGGGGTCCAATACCATGCTTGAGACAACTTGTGTTTGCCTTAGGATATCACACACAAAGTGCTTTGTGCTAAAGGTAGTGGAGGGGACAAGTATGGAGGGTAGAGATAGAGAGAAACAATATGGTGAAATCATTCCTCCCATTGGCTGAGCTCACTCTGTCTACACTAACTTCACCAGTTTCCTTGTCACTAGCATCATCGACCCTTTTGTTATGAGGCACAGTGTTTCTTTAAGAACGCTGTGCCCTTTGATGTCTGCTTCCTATGACAGCTCCAGCTAGGAGGCCATCCTATTTGAGTGAAGGACAAACGGACTGCGCAAAGGAGCAAAGGCAAAGCAAATCCATTCATTCTCTTGCCCTGCAGTTGTCTCGGTCAAGCTTTCTGACCAATATACACATAAACATTCCACAACTGCGCTCACAGTGCTGACAGTTTGTATGATATCAATTTGCTGTGGCTTTAATTAGTATTAAAGATGCTAGCCACCATTCCTTAATTTCAGGTTGGGTTTATATTTAAAGTTTACAACTGCCACCAGGATAGTATTTCGCATAGTTTTATGGTTATGGAAAGAGGGGTGAAAGTCTTCCATGCAGCCCATTTGCTGAAGTGATGTGGCAGTCCCTGAAGCAATCAAATGGGCACCTTTGACCCCTGTACCTGCACTGTGCCACTTGAGATCAGGCTCTGAAGTTCAGGATATTGATCCAGCAGGCCCAGGTGTAGACTGTGCTTTTAGCATGGAGCTTATGTAAATGGATATCTGGTTATCATATCACCCTTTCTAAAATGGAATTGCCTACATCATTTACTTATTTAATGCAAATAAAAAAAAACACTGGGCATCTACACACTTGCCATATGGCAAGTCCCCACTCACATGCCTCAAACATATGCTTCTGCACATTTGCTGGCATTGGACTCTGTATACCATTGTCATGCAGAAGCACATAATCAAAGTACAATTAAGGAATCTACATTTATAGTGAAAAACCTAAGGGATTTTCTTTTCCCGCGAGGTAGGATCACCTGGGTGGAGGGTCCCTTGGGATTGGGGAGAGATTACCTGAGGATGAGACATGGTATCCACCCCTTTCAAATAACCCCCTACCTGACATCCCCTTAGCCTAATGCCAGCCAGTTTCCTGATTTCCCCAGAGCCCTCAATGATTCTCCCATTTTAATAACATTACGACGGAACGCCTACACTCAAAAGGACTTTTCTCTTTCTATGAATGTCCCTCTAATGAGGACAGGCAAAGTCAGGCACTTAGCTATGATCACAAACACCTGAATCCAATTGATAACCAAACTAAGTATAAAGGGTGGAATCCAAATTCAAAAAGGGAGCAAGTAATGCCAGGAAGGCAAAGGTGAGTTTGAGAAGAAGAGCAGGCGAGGTGGCAAGCAGCTGAGCAGAGTCAATTGAGAACCAGGCTTGAGATAACAGGATGCCAAGATGCTACAAGCCTGCAGGTTGAAGCAGGAGAAAGTGTGGTGAGGGAGCCTTGTCTCCAAGAATCCGAAAGGGTTCATCAAAGGAAGCCGAGAAGCTGGTCAATCTCTCCAAACATTGTGACGAGAGATTGCTCATTTTCCTGGGACAGTAAAACCGCCTGGGAAGGTCTGAGGGGCAGGAAGGGCGACACCCTGACCTCGGATAAAAGAATCGTGAAGGGCTTGTTTTTAAAGTACAGCCAGTGAGTTCAAAGTGATGAGAGAATCCGGTTTGTAACAACACAAATAATTAGCAAGTTGCAAGCAAAGTTACATGTATGAAGCGAGACACATTTAAAGAAAGCTTTCATTGTTTTGAACTGTGATGAAACAAAGTAACAGTGTGGTCCTGTGGAATACTGCATTGTCGAAAGTCTCTGTGAAATGTGAAAGTTAAACAAAGTTTTGCAGAGGTGAAAAGCAAGTTGAATAAAGTTAATGGAAGTGAAAGACGACGGGTAAGGCTACGGTAGAGAATATTGATGTGGCCTTAATAAGTATGAGAGATGCTAGCCACCATTTAATTATTTTTTAAGTGGTCTGCAGTGCTTACCCCTACCATATGGCTCTTCACACCATAGTTCTGCCGTAATTCTATATTCATTGATCCTAAAGTTCAGTAGTTCATGAAACATTCAGCAGTTCATTGTTCCTAAACTTTCCACACTATCAGCAATCTAGCTGAGATTAGCGGCACTCAATTTTGAATTCATGCGGGTGACACAATACGGTGCTTTTATAGTGATTCGGGTGACAGGAAACGGTGCATGTCCCTTCAATAGAGTCCACAATTATGTTGTTCATCACAGCATGGCAAATCTCTCATGATAATTACAGAAACATTATTTCCAACAGAAGTAAAAATCTTACATGCATCAGCCATACACATACGGATACAGCACTTCAAGCTTACACGCTTCAGCCCTAGACGTACAGCACTTATGTTGAAGTCACTGCTGCCCCGACTGTAGATCGGGACACCAATAATGTTGCTGGGCAATCTCAACGTTCCGACTCAAAGTAGCTGGAACCGATTAGCGGGATTCATGGTTTTCTCATGGTCAGCTTTATGCCGCTTGAGTTGGAAATAAAGACAATTTGTTTACACTAGCTCCGACAGGATAGACTAGCAATATTTTCTACAAAGAAGCATTGGTTTAGTTCATTAAATAGACTTCATACTAGGTCTAAAGTAGGAATTACTGTACAAAGCATGGGTACACCTGCACGTTATTAAAAAAGAAACATTAAAGAAACAATTGTTTGCCTGAGACAATGGCAGAAATAAACTCTTGTTTCATTTTTCAGGATATCACTTCCTAAGAGCTACTTGGGGAATGGAACAAATCAGTGATGCCATTTATGATGTCATCAGTGTGCTTAGGGGCTGAACAAGTGGGGCCTCCTAGTTAAAGCGGCATAGCTTCCAACTACTGCTGAACTTCAGGGGTTTTGTTGCATTAAATAGGCACCGTAAGGTCACTTCAAATAAAGTTTATATTCACTGAATTTCAAGGTTATTGCTGCAATTAACGTGTTTACCTTAACTGTCCCTTAATTATTTTTTTCATTATATTTCAAGGGTTGTGATGCTATACCTCCAACCACCTGTAATTCTTTCTTACTGATAGCATAACTGATATCAGATAATTTATTCTCAATTTCTGTTCTTCAACTATACCAGATCAGGATTATCAAGTATTTAATCTTTTTTGTGTCCACTCGATGAGAAGGGTTTAGTAAAGGTGGACTTTGAGGAGGAAGAGTGAGGTTAGTGTAGTGGAGGACTGTAATGAGAAAGACTGAAGTTGTGTAGTTGGGGACTGTGACAAGGAACAGTGATGTGAGGTGTGGTAGTTAGGAACTGTCACAAGGAAGTGTGAGGTGTGGTAGTGGTGGACTGTGATGTGGAAGAGTGAGGTAGTATTGTGGCACTGTGATGAGTAACAGAGATTTGGTGGTATTGGGCTACTGTAATGAGAAAGAGTGAGTTGGTGGTAGTGGGGTACTGTGACGAGGAAGAGTCAGTTGGTTGTAGTGAGGTACTGTGATGAGGAACAGTGACATGGTGGTAGTGGGAGACTATGATGAGAAAGGGTGAGGTTATGTACTGGGGGACTGCAATGAGGTAATGTGAGTTGTACGTAGTGGGGGACTGTGACGAGGAAGGGTGAGCTGGTGGTAATGGGAGACTGTGATGTTAAAGAGAGGTGGTGGTAGTGGGGTGCTGTAAAGGGGAAGAGTGAGTTGGTGGTAGTGGGGGCCTGTGACAAGGAACATTGTGTTGGTGGTAGTGAGGTACTGTGATGGATAAGAGTGACATAGTGCTAGTGGGGGACTTTGATAAGGAAGAGTAATGTGGTGGTTGTGGGGACTGTTGAGAGAGAATGAGGTGGTGTTAGTGGGTTACTGTTATGAGAGATAGTGAGTTGGTGGTGTACTGTGATGAAGAAGAGTGAGGATGAGTTAGTGTGGCATTGTGATAAGGAAAAGTGAGGTAGGGGTATATAGCTAGCATTACTACAGGGACGGGGAAGAGGGATGCAGGGTTTCAGAATGGTTTACTAATTATGTACTGTGCGGAAGAAGAGGGGATTGTGATAATATAGATATCTTCCCTTCTGATGTCAGGAGTGAATCGAGATCTTCAATGTTAAGTCACATAAAAAAGGTGTCCTTTCAAAACAAAGGCTATAGTAAACAAGCATTGGATTCCCATGACTTTCATTGTGCACTTGCATTCCCAAAACACTAATATCCCATAATACCCCCTGACTCACATTTTAAGTTAATTTAGGAGGCAAACCCTTTTTTATATTAAAAAAAACATATTTCTCCACGCAATCACAGTGATTGCCACATCTGAATGTGTTACTCCTTTTACCATTCATGCCGATTCTTAAACTCAAAAAAATAATTTGAACAAATCATAATCACTACACTATCCCCAAGCCCCAAACCTTCACAAATCGTCCTTTCTTATTCTGCCCACATGCTCACCAACCCCACAACTTCCCTACTTGCACCTTGATTCTCAACTTGGGTAATGGCAGGTTTTCAGAGATGAGAAACCTTGACACCAGCAATTGATCATGGGAGCTACAACTAACATTTGAGGACAGGAGCACCACACTCTACGCCAAATAAAAAACTAAAAAACTACTGGGTGGATTTTGAGCACTTTCTCCAGACTTGTTTCTTATTTGGCGCAAATCCATCCAGCTGTTTCGGCTCTGAGCTTGAACACAATTTGGACATTTCCCCTTTGGGAAAATGGATGGAAAAGTGAAAAAAGAACCTTTGTTTGACCCCATATATCTTTTGAACTGTAACATAGATTTGCATAACATTATGCAGTTCTGGGGGCTACGCCACAGATTAGGAATGTCGTTTTCCGTACAGATCCGTCCAACGGCTCAAACGTTATTACCCATATATTTTTCACATTTTCTGTGGATGAAAGTTTTCACCTTAAGTATAGGGTGACTAGCGTTGCATAAAATATTCAACTCAAAATAATAAGTGCCTGATTTACTAACATTTTGTTACACAGAAAAGTCCCATTGAAAACATTTGTATAAATCAGGCACTGTTAATATTCTACTTCCGTGGCTTGTCAATAAATATCTCTCACAAGGGTTCAATTCACAACAGCATGTCTACATTAGGTATAACATCACATTTTTAAATGCATCAACATACAGTCTTCATTTTCCCAAATGACACCCACCATTTAAGATATCAATATTGCTACAGGTTTCACAGCTTCTCCCATGAATATGTTACAGGGAGTGTTTTAACATGACTATACACCTTTCAAATTACGCATTACCATGCGCCTGCCTGATTCACAGTGCATTTTCCTATGGGATTGCACCATTATGAAACGCTTCTGTGAATCAGGCCCTTAATACATACAGGTTTTGGAATGAAGATGTAATATTCTCCATTGAAAGGTACAATGGTAAAAGATCCCTTGCCCTTTCACATCACGTATAGGTTCACCAGTGTATTTCACGATGAGGAAGTGCATGGGCTTTACTAATTTTCACCCTTTACTGGTAATAGAAATACATCTTTAAGCTACATTCCATCACAAATATCTAGTTAATGACTTGGCTCCCACCATTGTTAATTATTAATGAAGTTCTGGCAGGTGGTAAAGTTACATGACTACTTTATGACCCGAACCACTGATGATGGCAGCAGGAACAGGTGGATTTTACGATTGTATTTTAATTTTATAAGAACAAAACTGTGTTTAGGTTGAACAAATGTTGTGTCAGTTTTATATTACACTGCCAATATAAAATGCAATGTGTTGTATCGAAATTAATTATCATTTTACACTTTACTTCACTGTAGAACCACAATACATTTTTTATCTTACACTACCCGTGTATCTCTTTAAAATGAGCATCCTATTTTTGCTCTTAGGCCACCCTCATTACTGGCAAGTTGCCAGAGATGAGTGTAAAGGGAAAGCTGTATTTGCTTTGAGGCTAAACACGTCATTCAAATATTGATTTCTACTTTTGGGAATCTGCTGGGATCCTCTCAGTTAGGAAGTATTCAATGTGTAAGGTCCCTGAAGCTGTTGTGTCCAGGTTCCAATATTGACGGCTCATCTCCTTTAGAATGGGGATCCTCTTTCTGCAGCCTCTATGGAAATCCCATGTCTCCCATTTGGTGACTGTCAGTTGGTGACATCTATCTGTGTGTGGTCTCTTTTACTAATCTTGTGACTAGAAAAGTGTGGGAGACAATTTGTTTGTTTTCTTATAACTTTTGACATACATTTGGCAATTTAATTTAAAAAAAAAACATTAGACTCTATGGGCCTGATTTATAAAAAAAGAAATCAATGGGGCGTTCCCAAGTTAAAACATTTTGTAAATCAGGCCTTATATTCTTTCCTGCACACATTATTGTGTGGTATATTTATTTTGGAAATTATACATTTTTCATATTTATATAAACAATTAGAATTTGATATTGATTTAAAGATATATTATCCAACTATCATACACAATGGGTTTTAAATCCCTAGCACTCTGAAGCATAAAGTTATGGATTTTTATATTATAGCTTTCAGGTTAAATGACACACATAAAGCTATTTAGTCCTCCTGACTTGAATATATCAGAATAGAATATGGTTTCAGGCCACAGGATGCCTCTAGTGTGACATTACAACCAAGATCTTTACATAAGAGTTCAATGCATGCCCAAACGTGTTTCATTTTCATTTTATAGGCCATCCCATGAGCAGTCCAACTGTGTCAGGTACATTGATCTATAATGATGGCTATGAAATTGATGGATGTGACAGCTCCATTCTATTCATGCATTAGCTGAGCATGTGGCAAAATATTGTCGGGCCTTGCAAAAGTTAACCATATCCTTTCTGATGGATGGATATTCTTGAAGCGCTGCAATTAAATAAGCCTCCGCCTTCTGGCACAGTTTGAAAACGTTTAGAATGTTTTTCCTGTTCAATTCCTCTTCCTCTTCCCAAAGGAGTTTTCTAAAGTTTGAGCTGATAACATGGCAAAAAGACAACCAGGGTTCCAGGAATGCCAGTGATCAACAGGGCACAAGGTGAAGAACCTTGTGGGTGGGAACTGTCCGTCTGCATTTTGAGAGGGAGAATTTCCCTCTGCCTTTGTGTTTTCAAGGCATTTAAAGCGATTCATTCTACTTGCCACTTCCAGTGTGCCGCTGCTGGGATTTGAACCTAGGTATCGTTGTTGTGAGGCCAGATACTTAGCCACAAGACCATTCAAACATCTCTTCATCACGCTGTAAAATGTCCTATATAGCAGAATGTCAATATGTGACATGTTCTGTTACAGATTATAAGACATTAAAAAATGTACATCGTTTATACTTAGCAAGCAATGTTGTAGGACCAATCTGTTCTCTTGGCAAATGCTTATTTGTCTTGTGTACATTCTTCAGTTGTGAAAGGCAAATTGAATGAAATTTGCATATTTTACTTTATGATACTTCCACTTCCTGTGACATCTCTTCCCATTGAGTATGTAAGTCTCCCAATGTATTTTATGACTTGATACCTGTTGGTGACAGTATTTCCGCAAGTGGCCAATCTGAGCCCTTTACCAAAAATGGGTCACCAAATTCTAGGTCAGTCCCACAATACAGCAATCCTAGTCTGCTGCCTGGGGTGCCCCAGCAGAAGGCACAAGGGGCCACAATTTTTACCTCAGACACATCAAATCTAGTCCTAGGGCATGGGAAGCACCGGTTCTCCCATGCAAAATAGAAGAAAAAAAAACTGTTTGCACCCTCGACAGAGACCTAGGCTGTGAATAGCAATCACACCCTTTGTCCGGGGTTGCCCCCGACATTGGGGTGATAGCCATGGTATTGAGTTGAATTGTGCAAATGCGTCTGTTACTGGTGCGGTAGTTTGAACTTATTTCATAACAAAAGACGTTTCTTGCAAAACAATTACAATGGATAAGTAATGACACACATGGCAGTATTATTCACTCATGAAGTGAATATGATTCAGCCAATCAGAATTAAGGATATTTAAGAGTGTATTAAAAAGAGCAAATTAGGGAGCACATATTTTACATGCTAGGTGGATGAATGATAAGCAGCACATTGGGTGGCGCACGGTTTGGGAATGTGAATGTGTCTGGATCCTTTTGCTGAGATATGAATGGAGATGCATGGACGAATGTTACTAAATCGAATAGTTTCCAATGTTGCCTGTACAGCTGACAGAATACTTGACTATTGTGTCATTATTTTGACATGTGCTACAATACTTATATGGCACAGACGTAGTTCGTGGAGACAAAAAGCATTGTTTTCATGTCGTGCAATCAAGTCACGATAAGACAGCAGATAAACCCAAACACGACCAGTGCCCAAATCCTCATGATCATCTATGCACGGTTGGGCTGTTTAATTGGTTGTTTTCCCTCCTTTCCTTGGTGGCAATGATCTGCTGGAGTTGAAGCATCATAAAAAGGGAATTGCACCGAGGAGAGTTTGCCTCGTCTCTTTGCAGACGCAAATGTCTACTTTGCATTCAACTGCGAGCATTCTCCTCAGAAAGGCACGAGGAGCATCCCTCTTTGCCACTCCGAATTACGTGTCAAGAGTGCCCCAGCTGTGTCACTGGAGAGGTTAAAAGGTGTGAGTGTCTGAATCTCTTAAATGAGCATTGTAAACGAAAGTGCACAATTAAAGAAGACACGTGACTTCCTATGCGCGCCTGCTGCTTTTCATTGTGGAGCTGCCAGGCCGCTGGATGAACATACAAAGGCACATTAAACAGTTCCACGAGCTCGCAAGAGTAGCAGTTGTTCTAGTGGCTTTCATACAAATGTCTAATTATTTCTAAGCGTAACCCGAATTGTTCTTTTGTGATCTGTGAATGGGGATTTGGGAAGGAACCCGGTGAATGGGGATTTGGGATTTAATAAATGAGCTGGCCGTTTGCTGAGGCTGGGGCCTGCGAATTGTAGTTATTTTTCTCATTAATATTACATTTGTAAGTTGATGAAACATTTGGTTGAATATATTATAAGTAATGAAGGCATTAATGTTATTTTTCGAACACTCAATTATGCTAATCAGCATCTGTTATTTTTACAGCAGCCTTCTCTAGGGTAGATTGGACTGTGTGCACCACAAATAAAAATACTGTGTGTTGAGTGGGTTTTACGATCAAGAGTGGTGCTTTTTTGCCTTAACAAAATAGCTTTAAAACATATAATTATGTTTACATTGTGTTATTTGAATATGCTCATTGTCCATTTTTTTATGACATTGTTTTCTGTTAGTGTCTTCTACAGGCTAGCAACATAGAAATTAATATACAGTTGTTCTGTGTTTTGTGTAAATAACACCAATTATGCAAACAATCTTTCTATGTTGTACTCTGAGTGAAACACAAGGAGGACAGCGTGATACAACATGGAAAGCAGTATGAAACACAGCCCCGAAACAATGAAGGCATGCACAATCAGATTGGAAGTGGCCTTGTGCAATCATGCTTTATGGCTGCATGCTCACTTGCCCACATACTCACCCTCACTCACACATTGGGCTGAGTCCCAAGGAATTCAGCCATCTAAGCAGAAAGGAGGCACTTTTTGGATGCATTATTTTCAGAAATGCACAGGTCACTTGAATCACAAATGTGGCCTTCACATGTATACACTGGTCAGGCCCTTTGCATGTATTTTTGTTGGCAATGTGCTCCCGACAGTAATGCATGACAGGCTTCCAGAACCCACGTGGTTGCTGAGAGCGCATTTCATAGTAAGGTCCCCTTAATGTGTCAATCATCATGATTTGCTTAAAAAAAGAAAACAGTTCTATGCCTGGTTGGGGGATATAAATCCAAGTGGTACACGGATGATTCATAGCACTGGTTCCCCACTTAGTGGAAATACATGGATTCAATGTAACCTCTCTTTGATCGCACATGAATTGACATCTGTTCCCACAAGGCCAGAAAAATGCTTTCCTTTTCTGCATTTTTGAAGTATGTGGAAATGTTGCATGGTTTTCACAACTGTGCAAAGCGAGTATAAGGGGATCTGGAAGTTTCCTTTGTGAACTTGGGGAATGTGTACGCACATTTTTCAGAAACACGCCACTATCTCCTCATTAACGCACGGACTCGCTATTCCCTGACTGGTTTTCTAGACATGTATTTTACTCGACATGCTTGCTGTGCATGGCGGGATTAGAACACATGTAGGTCATGTATGTCCTGAGTAATTCTCATTTTCATGTATTCAAGTTGTGGACGTTTTGTGGTTATGTATGTTCTGCTGGTTTGACGTGAAACCGTGGATACACCTTTAAGGATGAGTACAGAGATGAGGAAGGTAATGAGGAAATGCTCTTAAATATTATTTATCATTGATCTTCAGTACTCCATGGATTGCTTCTGCGAGCCGCCCTACACTCTTCAAATTGTACTTCTATCATCAATCACCTATTCTACATGTACCCTCCACTATACAAACATGAATACTAAAACTAATAACAACGACTTGCCAATGTACCTGCCAGCTCTTTGACCTTAGCTCCCCCTGTGGTGCCCACAATACTTAATATGGGACTCAGCACAATACATTTACATCATTATCCCGCCAGTACTGACATCGGCAAGTTAAGAACTTGTATGATATTGCTTTTGCTTACTCCAAACTGCACTCCATTTAATTTGGACTGCAGAACTGCCCAACCAACCTTTATGTTTCCAGACCTTTGTAATTACCACTTATCACAAAAACAAATGAGTCGAGAGGAGGCCATGAGATTGTGAAACATGTGTCATCTTCAATTAACCACACAATTGGACTTATTATGTTTTATTGTTTATAAGACTCCATATTGCAAACACAATACCACAAAAGCATGCTTGAACAAGGCAGCGGCAACACATCTAACAGACTGGGGTAGTGCAATTTATAATGGATTGGTATTTATTTATTTATTTCACTTATAAAGCATGCAAACAACCCTGAGGCATTGAGGCGCTGTTACAGGTATAAGCCAAGTAGTGGAGTTGTGTCATACAATCATTGTGAGGCATGTAAAAGGCATGTGATAGGTGAATTTACAAAATGGTAGCAAGGTTGCATTACAATGCCATACAATGAAGGTGAGTCATGTATCAGGGATGTAATAGGTGCCTTTACAAAAAAGTAACATGGCTGCATTGCATAGACTACAAGGTCGTACATGATAATATACAGTATGGTGGAGTAGTGGGGTTATTTATCTGGAGTGGCTGATTAGGTGAAGAGGTGTGTTTTAAGAGCTTTACGAAAAATCCAATAGGATTTCTCAGCCCTCAAGGAGGGAGGGAGGTCATTCCAGAGTTTCGCTGAAAGGTATGGAAACGAGAGCCTCCGGCTTTGCATCTCTTTACTTTGGGGATGGTGAGTCGATCAGTGTACGGGCCCTCGTAGGTCTTGTGGGGGAACTTAAGTGATTCTTTGCGTGAGATAAAGGGTGTTGAGTTGGAAAGGCACTTGTGGGTAATGGATAGTGTTTTAAAGGTGATGCGCTCCCGGATGGGAAACCACTGCACTTCTCTCATGGCTTTGGATATGTGTTCTCTTTTTGGGATATTATGGGCTGCTTGCAGGGCGTTGCTTTGTATGACTTGGAGCTTGTGGATGTTTCCCGCAGAGGTGCCTGTGAATAAGGCATTTCAGTAATCGATCTTAGAGCCAATGATAGCAAGGGCAATGGTTAGGCGGTTGGTTTTGGAGAGGAAGAGTCTGGCGACATTGAGTACCTTAATGGCCTAAGCTGCCGAGGAGGCAATGGCATTTACTTGTTATGTCATGGTGAAAGAGTCATCAAGATAGTCTCCTAGGGTATTAACCGTGGTTGAGACTGGGATTGAGCAGTTGTCTATCTGGAAGGCAGTATAATGAGTTTTGAGGGACTTGAGGGCATTAGGGGTGCCGACAATTAAGATCTCTGTTTTGTCGCTGTTAAGACAAAGATGGTTTGCTGCCATCCAGGCCTGTATTGTGGAGCAGATATTGTTGAATGTGTTTGAGTCATCTGTATAGTTGCCTGAGAGTGGGATCAAGATTTGGGTGTCATCATTGTAGTTGGTGTAAGCTACGCCAAGGGAGTCCAAGATATTGAAGAGTGGCCTTGTTAAGATATTGTATAGGGAAAGGGTGATGCAAGAGACTTGGGACACACCGCAAGCAATGGGGGAAGGAGAGGCATTGCATTCTCTGAGAAGACCCTCATGACCCTTCCTTCCAGGAAGGATGCAATCCAGGAAGTGGTTTGATCCCTGATGACATCTACCTGATTTTTTAAATCTAAGAGAGCTGATTCAGTGGCATGCCCTGGGTGGAAGCTTGATTGTCACATTCCCAGGATGTTGTTGTCCTCTAGGAACTATTGAACTTGCAGGTGGGCTTCCCGGTCCAGAATATTTAGTAGGAAGGGGACGGTGGTGATAGGCTGTAGTTGGTTGGGATGGTTGGGTCAAGGGATGTCGTTTTAGGAGAGGGAGGACCCAAGCCTCTTTGAGGCTCGCTGGAATGAGGTTTTTTTCTAAAGGATGCATTTATGAAGGCAGTGATAAAGGGGTATAACAGGTTGGCACTGTCTTTGACGAGAGATGCAGGGCATATGTCACCTTTGCATTTAGAGGGTTTAAAGCTTTTGATCAATTTTAGACCTTCACTTTCTGAGAGGTCTCTGAAGAAGAACTGTTGGGTGGAGGGAGGGGTCGGGGCAGAATGTCGGGCCATTGTTGAAGGTAGTCTGTTGTGCAAGGAATTTCAAATTCAATGAGTCCATTTCCCTAGTAGAGCTGCTTGGATATTGGAGCACCAAGTAGCGTCTTTAGTGATGGTTGGGGGCGGGGCAGGAGATTCAAGTTCTCTGAAGATAGTAAAGATGTGTTTTGCATCAGACTTAGCATTGTTGATTCTGGAATTTAATGAGTTTGATGTAGCTCCAATAGTGGCAGATTTGTACTGTTTCACTACTGTGTCCTTCCCACCCAGGCTTACCTCTCAATTGAATGTCTGGTCTGCATGCTCTCTATTTCTCCTGGCCTCTCTCTGGTTTTGCCCACCATCTACAGGCCACCTGGCCAGGTCACCCTCTTCATCTCTGAATGGACTGATCTCCCCTCCTATCTCTTTGCCTCTACCTCCAAGCTTCTCTTCCTCTGAGATTTCAACACCCACTCGGGTGCCTCTGACCAATCTAGTCCTTTCCGCAACCTTTGCAAATCTCTCTCCCTCTCTATTCTTCACTCTGGTCTGACACACTAAGCCGGGCAAACGTTTGATTGTGCTCATCTCCTCAGACATTCCCCTCTCTAACCCTCTCACTGCTCCACTCTTGTGGACTGACCACTTTCTGCCTTCCTCTCACCTAAAGCTATTTGTCCGTCTGGCAAAACCTACCACAGCCCTTCCACCTTCCTTTGCAGTGTCAACCTATGAATTGGATGACAGTTGCCGCTTTTGCCTCTTCTTTCTCTCCTCCTACCACTGTGACTGGCTCCCCCTCTGACACAGCCTTCTCCTACCTTATTCTCTCTCTCTCCAATGCTCTCGATATCATTGCCCCTATCATGAGGATCCATCTGAAGCCTGCCTGCAAGTGCAATTCTTGTTATGACTCCTACCTGACAAAACACAAATGAGACCAAGGGTGGGTTTACTGACACAAAGGTTCTGTCCAAAGCACACAACAGACAATCAAGAACCTAGGAACCAGTGTGTCTCATCTACTTCTTCCCCTCTCTCTCCTCTTAGCTACTCAGCCCGTGTACCAAATAGGAACTGAGTGCTTTTAAATGGTCTTTGAATGAAAAATTGTTCAAGAAATACTATTTTTATTAATTCTTTGACAGTAATTCAATCAAAAATAATCATCATAAAACACAGTGTACAGTAACATATTCTAAAAACATACAAGGTTCATTATATCCATAGAAGCAGTCATAAAACAATACATATATTATAAAAACAAACACACAAACACAAACCGTTGTAAAAATTATCTAGTTTTTGTTATCCCCTTTCAGTGGACTATTGCCCACTGTGGGTAAATTTGCTTTAAAGTGCAAAGTTTGTCTAAAAACATGTGTGTTAGAAATGTAGTGCAAAGCTAACGTTGGAACTCGGAATCTAATGGACCTACTTGGATCTATGTAACCTTTAGTTCTCACAGTTGGAGCACAGTAAATTAATCCTTTCTCCACGAAAGGAACAAAACAATTACTTACAACAAGTTCACAGCACTGTCATCTATCACAGTATTCAAAACCCAACATGTTTCGTTCTTCGAAGGCTAGTTTGCTCAAAGTTCGAGAACTTCTTCAGGGGGCCAAAGTTTTACCACCACGACACATAAAAGAATGTGACTACTTCATTCTTTAGTCATGCACAAAATGGTGTATTGTCCTGGGCACGGGACTATTTGAGCGTCCTCTGTCGGGACTCCTTTCTTATTAGGAACGGTACTGCAGTATCACTCCATTGCAGTATGTAGCTTTTCCCGTCTGAAAAAAACAGCTGCAGTGTACTTTTTTATCTTTCTATTCTTATTCCGGCTTCCAATGCTGTGCTCAAGAGGTGGCGTATATGCGATGTCCGAGTCCTTGCATCTGTTTACCTTCTCGTGCATACTGTGGTCCTGACCCCTACCTGGCCACTCTGAAATGCAAGTGCAGAGCTGCCATGCAGACGTGGAGGGCCTCAAGCACATCCTCTGACAAACTGGCCTGCCGCCTGCTCCAAAGACAATACAGACTCTTCATTTTCTCCAAGAAGAGAGTCCACATTCAAGGCCGCATCACCACGTCCTCTAACAGCAGGGCCAAACTTTTAAAAATCTGCAAGGAGCTGGCCAATCCGACTGCAGTCTCGGTCTCTCCTGTTCCTTCCCAGGCCCTCTGTAAGGCCTTGGCTTCTAATGTAAGCACTAAAAATCAGCACATACTGTCCACGTTATATTCCTCTCCTCACTCACTCCCTCTACCTCTCTCATACCCCCTCCAGCCACCTTTCCCTCTTCTCTCCTTCTCTCCGCTCTCTCTCCTATAACACCTGATGATGTTTCTAGACAAGTCCGGTCTATGAAAATTTCCTCCAAACAGGTGCTCTCCTGCTCCTCTAGAACCATTACGGACAACAGTGTTTCCCTCGCTTCAGCCTTGGCCAATTTCTGAAGTCATTCCTTTGCCATTGAATCTTTCCCCTCTGTTCTCAAGCATCCCTTCTGCACCCACCTCCTGAAATAGCCTTCTGCTGATCTTTCTTGCCTGGCCAACTATCGTCCAGTCTCTATCACTTCTTTCCTGGGCAAACTCCTGGAGAAACTGGCCATTTCTCAGTTAAACCTCCACACTGAATCTGCTGGTTATCCCCTTGACCATCAGTCTAGCTTCAGATCGTCCAGAGGCACAAAAACTGCTCTCCTGAACTGAAATTGAAGATATGCTCTCCAACCCTGACTCCAGCTCTCACTCTGTCCTCTTCCTCCTTGACCTCTCCTCTGGATTTGACATGGTAAATCACGCCACCCGGATAAACGTCTCAGGCTCTGGCACGGCTGACCTCCTTCCTCTTGGACTGACCCTCTCAGCTCCAATTTGGTCATTTCTCTCCACCACCTCTCTTTTCACATGTGGTGTTCCCCAGGGCTGTATCCTCTCACCCTGGATCTTCAATATCTATCTGGCCCTCCTGGCCCACCTGATCTCTACTTTCTCCTCTAACTTTCAGTGTTATGTGGATGACCCTCAGCAACCTCTTCCTCCTTGCTCATTCCTGACTGTCTATCCGTTCAGTCTTCCTAACTTTACTCTTCACCCTGTTCAACTAATTCAGTCCTACAGGACTGCAAGACTTACTCTTTTCCTCCTACCCTTGGCCATCCTCTTTGGGCCCTCTACCCCTTCATCCTGTGAGGCCAAAGTCTTTTGGGCCATATTTAACTCTGCTCTCTCCTACACCCCTCATATCACAAACATTACCAAAAAGTCCCACTTCCAGCTCCACCTCCTCAGAGGAATTTTTACTTTTCTCAACTTCCCCCAGAAGCTCAATGTCTCCAGAGGTCTGGTTCTTTCCAGGCTGGACTACTGCAACAGCCTCTTTCTCAATCTCCTCCTTTCCTCTAATCTCCCCCTCCAGCTAATCCAGAATAAGGCTGCAAGATTTATCCTTGGCCCAACGCCCAGGGACCCTATCTCACCAGCACTGAAATCTCTCCAATGGCTCCCAGTGGCTGCAAGGATCGAATTCAAGACCCTCTGCATTGCCCACAAGGCCTTTGGGGGCATAGGACCACACTATCTTCAACTTTTCCTCCCTAAATACTCCCCTTCTAGAGCCCTACACTCCTCTAATTCCAACATTCTCACTGTCAAGCGTTTCTCTAAGTAGAGAGTGGGAAGCATACTCTCTCTGTGGCTGGTGCCTCCCTTTAGAACAGCCTCACTGCCCCTCTCAGATTTGAGCCAGACCTCCTTAAGTTCCGGAAGCTGCTCAACACTCAGCCCTTCTCTACCTCTTTCCCTCTACCCCTTCCTTGCTAATCACCCCACTGTCACTGTGACCGTCGACCTGATCCTTATGAACCTCACAGGCTCTCAGGCCCTTCCTCTCAGTCATTACCAGCACCCCCTATTGCATTACCCTGTTGGCCCCTGCCTGGTGGCTTCACATACCATCCTTGAGAGCTGCCTGTACTAGGATTTAGCCTGAGATGCACTTTCTGGCTCACCACAGCACTCCCCCCATGGGCCCTTGTCCAGCACTTGCCCACTCCTCTCCCCCCCCTTTCGTTCCTTCCCAAACCCCTTCTGCACTTCTCATCAATGCACTTGCATGGCTGAATGCCACAAGGTCTAGTAGGACCACTACTGTATATACATTAGTGTTGCATTTTTGTGTTTTGCCATTATGATTATTTCCCCTGCTCCCTTCCCTTTTATTCTTGTGGCACTTTGAAACACAATCCTGTTGTATAAAGCTCCTTACAAACGACCAATAAAATAAATAAATAAATAGATAAATAAATCCTTGGCCTCAAGCCTCGCATCTCTCCAGCTCTGAAATCTCTCAACTGGCTCCCGGGGGCCGCGAGTATCAAGTTCAACACCCTCTGCATCATCCACAATGCTTTCTGGGGCTGTGTTCCTCTCCTTATCTATCACTCTCCTCCTAAATACCTTCTTTCTAAATCCGTCTACTCAGCTACCTCAAACTCTCTGTGGGTCAGACCTTTCTCCATACAGAGAGTGGGGGGTAGATCTCTCTCCTTTGCAGGTGGTCGAATAGCCTCCGTGCCCCTCTCAGACTTTAGCCAGATCACCTGAAGTTCTGGAAGCTGCTCAAGACCTTCCTCTTCTTCCTTCTCTCTCCCTCTCCTCTGCTAATCTTCTTGTCTGCTCATCCTGACTGGTGGCATGGTTGCACTCAGATTCACACAGGGGGCCATGCCCCCCCTTCACTAGTCACTGTGCACTGCCTTCTGGCCTACCCAGCAGTTGCCGTCTGGCACTGCACCTGTGTAGTCCTTTGCCATTCTTGCACTTACTCATAACCATGCTGCCCTGACTGCACTTCCCCTGCCCCTTCCCTGCACTTCTCCCCGCAGCCTCTACCCTGCACTTTCTCATTGCACTTGCATGATCTGAATGTAACAAGATCTAGTAAGATAATTTCTATTGTCATCCCTCTGTCTCCTCTCCTTTGTCTTGTGGCTCCTAGAAACACTTGTGCAAAGGTGCGTTTTAACAACCAAATCACATCATTTCATAGCTGCTCCCAATGCATGGGGTCTGCCGGTTAACTCGTCAAAACCATATTTGCTGTACAGCTCAGGGCCATTAGGGGCTGCATGAGCCCGGGGAGCAGGATCAGGGGAGTGGGATCAGGAGGTGGACATTGCAGGTCAAGAAATCTCCACCTTTCTATTATCATACACAATAGGCGTAACAGCAGTGTTTGTGTGCCACGCAGGCATCTGAGTACTGTGGTATTCAGAGGGTGCAGAGAGGAGTGGTTAGAGAAGGTCTTCTCCAGGTAGACCTGGCATGTCATCTCTGAGTCGAGCTCTGATAGGAGTCGACTGAAGTTGAAGAATGGGTTTCTCCCGGTAGCCATGCTGCAATTGTCAAGGGGTATGGTCGGTTGGGTGCCAATGGCCATGGTGAAGGTTTTTTTCTTGTAGCAATGTGACATAGCCACAGAGTGTTGGTTTTGAATCAGAGCCAATAGCAGTTGGAGAAAGGTTTCTCCTGGTAGCATGGTGCATTGATCCTGGAGTGGGGTAAGCCGGATACCAAATGCGGTTTAGTGGAGAGTTCATCCGGGTGACTATAGCTCGCATTTAGGATATTCATTTAGTGGGGTGCAGAGCCCAGTGGGCCAGATGGTGGGGCATTAAAGTTTGAAGAAGAGGATGGAAGATAGGTCAATTCTGAACTCAGAGGCAGCTGATCCTCTATTCAAGTGATAGATTGGCTGGCAGAAAGGCAGCCATACCAAATGAGCAGGATTAAAAGTTTGATGGGCGTTGGGAGTCTGGCGTATCTGCCATTTCTCCCAGGCATATTGCATGAAGGTAAGTGATGTCTGAGTGCATAGGGGCTAGTAGTTAGGTGAGAGAGTGGTAATTTCCTCCAGCATGTCCCCAATGACAAGACCTATTGACAGCGTGTCCCCAGTGACAAGACCTATTGAGATGTGTATTTAGGAAGCTGAATGGTTTGCCTATTTTATCCTGTTATTTGAAGAAGAATGGGGTAAAAGTAATGCTGGAAAGAGGTATAGGATATAGTTGCCTAGAGTTCAGCTGCACTGAAATTGATTTAGCAATCAAAGGCAAAATATCAAACAAAGCGACTGGCCCACATGCCATCCCGGTTGATATGTTTAAAGGTGAAGTCAAGCTCTGGACCCCAGTTTTGACATGTGTAATCAACGCTGCTTCTGTTAATAATAAGTTTCCATCAAACTGCCTAGTGGCAGATAATGTACCTGTCTATAACAACGGTAATCGATGGGATCCAAGTTAATATCAGCCAATAATCCTACTATCAATACCAGGAAAAAATTTTGTAAAGCACTGCTAATACACCGTAAAGATTGGGTCAATGACAGCAACATTATAGGCCACTATCAAGCTGGCTTTCACAAAAATATGAGTACTATTGATCAGGGTTTTAGGCTTCATGGCCTAAGTCAGAAGTTTGTGATTCTCAACTGTTATACCTCATCTTCATTGATTTGAAGAACACTTTAGGTGGAATACCAAAAAGTGCACTATGGCAATGAGTTCTGGAATTGAAAATACCTTCTTCTCTCCTGAGAGGCATTATGAAGCGTTAAAGTATAATTACAGCTGCCATTAGGTGTGTCACTAATGGTAAAAAAAGAATCTGTTTTAATATCGAGAAAGGCGTAAGACAAGGGTGAGACCTGGCACCTCTATTATTTTCAATGTACGTAGATGTCCTAGCTAAACAGAATCCCCCTAATTACTCATGCTCTGATGATAGTAGAGGAGACAGTCAGAATACTTTCTAAACCTTTCTAAAGCTCCAGCTGGGTAATGTCTGCAATATTGCACATTTCAGAAATTGTGTGTTGAATATGGATTACAAATACATCAAAGTAAAACAAAAGCCATGATCTGCTGTGGGAAGATGAAGAAAAATATGATAAACATTAAATCCCTGGGTTAAAAGAATATAAAATCAATCTAGTTGTTTCTTTCGATTATTTAAGCATAGGATTTAGTGAAAGTGGGGCATGGTATAAACACAATTTTTAAAAAGTACTTTATCTTTGAAAAGAAGAGTACCTTTGGTAAATATATATGTTTGTACATCAAAAATCCTATTGGTCAAAGCTGCCCTAGAGATCTATAAGTGTAAAACACATCAGGCTGTTACGGAGCTGAAATATGGTGCTATGTTTGTGCTAACAGGAACTCATGTTAAAACATATACATTATATCTTCATAACATTGCTCTGATGGTTTATCTAAATCTAGAACTTGGCTGGACTAGCAGAGAGTACACAATGAAACTAAGACTGGTGTGCTATTGGATAATACTGTAGTCTTGTTTGGCTCTGACATTATATCGCTGTGCTCTTCACGATTTGCTAGCCTGCATGGGGGCCAAGAACCTGGATTGGTTATGTCATGTCATGTCATGGAAGTCTGTATAGATATAGATGTTAAAACATTATGGTCACAGCTGGAATCCAACTATATCAATTCAAGTAGGATTTTCAAAGAGAAAGTAGCAGAATTTAACATTAAAGCAATTACAACCAAAACTGTGAGCACTAAATCCGATAGAGAATACTACACTCATAACATTTCTCTCAGACTAGAAGATTATCTGAACCAGCTACAACCCCCACAGGCAAAGATATTGTACTTCAAATTTTGGATAGGTATATTACCTAGTGCTACTTCTACAAGAAAATGGGGGAATTTAAATTAAGTCTACAATTAAATAGAGGCTAGAGGGTGATTAATTGATCCAGTTGAGCATCCCCTCTATAGGTTGCTAACCTTATCCGGAACAGCAATGCTACTGGGTCTATCTCATTTCAAAAGAGTGAGGGTTGCATCTTACAATGCAATGCTATACATCCTGTGCGAAAAAAATTCAAAACAAATCAAGCAGTAGCACAGTACCCAAAATATAATGTATTTTTTCATTCGATTGTTTAAAAATTGTAAAACACATGGAAAACATCCACAATAAATATAATGTATTTTTTCATTCGATTGTTTAAAAATTGTAAAACACATGGAAAACATCCACAATAATATAACACGTCTGAAATAAAGTGCTTCGTGCTATAGAGTGCAAAGTAGGAAATAAGCAACAGTACTCATTCATTCATAAGACTCAATTACACCCTTTCATACAATTCAAACTTCTTTTACCCAACTGTGTTTGCTCTACGAGCAAACACAGTCGACGAGAAATTCTTCAGGGGCTTTGCTGTCTCCTGTTTCCATTATCAACAAAATCTGGAGTTTATTTCTCAGTCTGGAGACAACCCTGTAACCTTCCACTCAAAAAATGTGGGTTTCTTTGATTTTCACAGAACCAGTTATCTCTCCTTTTTAATTCTTACATGCTGCGTAAATGGTCCTACTGATTGCATTTCAGATTAGCTAAGGGATTGAATGTATGTAACAGGAGGGATAGCCGTAGCAATGTGGAAGGAAGTAGAGCTCTAATGAAGTAGGAAACAAAGGGGGGGCTCCAACCACATATCAATTAGTTGACACTACTATCCTATTTAGTGTATACTGTGCTGTATCAGTTTCATTTCGTATTCAAGCTTTAAAAGTAAGCTAAGTATCCCATAGTGGAATAGTTTTGTATGGATTTTAGTCCATGCACATATCTTGAGACAACAATATTATACACATGAAACTGCTTTATTTAGCAGGTCCTGCCCTATGGCTGGGCAAACATTTTTAGTACTCATGCTTCATCAAATGAACACAATACAGATAGCATGATACTTGGTACAGTACTGAGTCACAAAACCAACATTTGAATCAATGATGTGTTAGTACTGTTTGTGTGGTAAATAATACATCATATTTACAGCATATTTTGAAAAACAAAGAAAAGAGTGACAATGTTTACACATAGATGATACAGTAGTACGCACAAGGTACACAATAATTGTACACATATTTCCTAGTACTGATTTGAAGCAGAAACATGCTTGGGAACTGTATCTGAAGAAGGGTTAAAACAAGTCTATTAGTTGTAAGCTAGTTTCGAAGCTGGGACTTGCTAGAGTAACCAGCTGTGGGGTGGGTTAGAAATTCCCACAGAGGACCAAAATGGTTTGGTCTTTAGACTTTCTTCAAAAATAGTGGCCCACAAAATGTAGGATTCAGAATGTGATAAAAAGAAAAATAACTCTTATGTATTGGTCGATTTACTGCCATCTGTCAAAGTTGGCCACCCTGCCTGTGATTTGAAACAATCTTTCCTGTGAGTTTGCTGCACATATGTTTGCCCAAGGTATGTGCCAATACTTCCCAGTGATGTGGACATGCATTCCATCAAAAGGCAATAAGCCTACTTAATTAAAGTTTTGATACATTTCTAAATTACACTAAACAGATTAATGGCAATGGCGATGAGAAACCATTTGTCACGAGCATTTTAGTTTTGTAAAAGGAACCTTTGACGAAGTACTGCAAAATGCCTTCTTTTTATGTTGAATTGTTAGAATAATATCTCAGATCTTAGATGTAAAGTTCACTTATGGTAGTAACTGAGTCTTATGTAGGATTGTAATGAAATGTTAGAACCCTATTAAGAGCAATAGAAAAATCAACTTTTTTATTGTTTGGCCTAATTGTAGAACATTATTTGTAATCACTTCCGGTCTCATTGTATAATGATTACAGACACATTAAGCATTAAGATTTATACTTGATATGCAAGGGTGCACAAGTACATTATGTATCACAGATACTGATTTAATAGAAGGCCTACAAGAGGGAGATACATTTCTAGTAGGATAAGTAATAAACAAATATGGAATCTGGTATTCCAAAACCTCAAATGAAACCATCAAAAATTGAGCTTTTGTCTTAATACTGATGGTATCATGGTATAGGTCACAACACCACATGTTAACCGTGTCTGCATTACAGCTAGTCCTAATGATATACATTCCTTCCACTTAGAAAGTTATGTCCTCTCATGATCAGAAAACCTCTTTCTTTTAAACCTCAATCACAACTACTAACTGACTGCATTAATGAAATAACTTTATCAATCCACTATGCTTGGCATCAAGATACAAGGCTGTGGGATTTATCCACAACCTACATTCTCTTTCTATGCGTAGAAGTATGCCAACAGGTATTTAGAAAAAAAGGACATTAATGGTTAAAAGTATTAATTGACATCATCATTTCCATTTTCTCTGGGACCAAACACAGTTAGTATACACGTTGACCTGCTCCTAATCTCAAGATCACCATACTACTTGCATACAAAATCAATTTTTAATTAAAATGTTCTGTTCGTGAGTTTCTATAACGAAATCGACAGATCTCTGCTTCCTTTCAGTGGCTTCCTATCCAATCAAGTCCAATTTTTCCTTCATTTAAGTGTTGACCTTTGCACTTTTCTGTGTACACGAATTGCTTTGCTAGCTTCTAAAGTATTCAACAGTGGTGTGGATTGTATTCATGTTTTAAAGGAAAAGCTACTTTCAATTTCAGCTAGCTGTTTTTCAGTTTTTCAGTTCAGAATCATGAATAAGACGCAAAATAGGGAAGCTGATGATTTGAAATGGTTTGTCCTGTTACATTTAATGGTATTCTAATTGGAAAAAAAAGAAAAGTACTCTCACAAAATAATAACTAAGACTCATAGTGACACAGAAGATCTCAATGGAAGAGTATAATGGGAAAACCTTGATCAATAGATGATTGTCATTGCGTGTGAACACTGTGATGTATAATGTAGCTTTCATAGACAGAGGCTTTTAATCATTTACTTTTTTTTAATTAAGTGCTCCCTGCCTTGTATAAAACCTTCAGCACTACAAAGAAATGCAAAAATAAACACAAAATGTATTGTAAATTATAAAACAAATCAGATGTGAAACTAATGAACTCCAACATTACAATATCAGTATACAAAAATTATAACAATAATAACATATTTTAACATTAGATTGCAACTTCTCCAATTAAAATAAGCACCTCCTTCCATATATAATATGCAGCTGCACTGATGACAAGACTTTCAGCAGAGTGTACTGTACTCCAGAATTCGCCAGTTTACCAGCCAGCCTGAGAGCAAGTAACATTTCTGTAAGCCTGATCATATCTCACATGTAGAGCCGAGCACAAGGTGAGGATGTGTCGGGTGGTTTCAATTGCACCATTGCACAGTTGACAGTGCCTATCAGTGTAACAAGTGCCCCGCCATGCACCAATATACTCAAATGTTAGTAGTATATTTAAGCAAAGGTACAATATAACATGCCTGAGGGCAATAGGGCATAGTTTCAGTAAGTAGAAACAGGGAGCATTAGGGCGCTCATCTTAGCTATATTTTGGTACTTGTGCCAAACCATAGTTTTTAGCTCTTAAAAATATTGGTAGAGGTATACATTGTCAGGAATTCTAAGGCTAATGAGTTAAGACTGTCTGCTTCAGATCATTGTAGGCTTGATTTGAGGTGTTGTTTAGCTCATTCTGTGCAATGATGGTGAGCAAGGTGCTCCTCTCTCCCTGGTGGCGCAGTACAGCTTAAGGAGGAATGTAGTGCCTTGGATCAGCCATAGGGCTGTCAGGGAGGTTATGCCCAGCTCGTAGTGCAGGTCCTCCACCAGCACCACACTCAGCACCTCGAGTAGTGATCGGAGGAGTTTTCCCTCAAGTCGATCAAACCAATTAATCAGCTGGAATGGCAGACTCTCTATGCCATTTAATATGCTGGAAACAATTTGGGCTTTATATATCTCCAGAAAACCTTCCACATTATAACCGCCCTTGCTAGCAATACATCTCTGGATGACCAGCCATGTTTTAAACACCTTCCTAATGACATAGTCAGAAATTGGGTGGAGGGGGATGTACTCAGGTAGATGTAAATGTCCACATCCTCCAAAGCAACACCCTCCTGCCTCCAAATAAAGGACTGCAAAACCATGCGGTTTTGCATTCCGTGCATCATTCGGCAAGGATGCCAGGTGCACAGCAATCAATATATGGCAGATAAGATTGTGCGTTTGAAATCTCCATTCAAGCATCTACATGGAGACCAGAGTCTGTGGTTACGGGTGCTCTGGCAGGTCAGTTTCTTCAGAATCACGATGCCAGTGCTTATTACATTTCTGGAACAAGGGATAAGTGCATTACAAGTAACCCTATCCACATTGTGTTTATTTTCAATTCATTTCATAAAGTTTGGCACTAAAGATACATGAAACAGCCAAGGGCCACTCATGTAGGCATGTCACCTCTAATTGAAGAATACCTGTACTGAAGGAAGGCAAATACTCATGCATAGTGCATCAGTAATAGGTGAGTTGTTTTCAGACTTCAAATATATTAAGATTTGAAGTTATAGCTTATAACTCATGTATTAGTATGCTTCTTCTGATGCTTATTTTTCAGAGCTTTGCAAATTGCACCTATTAAAAGGGACCAGCAGATTTCTCATTAATATCAGGACATTGTCATCAGGTACGATTTGGCATTCACTCTGTACTTGTGTGAATTATAAATAAGTCATTGATTGTATGACCAAAATAGATTAAGTCCGTTTTTGTTTTCTTCAGCTTCTTTTTGGAAATGTATTTTGAGAACCTTACACCAAAGATTACAATTATTTTAGGGGAACTGGTACAGCTTAAAAGGACTACAACTATCCACTGATGAACGTCCAGGGTATTGTATACCAAGAAAAGGTCGGAAATGTGCACATGTCAGGGAAAGAGAGTCTGAATTGTACAGACTCTATAATTACATGTGTGGTTTCTCATGCAAATAATGTGAGTTTCCTTCCATGATGTGCATCAGTTTTATGGAGTGAATGTTCAGTGCATATTTTCATTATGAATTTGAATATTTTCAAAAAGAAGTTTCGATGTTCCCACTTTCAATGTTATGCTGCTGTTGATTTCTTGTATTGTTCATCATGATTTCAATAAAAGACACATTTGGAGAAAGAAAAAGAGTATATAATGATTTTTGCAAAATAATGCATATTCTAATATATGCCGATTAGTTGGTTACTCAGTGATTGTTAACTATGTTATGATTTCAATTGATTCACATGTAGAAGCTGACATTAACACTGACAGACTTGCATACCCCTGGCTGTTCTAGTGTTTAAATTATTGATGAGTTATGCTGGCTTTCAACCATGGGTCTGAGCCACCAGTCCTCCCCTTGATTTAGACAAAATATGGAAATCACATATTAATAGAGATATTTTAACATTCTAAGGCCAACCCATATTTTCCTTCATTAGCATTTAAAGTACATTAATATACTGTTCAAAATGATATCCAAATGCAACAGCATTCATTTAGAAGTACAACGGCCATGGGCATGTATCGAGCAATATAAAACAAGATATTGATCAATAAACAAAATAAATCAATTAAAATATTTCACGTTGATGCAAATGAATTGGCAAATGTAGTGACTTAATACTATATGAATAATAGGGGCCTAACACCCCCGAGGGGCTCGGTTTGCTCGCTGCCCCCCTGGCTACTGCTGCATGTTGGACTCGGCAGCTTGGTCCTTGTAGGGATACTCCACCAAGGGCTCGCTTTGTTCACAACCACACACACCACCCTTGGGGAATTGGAAAGTTAGACAGTATACCAGCAAAGTTGGAGAATTGTGGGACGGAATGACAGCAGACATATGTTTAAGGCATACAATGATCCCAATTCAAAGCGTTAGGGTACCATCACTTATCATTTACATAAGTTGATCATACAACTTCATCAGTTAATGTCAGTTAATAAACCTCAAACATCTTAGGAATTGTAGATTTGGACAGTATACAACCCAAGTTGGATGCAAGTGGAATGGAATGCCACCGGACTCATATGAAACGTTACACAAAATTATAACTTATACACACCTTCATCAGTGAATGAACTCCAGTGAATGGATTTTAAACCGCATAGGAATTGCAGTTTGGACAGCATACCATGAAAGTGGGTTACATGTGGAAAAGAATGACACCATACCCATGTCTGTAGGATACACAATGACCACAATTTAAAGCATTTCAGAAAAAGAAAAAAGTTGCACAAAATCATTACTTATACACAACCTCATCAGTGAAAAAACCCCAAATGCCTTAGGAATTGCAGATTTGGACAGCATACCATTAATGTGGGCTACATGTGGAACAGAATGACTCCTGAAGAGTTGGCTTTGTGCCGGGCTAGCGTAGATAACCATCAACTCTGCTACCAATTTGTTGGGGTCATTTCCCCAAATATACCAGAGGTTTACTGGGGGTCTGCCTGACTCTCTAGGGCCCAACTCCCTTCCCCAGAATAAACGGAGTTTCAGCCAATGCCAAGTTAGAACTGTGGTTTATAGCATAAACCAACAGGGATCATAAAAGACAATCAAGGTTCTCCCGTACTTCTTAGCTCTCCATGCTGTGTGCTCCAGTTTTCTACAAGTATTACATCATCACCTGAGCCCTTCCCCAAAAAACCTATCACCACAGAGGATTGGGTATCGAGAATAATAATACCTATGGAGGTACCCTATAGAGGTTATTCTACTGGCCCTTCAATGTCAGGTGGCTAGCTGGTCCCATCCCCACGAACCTATCTATTACATTGTTGCAGAGTATTTGGCTTACCATTGGTTCTTGTCACTTACCATCCACCCCTGATGTTCTATGCTGTGATTGGTTACAGCCGGTCTCCCCAGGCCTAAGACTCAATTTGGTTCTCACTCCTCTGTGTACCTCTTCAAGGTGATGTAAGCGACTATGTGTCTGTATTGCAATTTGTAGTGTACCACCTTTGCCTATGAGAGTGCATTGTGATGTTGCAACACATGTTGCTTCCTTCATCTGTTTTTTCAGGGACCGGCTCTATTTTCCCACCACGGGTAAATGCCCATTGTCTCATTTGACTGAATCACATGCTTAGAGATCACAAAATCGAGCTCTTGGATCTGCATTCATGAGGATGTATTCCCTTTCTCTGCAGCTGGTCCCCTTGTCATCTGAAGATTGGAATTCAACCGTTTATCTCTGACCTTGGCTGTGAGCCTGCTTTGCGCTCTGTGCAGCCTGAATCAGCTCTTCTCGTCTCAGGCTCTGTGACGTAAGGCCTTCTGTAATTTTCCTTAGACATATGATATGATGTCTACATGCTCACGTTATACTAAGTAACCTATACATTAGTCACACATGGTCCTACCAGGCTCCATCAATACTCCTGTAGTCCCATAGGGTTATTTGCGTTAAGCATCTGCTGACTTGCTCAGGATCTCTTGTTTGCCTTGCATTTCTGCGTTACTGCATTTGGCCAATGATAAAAATAATAAAAGCTTTAACAGTAGGTATATATATTTGTCCTCTAGCTATGGAACTGTGTAAGCATGTTCTTCATGTATGTGAGTGTGTTTCTGTGTAATGTGGTGCAGGAGTGCGAATGTGCTTCATGACTAACGCAGCTATGTCGTGGTGTCACAAGTGACATCAGCATCGTAGCTTCTTGGTGCTTTAATCGAGAATGTCCATCAAGGTATTTCTGTGTATGGTTTCCGTTTCTTCTCCTATACCTGTGAAATCATGTACCGGATTCGGTCTGTATGGCTAATTGAGGGGATACCTTTCTGTGCATTTGTCAGCCATCGGTGCACTTGGAATTCATCTGAAATAAGATAGGTGGCTGCAGGCGTTCCTGGCTCTTTGTCCTGTTGAAGTGGGAGAATGGAAGAACAGGCTCCCACCCTTCCCCTCTCGCGCTTGGCCTAGAGGATCACGGCCTAGACACCCGCCACGAGAGGAGTTTGCCTATCTACCAGACAACCAAATACCCTGGTACAGGAACATACGGATGTGCCCACCTACCTGCCCAGCAGCCCGCCCTGCCCATGCCGACACCTGCGGCATGGATCAACTCGACTAAACCTACACGTCGTTAGAGATGCCATGACGACCTAGCCAAAGGTCAGCACACCTGTGCAAACATGCACACCGGACACTCCCACACCAATCCACACGAAGAACATACTCAGTGCTATGACGTAGGTGACAGACATACCCACGGACGTGCATCTTTATTATTTTCCACATAGGCTCTCAAAATGCAGAAACACAAGACGCATAATGAACTTATCTAAAAAGGCTATCTCACGCTTCTTCTAAGAACCATGTACTATAATGAAGAATATAACAGAGACACGATACTGGGGATAGAGCAATATGATACCGTAACCTAAAGCGCTCTGCATCAAACGGTTCCACCTATGCACCAGGCCCAAGTAGGCCGCAAGCAAAAGCTTCCATGAACATTGAATGAGCAAGAGCTCGGTTGCTGACCCTGCAGAATGAGCCCGGCGAAAACACACGGCCAAGGGCACAATGTTGCAATCTCGCACGCCGCAAGCCGACGCCAAGGTCGCACCTGCAAGATAAACCAGGCACACAGTGGGAAAAACAATATTAATTGTGCTGAATTCTGCCTCAAACACGGTCCCACCTCACGTGACAAAGCCAAACCTGACAGGATGCCAAGCCCAGGAGGAAGGAGACGCCTGAATCCCACGTTTCAAGACACAGGCAGATACAATTAAAAGACTCATTGGACATCTGCAGCAGTGGGAGTAGTCGACCTCCCAACATATGAATAAATCCTCACATTGTTTACACCTACCCATAGTAAAACATTGTTTCAAATGACAGGTGCACCGCGAGCTGGGAACAGCGATAGTCCCAGACTGGGAGGCTCGCGAGCGGACCAATCAGAACATGGGGCTCTTATCACTGACGCCATTAACATTGACCAATCCTCAGAGGTCTTCATGTAACAATTTTCATGTATCAAATTGAAGGGACAGCCCAAGTATATCACCTGACTAACCCTCAACCACTAACACCGTTCTCTATATGTATGCTATACTAACCCTACCACTCGAGTAACCAATCCAGAGTGGAGATAGGTTTTTTGCTAAACTTTCTAAGGTGACGCAACTAGCGCGTCATACTAAGGTAAAAAGGGCCTGCGAGCCCCACGATTGTGTGTGTGTCAGGACGGACGCGTACGTTCCTTGACCCATCCCTGCCGTTTTGTCTAATAAACAGCAGAGTCACCTTGCTTCTTGCGTATGTCTCATACTCTATCTCTTTTGGGATATACGGGAGGAGTTGGGGCCTCCCTGCCCGGAGGTCTACGGACGGCCCGGCCGACCCCGGCAGAATTTCCCCCCGACACTGTCATGAATCTTGGAGTGAGGAGGGGCATTCTCGGGACCGTCTCTTCACACCAGAACCTGTAGGACATATGATGACCCCCATTTCAAGCATTACAAAATAGTTACATAAAAACCTTACACAAAATCTTCACTTATGATTTTATATTACAGGGTTGATGAAGGGAGGACAATAATAAAATAATGAATAAAAGATTGCAATAATCGATTCACAATATGGAGTGATACAGTCAATGATGGTTTCATTTGTGTTCAGAACCAGCATATCACACTTCTATATAAACAATTAACATGTTTAAGCTAGGTTGAGTTCCTCCTACATTTGTACAACAAATATAAAATAATTGTCACATGTACAGGTACACAATTCAGTTTGACCCATTGTAAAATATGCATTCATTGTAATATTTCTGTTATGAATCACTGTAGGTGAGGTACTCATATTAGTTGTGATACCCAGTGCTTAGCTTATCCCAGAGAAATTACCATATACATGACCAAAAAGTAAATAGAAAATGTTAAGAATACACTAATTGAAAACTCGTGCTTTCTGAAATAGACTCTGATCAACAAGTTGTGCTTCCATGCTTTGTGGGCAGAGCAAACCATCAAAACATGCATTTGGTTTCCTATTCCATTGGATCAATGCAAACAACAGAAGGCACAGGGCCTGTTTTACACAACACTTTGGAAACCAGTTCGCCGTTGCATTGCACCAGCAGCTCTAATTGTCACTTCGGCTTTAACAACAGCTCACCACTGTGGAAGCCTTCAATACCTCTGCAACTTTGTACTACACATAAACCATCAGGACCTTCACATCAAAACACAACTTGATGGAAGCATCATATCACTTGTCAGCTCAACCCTGCAGAACCCTTTACCTCGAACCAGCTCCACAGTTGAGCCGATCCTGATGGACTCTTCTAACTACACCATTCTGAAACTGCATTGAACAGCACAGAGCTTTCCATTGAACCCAACTCGATGCAAACTTGCCACCTGGATCACTGCGACTTATCACACTGGAACCCAGTTCAACCTGCAAGAAAGAAACGAAGGGCCTGATTCACAGAAGTGTTTTATATTGGCGCAATCCCATAGGAAAAGGATCTGTGAATCAGGCCCAGAGAATCTCAGTTGAACACCCTTGGACCACCAAAGAACACATTAAGGTACCCTTGAAAGACCCAGACCTCCTGGTCCATTTTTGGAACCATAGTGACTTATAAGCCACCCTTTTGCTCCTTTTTAAAAAAAAAAAAACATAGTTTTTCAAGTGACACTTGCAATTGCTTGTCTACTCACCCATGCTCCAGTACCCCGAGTGCTATCACATATGTATTTTGCATTTTCTGTGTTCGCCCGGAATCCATGGGTGAATTTTTGTTAGTGTTTATCTTGCCAGTTAATTGAATATTGTTTTTCCTATCATTTATATAAAAGTATACATGTTTTCTTAGAACCATTGTTTCATTTGTAAGTCTGTTTTCTATTGCTGTTTGGGTTGCTACTCTTGCCCCTCTTGAGTACACAGCCTGCCCTCGAAGTGTCTAACCACAAAAGGTGAAGTAGATATATCCTTTGAATGTGCCTGCTTCAGCTTTATGATTTGAATCACTGTTGGTTTGTAGGGGTGTGAGGCTGTTGCCATTTGTGCCACTCCAAACCCCTGTACTCCTTGAGAGCAGCAGTCCTTTTTCACACTATGGGATTCTCTAACCTATTAAAAGAACGAAACTTGTCAGGACAGTAGGAACAGTTGTCTGACATTATGGGGCATGCCCAAGGCCACCACACACTCGACTGTTACTGTTGTCAATCCCACTCCCTTGTCTGTACCCATTCTTTCTCACATGGAAGGTATGCAGTAAGGGAAATTGAGCAGAGTATGACAGTCGTAGCTTTTCTCTTTGATGTGGAGGACACTTTCTTCTGTCCAAGATGTGTTTTCCTCTATTTCTTAATAAGGAAATACAGCCAGGAGGAATTGTACTGAGTTAGACGGGGAGTCAAGTCATCACTGCCATGGGTAACTACTTGCAAGACTGATAAATGTGGTGTTGCTGGTTGCACAAAGCAAAACAAAAGGATTAAGGAAAGGTTTAAGGACTAACCCTCGCCACTGCAGGTTGTGCATATGGAAAGAAAGCAACTCAGTGAAAATATGTATGTCCCAAACAAAATATCTAGCATGTACAAAAGGTAAACTTATTATTACTCCTGAAATGGTTTCCAAAATGTTTTAATTAACAACATTTCTCCATGAACCTGATGACCAAAAAGCACACAATCCATAATGTCCTAAAGAGCAAATTCCAGTGTAGCTTGGCAGGCATATGGAGATAGACGGTATCTCAACCTTACTTCCATTGCTGAAGAGCATTGGGTAATGTATTTGCACCCATTTCAGACAGAGCACAGTGTAATGATGCTGAAATAGTAAGCATATTTTGTATGTACATTTAAATGCATGTTAATTTATTCTGTAGCTCACAGAGGAAGCACATTGGGCCGCATTTAAAAAAAAATGTTAATTGCACAAAGGTGACTGCTAATATTTGTGCTTCCAGCTATTTGGTCCCCTCCATACCATTTTTACAATTTCCAACAGTGGGAAAAATTGGCAAAACAGTCGAAATTGCCTCTAAACCACATATCTCTCTTCAGTTTAGAAAAAGCGTAAATACCTCTGGCAATTAACAATTCTTAGAGACATTTCCAAGGGATTCCTTTGGAGTTTTCTCATTTTAGTAGGTGTAAAAACAGTAATCCATTGGTTTTATGCCAGCATGAAAATGTCCTGCTGGTTTAAAACTAAGTTTAAGGCTGGCTTGAAATGGCAGTCAGGCATGGTTAGTCTGTTCCATGCCCAAGCTCCACTTGCAAAACATAAAAAGAAATCTGTGTGTATCAAGAAAGGACGCCTGGGAAATTATCCCCATAGAATAAAAACCTTTCAACCTGCTGCGTAATAAAAGGCAAAGGTCAATACACATGCATGTAATGCATGTCACAGATGCCACACACATGCATGTAGGAACAAGTGAGCAAAGTATAAAGTCCCTGATAGAGATGTCATCATATATCGCAGAACAATATATTATGTATTTACATTTTTTTCTTCAACACAATCCAGGCCACTTAATCCTTAGAGCACAGTTCAATTGTTAGAACACAAACATAAAAAGCAAATCTATAATAAAATTAGGATTATAAAAGATGCATGTGAGGATTTTCCATTACAAGTATTTTCTGGGTAACTTTGGCGTTTTTCTGACATGCGTACACACACTATTGTTGGATTGCTTTTGAATTTGCCTGAAAATCACAAACCACAACTGTTTAAAAAATACAGAGGAGTTGAGTACAATAATGATTGCCCAGCTGGTCTTGCTTCCTCGTGTCCTGATGTGATTTTGCTTGATCTTGTCCTACAATAATTAGTGTCCCACTGTGATTTTGCTCCCAGTTGTTTTGCAAAAATCATTGGTAAGCTCTCTGTGATTTTGCTTCCTGGTGAATCATAAAATGCTTTCCTCACTGTGATTTCCCTATTTGGGTTCCTACAGTAAAGGTGATCCCTGATATCTAAGAAAATTGTGATCACACAATAATATAACAACAAATGTTAACAACAATTTTGTCTGGAGTTGCTGATAGTAGTCTTGTTAAGAAAATGGCCAAGCATTTTGGTGCTGGACTGCCCATGAGGGTGGAACAAAACTGATATGCAAATGGGTATTTCCCCCGTGTGAAGGGTACATTGAGCTGAAATGTGGTTGTACACCTCCTGAGTGGAAGACATTTCATAAAACAGGTTATTCAAACTGTGTTTGTTCTCCGTAGAGGGGATCCCAGACTCTTGTAAAAGGGTCTGATTTACAAAAATGGTTTCAATGGGACTTTGCCATGTAAAAATTTTTTGTAAATTGGGTCCTAACTCACTAAGTATAATCCGGAAATGGGCCCCTTGCTCACTGTGCCTTAGAGAGGCTCAGCTGACTGAGGAGGACCAACAAGGCTGAAACACCTGTCTTGGGTTGCTGATGGTACTCTTGTTCAGAGGAGAATCTCTTAGCATTTTGGCGATCGGCTGCCCATGTGGGCGGGACTAGACTGATATGCAAATGGATATTTCTTCCCTGTGCAGGGTACAGTGAGCTAGAACGTGTCTGTAGACCCTCCTGAGTGAAAAGAATTCAAAAAAGCAGGTATTAAAACCATGTTCATTCACAGTAAAGGGGATCAAATACTCTTGTAAATGTTGTCCCACAATAATGATTATCTGGCTCTGTTTTTGGTCCATGCTGCCATACTGTGATTCTGCAAACTGGTGTTCCACAGGCATGATTCCACTGGTACGTTGCTCCCCGGTTTTGCAAAATAGTGATTGCCCCACTGTGATTGTGCTTCCTGGTGTCCCACAATATTGAATATCCCCCTGTGATGTTGTTCGTTTTTACCTCACTGTATTGGAAAATGCAAATAGTTCCCTACTGTGAATTACTATCAATGCCAAAAGTAATATGAGCAGCCAGCTCCTAGATATCACAACTGACACACACTGTTCTTGGTATCAATTGTTGCACGCCCCTTGTGGGTCCTGCACCACCTAGAACCAATGGATCCATATTTTTCTCTGCCAGAGATGCCAGTAGACACCACCATGCCTCACAACATTCTGTCACAGGTGCCTTACTCAAAGGACACCACTACGGAGACATCACCTCAACAATTGTGCAAACTACTTACCTACCAAAGACCCTGACAATACAATCTTGCACCATAAGCCCTCAAAGTTCCCTTTTGGACACATTTGCATCTGGGCTCTCGACAAAGAACATCTAGAAACAGACAACAATGCAGAGCTCAGGGTGCTTCCCGTCTGCATGCACCAACACAACAAGAATGCTATGTCGCTTTGTCCCTCTTTCCACACTAACAAAAGCCACCTTCCTTTCTTTCAGATGTACCAGTGTGTCTAGAGATCTTGCAAACATTGATGGACCCCAGCACTAATCCCAATAATACAACAAAGGATGACATAACATAACAAGACATGAGCTGCTTATAATGATAAAGTATTTGTCTGTGTTTATACTACAATATAGAGTGGTAGTCTACATTATGTTGAACATATCATGTAGGTAAACACTATCACTCTAATTACAAGAATTGCCAAAAACAACATTATTGGATGCTCCTTTAGTCATAACTACCTTCACCTCCTTGTAAGTCAGAGAGGCTGTGCAAGCAGTCTGCATAGCTAAAGGAGGATCACCCTGGGGGAGGGGGGGCTGTCAGTGTCCTTGCACTGACACAAACCCATCTACCTTCTCGTATCACATTCATCCCGAGTGCAGATGCCTTTCTATTGGTGGCATGCCACAATCCATCTGTCTATAGCCATACACTTGGCAAACTGTTTGGTACTAAAATGATAACCTTGAAATAAAACTATTGATGATTATAAAAGGCCACCTATTAGCCACACCATTTAGCCTCATTAGGTGTTGTCTTACCAACAGGTATACATCAAATCTGTGTATCTTCTCTCTATGACATTTAAATGCAACATCAGTAACCCAAGGACACATCTACATATGATTTTACTCCACATTGTATTAGCTCTTTCTGTATACTGCATGCCAATAGTTTGCAACACCATCAGAAAAACTAAAAATGGATACAATTCTTGCACATACATCAACTTGCCTAGAAGTTGCAAAGCTTCATGACAGTCACTGATATAGGAGGAAGCACACATTGTGTGCTGATATGATGAACCAATCCTATTATTCTCAAAGGTGATCTGTGGATTGATGGATTGCTGGGTGGGTATCACAACTCTTCACATCTCTCTACTACACATGCTTAACTATTATAGATGCATTTTAGGCAAGAATTTATGTAGTAACCTTGTACAGAGCGGTAGCAATGAAATCCACCAATACAAGTATCCAAGTAACACTGCCACTCAAGGTTTTTAGTTAAAATTATTATTATTTATTTATTTAACAGTTATTTTTAAATAAGCATTCTTTAAAAAGGGCAATATGCAACAATACAAATACACTTTAAAATACTTTCCGGAATCAATACAAAGCAAGTAGATGCTTTTTAGAGATGCTTCATACACACTTCCTACACCCTGAGATGACTTCACTAACATGGACAGTAATGGCATTTATATATCACTTATACACTTTGGTAGATTCTGAGGCTGGCAGAAAGGAAAGGTTAGAGGAAGGAAGAAGGTTAAACAGGTTCTCAGAGCATGTAAGCACTTTAAATCTTCCATTGACGTCTAGATAAAACCATTTCCCAGCAATATTAGTTTAAAACCAATGCATCACCTGTGAGGGATAGTAAGAATTAAAGTCAATGGAATAGAAGAGTCTGCAGAGAGCCAGGACAGCCAGTCAATTGGATCAAAAGCCTATGGAGCTGAGGCACTTATTAAATAGTAAAGGTCTTGCACAAGGTTTGAGGGTTTGTTGAAGAAAAATCATTATAGGGTCACAAGCTGTTACACTTGTGAAAGTTAGAGCTGAGATCAACTCTAGAAAAGCAGATCCTGCACGTCTCAACTGAGAAGAGCAAGCTTCAGATAATGAGGTAAGTACCCCGAAGTCAGAACAGTACCTTTGGTTAGAAGAAGAGGGTCCAGCTGGCTTCTGTCTGGTTGCAGTGATGCAGAGCCTGTGTTCCTGGGCTTCAGTCGTGGGGACAAGAGGGAGGACATCTGGGGACTCATGTGGCAGTAATTTGATGGCTGGTGGCAGATACAGGCTCTTTTCAGATCAGCAGCACTTAGCGGTTTCAGCGCTTGGCAAACAGCACCACCGTGGATCTTGGACACTTGTTGGGTTTCCTTTACTCCTTGAGTCCTGCACTCTGGTGGGGCAACTCCAGCTCGGGTCATCCTGCTTCTGGAGGGTTCGGGGGACACTCCTGGAGCTTTTGGCAAGCTTACAGACATTGCAATCCACTACAGATTTCTCAACCACTGGCACTCAGTTCCTGCAGCAGCAAAGAAGTACAGCCAGTCGGGGAAGGTCATCCAGCAAAGTTTGCTTCGGGTTTAGATGGTCCCACTAACACAAGGTAAGAATTAGTCCCTTCTGGAGCTTCTCAGAAAAAGGAGTTTCAGCACAGCAGCAGGCCTGGACTGGACAGACCAATGGTCCAGGAGGATGCAGCAAGCTTCGTTCACGGTTTCTTTGTCGGGGTGTTGTTCACTCTGTCTTCAATCCAAGAAGCCTCGCCTTTTAAGCAGGTTTCTCCCATTCATGGACAGCCTAGCTGTCACTCACACAGCAGGGACAGCCAGCCAATCAGGACTGGGTACATTCGGATTTTCCTGGAGACAAAGGACAGGGGAGTTTCGGGCACCTCCCTCACTTCCTCCCCTTCTAGACACACTAAAGCCAGAGGCAAGTTTCAGTATAGAAGCCTGCCAAAGGCAAAATGAACAAAGCGCTCAAACATTGTTTGGCACGCAGAGTTAAGAGAGAGGAAAGACCTCACAAACAGGAAATAGCAAAAAAAGAAGACCCAGAACCATTTTGACACAAGGGTCACCCATGGGTGCTATAATGTAGCTGACGATTCAGCTTGTGGTAGAAAAGCACAATGGTAGTGAAGTGAAACCACTGCCACCAGCCATTTAAAGTAGTGACAGTAACATACAAAATTTTACATGAGTAAGTAGGAAAAGTGGCTACTAAGTAACCACATACGATGGGGTGTGCTGGACATATAGAGAAAAGGAAAGTAAAGTCAATTTCACTTTACTATTCTTGGGAACCGCAGTTCACCCAAGAAAATGTATTTAAACCTTATGTGAAATCTAAAGGATTTCCCTGTGACACTGCACTGACTGTGATGTGTGTCACAATACAAACAGTAGATGCCTATGGAGTTTGTCAGTCTCCAAAAACAAAGAAAAGACATGATCCAAATCAGATCAAGACAAATGAGAGAGTGAGAAGAAGGTCTCACTTACTCCAGGGTTAAAATTGAAAAAGTCCTAAAGTCCATCAAAAGAGCTGGGGGTCTCTAAGTTTGAAGGGAATTAGCACAGAAAGGAGAATTCTCCCTAACAATGCACACATGCACGTCCCATTCACAATGCACGCACATTTGCACTCCTTTTCATATGTCTGCCTATGGGATAAGGTGAAAAGGGAACGATGGCTTGCAGAATGAACATCACAGCCTTCAACAAAGCAAGTGCAGTGACCTATTTGTGGTAACAGAGACACCGTATTAAAGGCTGCTCCAAATGTGTTGTGGAATAGTTGGTTACCTTATTGATGTTGCTATGGCAACATTGTTTTATGGCAAGGACTGTGTAGTTAAACATTGTGCTGCCAATAATAATAAACCCATTAAGAAGGATATCAGTGGCATATGCTGCCTGCAATCAAATCCATGTCATTAAGTGTAATGAGTTCTCAGTAGCTGAAGGTTAGGTGCAGCTTGGCATTTCTGTGCAGGCTTCTTTTCATGCAAGGGCAAGCACAGATTATTATTGCCTGCACTTTTTTCTGGAGCTACTTTACTGCTGTACTATTGTTTCCACATTTGCACACACGACAAATCATTGATCTGCAGAAATATGTGTCTTTCAAACACATGTAAACTATCCATTGCCCTAGCACTTTATCATTGAAGTTGGTAGAAAAACATTGTTTTTTTTTCTTGTCTTTATTGATGTTATCTTTATAACTTGCTGAAATATTCAATTCATACATTATATATTCCCGACCAACATGGATATGACATGTGTATACTATTGACATGCATCAACAAAATATTGCACAATTACATTTAACTTAAAACATTTTGAAGTTCAAAGTTCACACTAATGTATCATTGAAGGTCATCAACATGAAAGGACTAAGCACTGGTTATTGGAACTGGCTAGTAGTGTGAAAGAAGAGTAGCCTTTATATACTTCAATTTGTATCACTTTAGGCCTTTTGGTATTATAAAGTTAGAATAAGATCCTAGAAATAACAATCTATCCGCCTCTGTAAATGATGTACCAATTCCATCTTGGTTGTCCAGCAGGTGCTTTATGACAGTGGCCAATGCATTCCCATATTGCAAGAAGTGTAAATACTGGATGGTGCACTTTTTGATCTACTGTATCTAGCTTCTCCTTCTTCTTCGTTTTCTTTTTGTTGTTGTTCTTCTTCCTACTCTTCTTCCCAATATTAACTTTACCATTTGCATTATTTTATTTTTATTGTAAGTAATTTGTTTAGTGCTGAATTTGCTCAAATAGGACGTTTAATAGTGGCAGCAATATTTCATATATGAATTGCGACAAATAAAACAGCAGTTTGGAATGCCTTTAAATTGGCCTGATTTACGGACAAAAGGATTTAATGGGGAAGTGTAAGAAAATGTAATTGGTTGAGCACAAAACACTTCACGGTATAGTCTGTTATGCATGTTTGTGTTATAAATATCCCCAACCTTTTGGTCCAAGCATATAAGCATAGGTTTAGGTACTTTCTCCTTAAGAAAGCTGCTTTAGCATGCCTCCGTTCATATTAAAGTTTAGATGAATGGTGCTCGAATCATGATCTACCTATTATTATGGTATAATGTGTTACTGGAAAGTAAAAGGATATATCAAAGTTTAAAATTAAGTAATGATATGTCATTTGAGTTCCCTTTTGATTCTCTGCACTTTCCCGTTGATCAGAAAAGGTACCAGAAGTTCATTTGGTAGGTTTGCTGTTGTGTGGTCAGCTACCACCTCTCTATGGATGGTCGTATGGACATGTGGAGCCAAGTTAGTTATCTGTTTGCCTAAGCCCATAACTTAGTCTGAAAAATTGACATCTGTCAAGGATGTTAAAATCCTTACGTTTTTGATTTGTATTAAATATACAATAATGTGGGTAATTCCATCTCAGGAAGGGTGGTCAGCTAAGGAGATCCCACATTCTGAAAGCTCCATGGCAAAAGCATATTGACCTATGTTCCCTGCTATATCAGTCGCCTGATCTTCAGCACCCACACTCCATTGGCAAAGAGCAAGTTGAAAGGTCATAAGTGCACTTTTGGCAGCTGCTGTGAAAGCCAAGTCACTGCAGTACATGCATTGTATTCATGTCTACAGTTCTGTTAAATAAAAAATCATATTCATGATAAACTATCCACCTGGTGGCAGGATAATATTGGAATATAAGACATACCTATTTGGATTTGGTGTGTGGTAGTTCATATGGTTATTACAGCCACATATGATTTGTATGATACACATGCCAAACTGTGTGCACTGGTCAGTTGTGGAAGGGTGATGTGCTTTCTAGTCAGAAAGCCTGTCTCTGCTCAGCCAGTAGGATAGAGGATTTAAAGACTATGCTTCTCTTTTGATACATTGCAATGCCTGGTAACATCTCTCTCCAAAAGGGAGACACAAGCAGGAGATTCCCTGAGAAACAGGGTTCAAAGGGCAGAACCTAAACAAAAGGAACAGCTTCACAACAGGGTGTTACATACTAAAAGGTATTTGAAGTGCACGGCTAGATAAAGGGGGAGGGTTCAGGCAGGCAGGAAGGGTAGAACAAAATGGAAGAAGGATTCCTCCATCATAGATTTCTGTGGGATTTTATTTCCTTCCTGTCTCTGAAACTTCCGTTACAGCAAAACACTTTAGGTCTAATGCATTAAGGCAAAAACCATGTGTTACCTTAACAGGCATTGAATTTTTACCTGATCCCTTGTGGACATGCGTGATTATCAAACTTCTGCTTGAGATCCATTGAACTTGCATTACTCAATGCTGCTTCAAACAACACAGAGCACTGGCTTGAATCCACCATACTCGCCACCTGAGGTCAGCGTGCCTCGATGCCTTCAAACCCGGTTTGACCCACAAGCACAAATGTCTAAAGCCTGGTTCCACCATCAAACTGCCTAACATTAGAATCAGGTACTTTGAAGTGATCCTGCCCTCCTGGTCAATCGTTTGGGGCCCTAGATACTGTTAAAGTACCTTAAACACATTTTTGAAGGAGGACATATACTCTTTTAACACATTATTGCATTTCGTGCCTATTTCCTACCTGTCAAAGTATCCAGAGTATTTATATATTTCTGTCCTGCATCTTCTGCCTTTTTCATACAGAGTGAGTTTTTGATAGTGTTTTATTAGATATTGGTATGATTGATTTGTTTGCTTAAAGTATACATTTTTATTGAACCTTGATTAGACATTCTTTTATTTTGGAACTGTTGTGCTATTATTGTTTGGGTTGCACCACCCTCAAATTCACACCCCTCCTGAGTGTTTACACTTCCCACGGCACGCATTACTGCAAAAGGAAAATGAAGTATATCTCTTAGTTGTGTTTGTTTTCACTTTTATGATTTGGATCACTGTTGGTGTGTAGAAGTGTTGGGTTGAATAGGTGGTTTAGCCATTACAAAGCCTTGTATTTTTTCAGAGCAGAATTAATTACATCACACTCAGTCCAATCCATTGTTTTCCTATAAAACCTTGACATTGAGCATAGGATCAGACTTGGAGGGATATATGAGCAATCTTTGTGTTTTACTTTTTTGTACTGTAGTCGGTGTGTTACACATCGCTCCACATTCTCTCATAGACTCCCACCCACCAAACCACTGGTTCTGGGCCATGGGACATTCTCTAACTGTCTTTGGTATTAGAATTTGGCTGGTAGATGGGACAATTGGTACCAATTGTTACCTCTTCCAGAAGGTCTGGGTACCTAGTGCGGTTCTAGTTATTTGTTGTCTCAGAACTTTAACCATCACGCAGGCTTCGGGATAGAGACCAGCACTGCCTTGAACACAATTGATTTTTCTAGAGTGACAAATCCTCCAGTTTGAGATGGTCAGACATGACAGTGGTTTTCTTTCTCCCATTATCTACTATGGCTAGGGCTTCTCTACCCTGCACGTGGATGGGAATATAGAACCCTGCGCCCCCTCCACAATGATATATATGACCCCACTATTCAACTCAGGATCATCGTCTGCCTGAAAGGGTCTATCCATCCCTGGGGAAGATTGTATTTCTATGTCCTGCTCCTCTTCTGATATAGGACAAATCAAACCGACTTCCATGGATTCCTCCCACATGCTGTTTTTGCTATACAATCTGCTTTCTATAAACTCTTGCTATCTTTTTCTATAATTCTGACATGGGCATTGTACAACCAAACCACTCTGTTTGGATGTTTGTGGGAGCGGTACTAGGTGCAGTCCTTTCATTCGTGTCAGATCACAGACTGGGGTGTGAGGGAAGCATGCAGGGGGCACTCTTGCATGTGCTGTTTTCTCCCCAGACCTCTGAAGCAGATCATCATCTGCCCCTCCGGAAACCATTTTAACGAGAGAACAACAGCACTGTAAAAGGACTAACAATGCAAACCTTGTGGTCCATAGTTCGTAAAAGAGGATGGCCATCTGTCAAGAAATTGACAATGATCCATGAATATAATCCTGGAAAAAACAATTGTTCTCAATACGTTCTATAAAATCAAGTGCCCTTAATAACACATATAAAACATGCAAACTATCAGTTTGGAAGACACTGATTTATTTAAACTTTTTATTTTATTTTTTATAAGTGCATACAGTTAATACAAAACGTGTGCACTTTCAATTACATAATAAAATTCAAACATCATTCCAACAATATAACAACTTAAGGAAACTCATATAAATGAGACATGTGCTACTGACTTCATTAGGTTAACATTAGCATATGCGACTAGAACATTTAGATAGGAAAGTGGAAGAGGAAATGGCACGTAAAGCTTCTTTCCACACATGATATGCTGCTGTGGAAAAAACAATTGTTTCAGCCCCAAACATCATACTCCAAAATTGTTCACCTTCAATAGATCTAATAACGGAAACGAGCCCACTGTAGCTTCTGATGTAACAATTTATGATAAGGGCCATGAAATAAGTAAATGTCTGGCAGTTTCAAGCTCCATTCCACAGAGATGGCAAATCCTATGTTTGCATGTCAATTTGATCCATCTCCCAATATGTTCTCTGGACGGAAGAATGTTAAAACACAAATATGTCATAAATCTATGAATACTATACGAGCACAGTACAGTCAAATAATTTGGAAGGTGATTATGGTGACATTTCTGGGTACTGTAGGTTTCATAGAGTCCCTTGTTTATGTAGGAAATGTCAGATATGAAATCAAAATCACTAACTTTCTTTTGTTAAATATTACATAAATTAGGCATTACCATTAATTCATTGAGCTCTACATCAATATTGTAAAAGTGATTAGTAGCCGTTGCTCTTAAGTGTGTTAAAAATTGGTTCATACGAGTCTGTTGGTAAACATCTAGCAAGATAACTAAAAATGTTATTCACAGTAGGGTGGGATATAAATATGCAAGAAGAGTTTTGAGCATTAAGGGAGCCACAAGGAGCGAGTAGAGGGGACACCAAGCTCACAGCATAATGCCTCCACCTGTACCGAGGAGGGCACTCAGAGGATGGAGCACAGAATTTGACCCTCACATTTTTCTCCCCACCTTAGCATAGCCTCATGAAGGACTGCCAAGCCACAAATAATCCTCAGTAGAATACTAGTGCGGTAAATGGAGACTATTCCCTCAATATTATATCCACCCCTATTATTGATAAATCATCTTAATAGCAACAATTGATTTCCATATTCTTGTCTTCACTATATCACCATAGAAATTCAGTGTCAAAATATTAGTGATCAGGTCACCCAAGTATATTTAGCTATCAACAATCTCAAGAGGGGAGCCATTGAGGGTCTAAACAAATTTCTTCTTTTTTTTATTCTTGCCAAATACCCTGATTTTGGTTTTAGAGCTATTCATTTTAAGAGAGTTGGCCTCATCATAGATTGCTAGTGAATCCAATGACCGCTGTAATCCAATGGGAGTTTTGTCAAGTGGAATGTGATTGTCTGCATACCCTAACCAAGGAACCGGGACTCGGTCGATATTGTGTAGATTCAATGGTCAAGCCCATATGCAGACACATACATTACAAAAGCAAAGGGGCAAGGGCACACCCTTGTTTAAGACCAATATTTGTGATTATATCATCTGTAAATTCACCTGACTGATTCACTCGCACCACTACTGACGTATTAGAGTAAAGAGGATCAGAAAATACAACAATGTGGGATCAATTCCCCAATTACTCAATTTGGACCAAAGTCGGGGACGTGACACAGTATCAAAGGCTTTGGTGAAATCCACAAAACATATGTTTAGGTTGCCTTCTGAAGCACTACAATACAGTGATGTAATAGTATGTAGTGCGTAGTGCTCTTAGATTGTGGAGTGTTCTGTGGCCCTTCCGAAACCCAGCTTGAAACTGGGAGGATAAATTACGTGAAATGGCCCACTTGGAGAGTTTGTTAGAGTGGATAGTTGAGAAAATCTAATACCTTGCATAGCTAGTAATCTATAATCAGAGGGATTAGTCTGATCACCCTTCTTAAAGATAGGTATAAGTATCAATTTCCTCCAACTTTCAGGATTCCACCTTGATTTCAACATCCTCACAAAAAATCTCTCCAGTACAAACGACCAAAAGGGAATATTATCCTATATATATAATATTTTACAACATATCCGGGCCCGCTGCTCAAGAGTCATTTCAATATCCTCCACCACAAAACCAGCCATAAAATGAGGGGTAAGGAATGGATTTCTCCATAATCTTACTACTATAGAAATGTGTTGAGATAGTTTATACCATGTACGCATGTTGATGGAACAAAGTTCTAATTCACGTTGACCATTAAAGAATGTTCTGACCATAGTCCAGAACGTTCTATTATCATTAGTCCAAAGGAGTCTAAATATGATTTATTTAAACAAAAAAACACTTTCAAAACAACATTTTATTCCCATTGCTCATATAATTATAAAAACACAACAAAAAGGTCTTGGTTCAAAACATGTTATGGCACACATAAAAGAAATTATGACATGCATGGATGGGACAGCGTATGTTTGCACTTTCATACATGTTGACACCCACCATACAATATTGGTGATTTGCCAACAAAAAGGTTACACTTGGTGAAAAAAATGTAAATGCCTCCTGCAATGAAGGTTTGCTGGAGGAATTTACAATTGATTCCTTTGGAATACTCTTGCTTATTGTAGGTTCTTAAAACATATAAATCTACTGTATTTCCTCCAGTTGACACATGCATTTTGGTTTGGCACCTACTTCCAAAATCCACAAAAACCACATATACAAAAAAGAACAGTGAAAGACCAAGTGTAATATCTTCACACATGGTTTCCCACCTAATTATTCCTGCCTCAGCCTAAGAAAATGGGGGAGTATATGTTTATTACACTTGTGTTCAATGGATAATGGAAGAGATCAAGGATCATTTGGAGATAGACCCCATGCAGTAGTTTCACCTAGATATTGTGATTTGAGTAAGGAAAAGCAGTACAATCAAGCATTGTCAAAGTCAACAGGTCAGGCATTTGAACTGGAGACTTTTCTTTCCTTCATCCAAAAAATCAATAACAGTGTAACGAGGCACAACAGTGAAAACACATCAGTGTTCCAAGGAGCATGGAACCAAAACATGCTTTTAAAAGCATCATCTGTAAATATCTTCATGACTGAGACAAAACCATCTCCTCCGAAGAAATGAGTGTTCCTTTAAGAGAGCCTGCACCATGACGCACTCGTCTGCATCAATGAGCATCTGACTCACACCAAGGCCCCGCTCTAATCATTCTTTTGAAGACATGTGTCAGAGATTGTGACAGACTTATAAAGGAGACAAATGTGTTCATCATCTTAATGCCCATTATTCTCCAAGGAACAAGTATAATGCCTGCAGAGTAAGTGACTATTTTAGAATAGCAGATTTGTTCTTCATGTACATACACACACCTAGGCCTCATCCTTGACACTGACAATTGCTTCAAGGCCCACGACACCACAGAACTGAAACATAGCTTACTTTCAGTTCAGAAAGGTATTATGAATACTGTCCTTTGTCCCCGCTAAGAAACACAATTATTTATGGGAGTATGGATGCCGTCCCAATGAGTCTTAAATGTAGTGTTTGCAGTGTAGTGCTTGCAGATTCCCTTGCCAGCAGACTTACATTAGTGTACAATACTGGATGCATACTGGTTTCTGGACATATGATCCAGTTCTTATAAATATTGCCTGAGGCTTCGACTTGGATATTGTTTTTTTTTACATGTTGATGATGTCAGGCCTTGTCATCTTTCATTGTATAATGTATTATGAATCATATACATACACTTGAAAGGCTAACACCTTCTAGTGCCTGCTCAATAGAGTGAAACATTCTCACAAACCTTGTCAGGGAAATACATCATCTGGATTCCTCTTTTTCCTTCCTGGACATCAAAAGGTTACTCTCAATCTTGATAATTAGTGGACCTCATACAATGTAAATGTATGGGATAAAGTACCTCCTACCATATGTTCTAAGGATTTTACAAGTCACTGAAAAGTTATGTGACCAAACAGAGGAATGAGTCTAAAGACAGAGTTCTTTTTTAAGGTCACAGATCTCTGAGGGGACTTGCAATATCCATTATACTATGGAAGGGGATGTTGTATCCCTTATAACACAGCACCACATCCTGTAATTACTTTAAATGTATGGATGTGTACTTAATATAATGCAAAAAGATCTTCCCAGTCTTTATCCATATAATCTGTATAGAATCAGTTTCAATTAAAAAATAATTAATAATGCACAGCTTCATGAGATCTAGAAAAGCAATGTAAGCATCCAAACATGTTTGTGCTTTAAAACTATTAATAACATGCAGCTATATTCTCGTTCACATATTTTGAACTGCTGCAGTGCACACAAAAAAAACATAGCATCATAAGCCGTTCCCTGCCAATTAATGTCTGTAAAATTTTACAGAAAGCTATTGTACAAGAAAATAATTTGAAGAAACTGGCCATGACATTAATTAAGTGCTGCAGGGACCGCTGCAGGGACTGCTGGAAATCTGTTCTGTGGGACTCAGGCAGCAGGGTTTGTAGACTTGCATGCATGCATGATACTGATGATCAAACACCTTATCCATTGTCCATCAGTGTATTTCGGTAACATGGTGCACATTATCCTGGTGCATATATTTAACATCGGAAAAACTGTATCTTTAGGACTAGGAGTCAAGAGTCTGCAAACAAAGCAGGTGTCACGATCTGAGGTCCACGTAGATTAGAATACCTCTGTCCCCAAGTACCAGTCAGAGAAGAATGTATTCACTCGCTGACCGATTATTGGGGCCACAGGTGGTAGTAACAGGAAACACCGGGTCCCGGATGGTTGCAAGGAAAGTACAGGGTTATGTATGCCAGGTAAGAAAACACAACTGTTTGTAATGGAAAGACAAAGAGACACTTATCCTTGGAATGACTGGTTGCCGCTGTAAACCTAACTGTTCCCCCTGAAGATGTTGAATGTAATCAGAGTCCACCGTGGTGTTGCAGATATAGTTAATGTGTGGACCAGGGCTTGACAAGGCGATAGAGTGTGATACTCAAGTCCAATTTTTACCAAGGTAGAAGGTTAAAGAGAAAAAGCAGTCCAATGAGCAAGTTCCAGGGTCACAGCAATTCGGGTAAACAGTACAATCAGGCACCAAATCCAAAAAGGGTAATCCAAAGAATAGTCTAGAGCCAAAAAACAAGGTAAAAATCCAGAAATCACAAGATACGTGGCAATAGAACACAGAGAACGCCAAACGCCGTCTGAACAGCTGAGAAGCACTGCTTGAATGAATCTTGCTCCTTATATCCAATGACCTCCTGATCACGTGACCATAGCATCCTGATCACGTAACCGCCCAGTGTCACGTGATCGCTGTGCAAGCGAGCGTGCAGAAAACAAGAAAAAAGGTCACATGAGTGATCGAGAGTAAGGCAGGTCTTTATTGGGAGCGGAATCGCCATGGACTTCTCCACAACTAGCGAGGCCAGAGGCACCACGACAAGCGAGAGGCTGCAGGTCGACGGGCCAAGCTGAAGGCAGGAGGGAAGTGCAATTCTTGTGCAGGCAGGGGTGCTGATTGTAATTACAACCCGCGCCGTCGCGGAACCGGCAACCCACGCAGCCGTGGCACCGGACCTCCTAGATGCAGCTGCCTCGTTGGCATTTTGGGTGACTGCATCATGACAGCAGGGGTTGTGTAGTTGCTCATGATTGGTGACTATTATTCAGTAGCTTGTGGGGACTTTGAGGTGGCCATCCATTGTGCATATCAAACAGCTGCCAAAGTTTACTGATTGAACCAATGCACCCTCAAATTTGAGAAATGGGACACATATGTAGCACAGAGTGTCTGGTGGCAAAACATAAAATATAATGAGGTGCTCAATTACTTAAAATATGTGTGCATGTAAATGTTGTTTGAGCTTGAAGATAGCTCTGGAAATTAGTTTACCTTGAGTCTCACCTTGGTTCTGCTGCCAACATGACCAGTACCCAGAGAAGTAAACTTCACAGATATTTGCACAGTCAAATTGTAACTCATTAAATTGCAACTTCCCTAACCTACAGTTTGACAGAGAATGCAGCCCAAGTAATGTATTTCTTCCCCCTCCACCACTGCCCCAGAATCTACTACCTATAATCTACTCTTCAAGTCAGTTTTTAGGCTGCACATTCATGTGGCACCAACACTGCTGCTTCACTCTCCCTAACAACAGCATGGCCGAATTGTAGGGTCTGAATAGAAAATTCATAATTCCATTACAAATCCTAACACTGTAACAAACCTGGGCATTTTAACTTTCTTGTTGCCTGGTTGTAGCTCCAGCAATAAGCTACTAGTTCCATTCACTTGTATGGGCTCCTATCAGAAGATTTAACTTTATGTAGCAAACACGAATTAGCATATTTCTGTTGTATGGTACAGCTGAAATGCAGTGATGTCTACATGATTGTGTAGCTTCATTCCCCAGGCTAAGGGCATAATATAGAGAGCTTCCTCTCAAGTATATCACATAGAAATCCACCCCTGTTCCAGTATTCTCCCATAAGGCATCAAAGATCCCTTCACATGTGCCAGAATTGTTGTTCACATTAACACATGAATGTCACCTACTCTTCTGCCTTTAGAGATGCATGTTGGCTGATTCACACCAAGATCTGGATTACTATTATACTGTAAAAAAAAAAAAATGTGTCTGCATTAAAATCTCACCATCCCTCCACATTTCTGTGTACCTATCCATCGCACAAGTTCAACATTATTACCAATTAATTTGTTTGGGTTTCTATGGGATTCTGACCCACCTTAACTATAGGGCGGCAGCCGCCGCCCTATAATATATATGATATTGAACAGCCAAGTGAGGAGTGGAATTCATCGCAAGTGCAAACCCGGATATCAAAATGGTGAAACAAAATTAGCTGGTTTGCAAGATGGATAAATTATGGAAATCATATGTTGAAGGTCTGAGAACTAGCAGCTGTACGCAGTAGTAAAATGAGGTGAAATGAGATTAATTGGGCTGAAAACATTCACGCTCTACTAGGATAAATTATGGTGTGTTGTGAGTATTAAAGTAAATAAAGCTTTGGAGGAAAACTTTAAAAGCATCCAGCAAGCCCATCTATGCTAGTGCAGTGGTTGCGGGCCAATGAGAGTGATAAAAGAAGTTGTCAGCAAGAGCTAACTAAAGTAAATCCAGAAATGCAAAAGATTGTTTGGAAGAGCAGGGAAATATATGTGTTGTTCCAGATCAGTAGTAACATACTTGATCTAAGTGTGGGCAAAACACCTTTAAAATCTGTTAATTGAAAATAGATAAGCAGGTTGACAATTTAGATCGGGGTAGAAGAACTGTTAATTGTAAATTAGATAAACACTCCTTCAAAAACATTTGTAAAATAGCTGAGGAAGGTCTGTAATAGTTGGAGTGAGATGGGCAGTCATGTGTCTTTAAATTGATAGATTGGAGACTACCCAGAGCTGAGATGTCTGTGATTAAGAGATTTAACAAGTCAATGATTAGATGCCTATCTGTGTTGGAATGTGGAATTGTTCTAATAGAGGGCACTATTTTCTGGTGGTGGATTCCATGAGATTCCAAAATCCTATAGTGAATAGTATTCAATTGGCAGAGATCCTTGCTGCTCATAACATCTTCCTTTCAAAACTGATAAACAACTAATCTTCTCCTTAGTCCTTTCTATATCTGACTACTGTGCAAGTCTCCTCTTTGGCCTAACCAACTATGTTTTTTCACATCTGGACATAGTACTCAACTTCATGGATGACCCATTCAGTCTTTCTCGCTGCACCTACACTCCTCTGCCCGTCACTAAATTGGCTGGTTATCTGTGAAACAAAGGGCTAAGTTTAAACTTCTTCTCATCATCTTCCCAAGCTATACATGGACTCGCCCCACACTACCTATCTGCTAATCTCACTCCCTACTCACCTCATCACTCGTTACAAACATCCTCACCTCAAATCCTTGCCACCACTCGATCCCCTGTGCTCCCTCTCTTTTCTGCTCTCCTCTCTCCTTGCTGTACTCTGGAATGCTCTTCCTCTCGCTCTCTGCACAAGTCCAACTCTAGCAATGTTAAAATACAAACACAAAGCTCTCCTTCTTTCCGAAGAACCTGTTTACTGCATCACCCTGTTTTTCTCTCTCCCTACCTTTCATGGGCAACACTGCAACACGTTTCCATCACCCCTCCATTCTTAATTCAACATTTCATCCACCATCCTGTTCCTATGCCATTCTATCCTGTCCTTGCCCCTTTTTTATGTTTAAACCTTCCCCTGCAAATTCTGGTCTTCAAGTCATATTCTGTCACCCCATTGTAAAGGACAAATGACCTCCACTATGTTATCAATGGTACATTCTTTAAGTGTTTTATGCCAAGAATGCATTGCTTTCCCTGTTATTTTTTTTATAGATAAATAAATAAATATGGTCATCAATATTAAATAGATAAATGAGTTGTTAGTGATTACATTGATTGCTAGGAGGTTGTTTGTGATCCACTGGTTGGTGAACTTGTGTTCAAGGGAAGAACGATTTTAATTTGGAGACTAGTAGCTGTTTATGCCTTCTGTTTTGATAATATGAAAATAGTTTCCAGGTTTCTACAGCAGACTGTTGATATTAACTAGAGAGACCCAAGAGAGATGTCAGGGTCAAATGTTACACAAAAACTTGTTTTCATCTTGAGAAGTGATGCATTGACCGGGAAGTCAAATTGAAGGTAGAACAGTAAGTGCAAGTCTGTTTGGCATCTATTCTTGTTCTGTGAGTCAGAAAGATAAATCTTTCTTTTATTTGTATAGAGCCAACACAACCTGGCCTGTAGGCATAAAGCCACTAGCACCAAAGAAGCAAAGAAAACAAATAACACAAACAACAGTAGTAAAAAAGAGACAGCAACATACTTAGAAAGATTTAAACCAGTAGCAGCTATAAAAATGTAGGTCCAGGGGTGCATTTTAAATTTCTGATTAAATGTTTCTAGAAGGACTATGCACCTCAAATCCAGTGAAAGAATGTTCCATAATCTAGCGAGAAAAAATAAATGCTCCATTGCTCACCAAGGCCAATTTAGACCTTGGAATCAATAAAAGGTTTGAGTCATTTGATCTTCATCTCCTCCGGTTGGGAAACTTAAACAAACTGTCAGTGAGGTATGCAGGACTACTGCCAAAAAGGCACTTGTGTGTAAATAGTCAGTATACGGTGTGAGATCCTGGATTCTATGGGAAGCCAATGTGGATATTTCCTTGCTTGTGAAACATGATCCTGCATGCCCAGTCCCTCCACAGCCGTTTCAGCACTGTTTTGTGTGGACCAGTCATTTTTGCTTATTCCATAGAGACAACTATTACAATAGTCCCGTTTGGTACCAGTACTGGCCCAGACAATGGTGGCACAGTTCTTTTTGAAAAGGAATGGACATATCTGCATAAGTAGTTTAGTGTTGTACACTGAGGCCGATACAAGATTATTGATCTGCGCAGTCATATTTATAACTTGGTCAAAATAGATCCCAAGTGTTTTGACCTTAGGTAAAGTAGCAAGATTACAACCACATATGATGAAATGTTGATATTGAGCCCCGAGCTTAAATCACTTGCCAGCTGTACCCGCAATCATGGGCTCATTTTCTTTCATCATTCAGTGCTATCCCATTCTTTTTTTTGTTTAAAAGGTTTTTATTTAGGGTCACATCTTACAAAGCGTTGTGATAACAAATAACAAAACATAATTTCATAAAAATAACAGGATGCAGCTATAATATGTTTATACTATTGGAAGACAATGAAGCATTGTAAGAATGTAAATTCATCGATAAACTATTATAAACTGGTATTACAATTTTAGATACAAGGAGGGGGAATATGTACGAACATTTAAGGACAAAGACCTGACATGACGTATACAGGACATACACATGAGGCGGGTTGAGTGCAAGGAGGCGGAGGGGGTGCATGATGAAAGTGTTTCCATTTTATTTCATGTTCATGTTTATATACTAGGGATTTAGTAGATGCATTACAATTTTGCAGTCTATGAGTATTACATAAGACATTCCACGATATTTATAATGAAGTTTGTCTAGATTTTTCCAATTAGAAGTGATTGTCTAAATGGCTAACATAATAAGTAAAACAAACAGGAATTCTCCATGTTCACATGTAATGTTCTGGATGTTAGTGCTTCCAGGAAAATGTACTTGTGGGCAGAAGTCAATTGAAATATTAAAAATGTTCTTAATAGTTTTCCAAACATCAGTCCAGAAAGATTAAACAAATATCTAAGCCAGGTTTGGGGACTGGAGATTGTTCTGCACCGAAACACGTCTCCTGAAAAACGCAGAGGAGCTTTGCATGCATTCCTACATGCATTAACATGTATAGTCCATGTAGTGTATGGAATCTTAATAGACGTCATCCCATTAATTTAGAAAGCTTCAACTGTACAGTATTTTCTGGCAGGCTAATTCAAAACAAACACAGAAATAGGTATTAATAAGGTACAAAGAAAACTTGAGTTTGTACTCTGAAAATATGTAGAATATCTGCATTGAAAACGATTTACCTTGAAATAAACTGTAGTATTCTGTCGTGTCAAAAAATACCTCTTAAAATGTATTTGACATTTAGTTTCTTACACTCACCACATCATAGTCACATTTAAGATGTTCTAATGAATTTTGTTCAACATTATAGCTGAAATATATTTTTATATTGTTTATATCAACGTAAATATAGCTTGGTCTTTTCATAAAGATAGAAGCTGCTGGAAAAGATGCAATACAATGTACATTTCAATCTTAATTACAATCAAATCCCAACATTAGCCAACCCACCTAGATTGCTTAAACTCTGACACAACAAGAAGATGTATGCATTTTGAAAATCTACCCTAAGTTACATGTATAAGCAATAACCACCAAGGTAGTGGCTATACTGCCTGGATGTGTCCTGGCCACTGCATGAGTGTTGTTGTGCTGCCCAGCTCCTTTACCAGGCTGTAAAGCCCACTAAAGGGGTTGTTGCTATTAGCGCATTGTCATGTTCACCGGTGTGCCAACTTTATTATTATTATTGTTATTATTATTATTGTTATTATTATGATTGTATTATTATTATTGTTGTTGTTATTATTATTATTATTATTATTATTATTATTATTATTATTATTGTAATATTTATTGACTACGGAACCTAGCTTCAATATGAAACGATGTGCTTTAGAGAGGTATTCAACAATACAGATACACAATGGAGCACTTTACAGAGGTATACATTAGTACAGATGCATAACAGAGCTCTTTTCAGAGGTAACAACATCATGTGTTTAAAGTTGTGAAATAGTGTGATGGCCGTTTCATAAGCTAAAAACAAAACCACCAAATGAAATGTTCGCCATGAATAATGGACTGAGGAACCATGACTAGTCCCTTTCCACTTAAATGGTGGACATCTGTGAGAAAAGATGAGCCGTGCGACGAAGGTGACCATGTAGGTGTGGTGGATGAGCAGTATGTTAGGCGAAATTTAGGCGGCATACATCGATACAGTGAATTCTTTCCCTCCCCAATCAAAAGTGCCACACCAATATTCCTTTTAAGTTTAATCTAGCCCTGTCTGTGATTAATATAGTGACACGTACATCCCTCACCCCTTAACAGTAGGTAAGCCAACATATAGTAAAAAAAATATATTTATTAATGTATAGGAAAATCCATATTTGTACAAAATCACAAATCACACCACCTCACTCCTTGGCCAAAATGCTTTTCTTTCCTAATAATTATTTTTATTTTTGCACAATTTGAAAACACTAGTTGGTTCAGGATAACACAGATCACAGAATCTTTAACACCCATAACATGTACAGTCAAAATACTTTGCATGGGGTTCACTTTTAATAACATGTAGCACCTTGAAACATGACAAGATCATAAGCTTGCTACTTTACTTTGTATGACATTTACTTTAAATGATATGCACACTTTTCTATTAGTAAAACCAATTTTACACATGCAGTGCTCTGTATTTTCATAATCTCCCTACGCATTTGGCAATGCGAGCAGTGATGGAACAAAACAGATTTTGAAAAGCAAACCGCTTTTCAGATATGTAGAAACGTTCTCCCTTCACCAGAGTGTGTTGAAGAATTTCACTTATATCACAAGTCACTTTCTAACTCTGTGTAGAGAGTGTGCATTTCAAATCAGGGACTTTGCTTTATTTAATTTTGCAAGGCACTTTTCTGTCCCAGCACACAGGCCAGATATTCAGTTTACATTCAACACCCATCTGCTTTATGGCAGGGTCTGAGAAATGTTGAACAGTTTTGAATTTCATTTTTTATACACCTCACCCTTTTGGGACTGTTGGAGTTGGCAATATGAAAAAGGAGTACCCAATTACTTTACAGACTATATTTTCATTCACACTGGAAGTGATGTTGAATTTTAATTCTAAAAAATCACCAAGTGTTAGTTGGCTATAGGGGAATTAATTAAAATAGTATTTAGTGTAATTGCTAAGGATCTAATTTGGTCTGCCCACCCAATCAATGCTGAGAAAAATGGCATCACCCAGATCCCCATAATATTTGGCTTGGTTGGGAAAGGTAACTTAAATAAATATCTCTGGGTGTTTGCACTCAGGAAAGTCCTCAAGGCGTATGGATATGTAGGGAAAATATCAGGACTTGGATAGAGACCTCTGCAGGTGCAGTCACAAATGGCTTCCACATTAATCCCTTTTTGAATTCCCTCTCCTTGTATAGATCCCAGCCAGATGTTAGTCCTTCCCAGGCCTCATGCAGCAATTGTGGCCAGCAATTCCAGCCTCAGTGATCTCAGGAAGCCCTCCCTTAATGCCATTGTGTACATCTTGTGTACATCTTATAAACCTATAATCGCACCCCCAGTTATGAAAAGGATGATGTTCCAGCTTATTGGCTCTTACTTGGGATTGGACCACTATTCGTCATCCCCTTAACTTAGGTGAAGCCCCTTTTCTTTTGATTGGTCCCTTCATTTGCCAAGTCCAAATTCGGGGAGGGATCAATCCACCCCCTTCAATTTACATTTTTACTCATTTCAATTGTACACCTAAAACTTCTAAAGTGGCAAATATTGTATTCTACAGCGAAGCATAATAATATACATATGTCTGAAATGGTCTGCCCATGTCTGACCTAATGAATTGAATCCTGTGACAGCACAATGTTAGAAACATATTTTAGTTTGGAGCTCCTATTCCCAATGGCGATGTTTGGGAATTCACGGGTAGGTCTTTTTATAACCTTCACAGTGATATGTGTCCCATTACTGTGAGATTTATGGCTCCTGAAAAAATGAACAAAGTATGATTGTCCATCTAAACGTACTGCAACTCCAAGCATATATGCATATTGTGACTTCAATTGCACATTGGGTTTCATTTCCCACTGAACATCAGATCTGGACCTTTGCTTTCTTGGTTGGTTATGCCAGTAATTAAACATTCTTTCTCTCAATGCCTAAAGGATCATCCGTGGCTTATTTTTGAGAGCAGGCCACAACCCCCAATACAATACCTTCTTGGTCACTGCTGTGTCTTCAAAAGATGTTTTAGTTAGATAAATATAGGGGTATGTTACTGTTTCAGTTTTCTGAACAGAAACTGAAGCCAATTCTCCTGAAAAGAGCATAATGGCCTTACATGTTAAAACGTCTTTTAGACATGAGTCCTTTTAATACTTGACTTCAAATCGTATGCAGATTTATCCTGAGCCATGCTATCGATGTTCATCTTTAAATTATACTTTACATTAAACTGACACAGGTACTGGAGTTTCATTGATAAACAGTTCCTTTCACTCCGAGATGCAGATGTCTGTATTTCTCCGTGCTGCTCTCTTTTTGTGAAAAGAGCCTTTCATTTTTCGTACTGTAGGGAAAGATGGGCCTCTGGTTTTAGTTCTTTGTCATTAACATAAATGGCCCACTTAATTTTAGTCTTCCTTCTCACAGTTTCTTTCAAAACAGTTGTGACAAGCCCCCATTTCCTTAATATAGATCCTTAAATGTCCTTCTGCTGTGTCATTTCATGTTCCATGTTCCTGGTGTCAAGCTGCAGAATGCACACAATTTCCACTTGCTGTCTGTTTTATCAAATGTAACAGCGTTTTCCTGTTTTGCAGTTCAAAAATGAATTGCTGGCCTTTCAGACTGCCAGTCGAATTTGTGCTTTTACACTAACAAGACAGTGTTTCTTTATTTGCAGGCCCATTTAATTGTATTTCTCTGGAAAAAGCATTTTGATGTGGCAGTTGAGAATGAAATGCTGACCTGACAATGTAGTAACATTTTTTGTCTGTTTTCAATGCTTTGCATTTTAGGCCCAATTTAGCCAAATGCAGTTGCCTTTTTGGCTGAGGACTGCCTTTGTACCCCTCAAGTAGGAGGCAGGTGAGGTGAGTGTGCTAGGGTAGAGTGGGGTCCAAGAAGGGGGTGAAGGGAAGTGCTACGATGTCAGGCCTTGCTGCAGCTGCCATTCATGCTGCCCTTGTACCTGTTGGTTCTTGGCTCTTGGCAGCTGTATCCATGGTGGTGCGGGTGAACACGTCGGCATAACAGATACCTACAATCATGTGGGGCACTGATGGAATTCTCCGCAGGGGTCCCTTGGTTGTGCAGGATATTTCTGAGTTTCGGGACCACGCTCAGCCTGTAATAGTGCAGTCTTCATGGCTTAGGTCACATGACTCCTTCTCTGGGTTGTTGCATCCAAATCCCATAGGCAACCAGCAACGCCGGATTCCCTCTGCACACTGTTTAGAGCTCTCTGTCCATCTGCTCGGTGTCAGAATCTGGTAAGCAGCATCCAAATGATCAAGTGCATGACATAGGCGGGCCAGAGCAAACGACATACGGTCATTGAGTAAAAGGGTGGTGAACAGATGATCGGGGCCTTGAAATGTGAGCTGGTATCATGTGGTAATGGCCAACTTCAAAGCTCTCTGCTTAGCCGGAGGTGCCAAGATGCCACACAGACTGGTCCTAATGCAGGTTAAAGGCGGTTCTGAAAATTATTATTTTGTCAGGGCACTTTTTCTGAGTAGGGTTTCAAGAACCATCACTTTTCAGAAAAGATGATACATAAACCATGTATAAACCTTTGATAAATCATTGTTCTTTTTTCCAAATAACAAGAATACATAATTGTGATGAGACAGTGACATCGTTTTGTATTATAATGCAATATACGGTCCTATTTAAAAAAATAAAGTCTTATCATGAAAGCACCTTTGTTGATTGCATCATTCTCAGTAATGAAGTTTATTGAATTCACAAAGGTTATGTTATTTTATATAAATGTTATTTTTGTGGAACACATATCTTCACCCAATTCAGGTACCTTGGCACTGGTTTTGAGAGTAGATGGGTAAGACATATGGAGCTAGCATATTCAAATAGAATGAGTAAGCAAAATGAAGGCACCTCTGTTTCATTGGTCTACAGTTCCATTCATTTGCACCCAGGTATTAAAAGGAACATCCCCCTAAGTAGGACGACTTACAACTTGGAAACTCTTGAAGAAATTATCCCGTTGAGTACTTCACTCGAGCTGGGATATATGGATAAAGTCAGAGGCTACTAATTTGGGAGGCCCAGTGGGGATCAATAAATTATGCACAGGGTTTTGAAAAAAAAAACATTGGTAGTCAGTGTAAGTTGCACAAAGTATGTAAGTGTGATGCATATATTTACTTCTGAGTACCGTTTTTGCAGCAGCAGATTGAACCCCCTTTAATCTGTGCAAAGCACACCATGGAAACCCTGCGTATGTGCCATTTGAATAATCTCGTAAATATTAAATCTAGAATGGTAGTTAGTTATATGAAAGATTTTATCTAGATAAGTGAAGAGATGTCTATGGTTTCTGATGTGGTACCGAGAAGATTGAATCACCTAGGATTTCTGAAGGTTGCTGTCGAGGATGATACAACGATTGTGCACTTCAGTACTAGGAGATGTCATTGGGCCTGAAATCGAGGGCGCATGGTCTGTACTGAAGGAGTTGTGAGCATTTCCAATGATGATGATCTTTGTTTAACTTGGATTTAATTTGAGCAGATTGTCTGTCGGTCATCCAGGAGTCATTCTGCTATTAATGTGCTCAGTTAGTTTCTGGTGCAGTGTTGTTCGGATCAAACAACTTAATAAAACGATTGCAGTATTCTGTATAGTTTAAAAATGTAAGGCCCTGTGATCAAATTAGCAAGAAAAGGGAAAGCAGAAATGTATAAAAAAAATACCTAGTATAAAGCAGACCCTTGATGTCAGAGGCAGTGGGAACAAAGAATATGGAGGTGTCAGTACTAGTTGTTAATGCTAGGACTGCTACAATGCCAGAACACTGCCCGTTATGCCCACCATCGGAATCTAGCCAGAAAATGTCTAATGGTACAAGAACAAAAATGTCTACTAGGTAGAATGCTGCTCAGGGATAGGGCAGTGGTTCCTATTACCAATGGGTGCATGAGGGCTAGAAAGATTTGCTACTAGGTCTTTTTGAGTTTTAAGGTCAAGTAGAGGGAAAGTCCAGATGTAACACTACCTGTATTAATAATATCATATTTTGCTGATTAAAAGGACCATCATGCAGGATGTAGTTTTCAATCATGATATGTAATCCAGTATGCATTCAAGAGAATATGATTTGCTCCACATCTTTTTTAGAGGTCTTGAATAGGCCTACCTATTTAATGGGAGTATTGTATTAGTGCAAATGATTTTGGTGTTCACCCCATCCACACATATTCTATGAGTGAATTTCATTTTGAGAGGCAGCCTGTTTTGGTGAAACATAAAAAAAAAAGAAAAGAAAAATACTTTCCAGCCCAGTGAAAGGGATAGAAATGTATCTGAGTTTAAAACAATGCCCCTCATTCTAAGTATGACGGTCTGCAAATAAGGGTAGCAACGTACTGGCAACCTTTCCAGACCGATATAATACGGAAATGCTGGTAGCGGCCACAGATCCACCAGCAGGCCTGACCTGCTGGGTTTTCAGGCCCCTATCTCATGTCTCTCACTGAAGCACCAGCCCCTTAGCAATGGTGCCGGTTCTTCAGTGACCCCATTTCCTTGGAAATGTGGATTAACCGTTACTACTGCCGCTTGTGATATTCCGGTTGCACAGGGATTTCAGGTGGCGGTAAGGGTTTTACGGGGTTCCGAGTAAACCACTGCCTACCAGTGGGTTTTACCAGCAACCACGTAATGAGCCCCACTGTCTAGAAGCGCCAATGAAGATCCTTCTGTGTATTGCACATAGAAATGGGATTGCACAAGTGATACAGGCCTTGCTATGTGCAATTTAATTGGTTTCCAATCTGTGCACATAGTGTGCACATTAGAATTCATGGAAATGCCTCCTTCCAATTTCTGGTTTACTCAATTGTGAAAGGGGGAAAAAGCTATCCGAATGTGAACATTCCAACACCCCTTAAGATCATGTGTTTACTTCTCTTTCATGTAGAAATGATCAATCAATCAGGCCCTGTGTGTGTGAAGCTATTTAAGTACATGACGTTGAGGTCGATTTTTGATTACCACTGCCTCTTTCTTGAACTTGTATTGATTGCCCAATGACCTAATGAGGATCAAAACAACAGATGTTATCGGCAGTGGATGAACAATTTATCAGAAATACTTGACATGTACTACACTAAGGGGGTAATTCATAGAATTCAGCGCACAAGTGGCGCACGCGGCTGGCGCACAGTGTGCGCGTGCGAATCCCTGCGCCAGCCGCGTGCGCCAAAACCCATTTCCGCACACAGCGTATTCATGGATTCCAGCCACCGAAACCAGCCGTGGCGCATAGTGGCGCAGCGACCTTGCAGCAGCGCCAGTTACACCCCCAAGAACGCCTTCCGCGCAGGGAAAAGCCATCAAAATCCCCAATCCAGCGCAAAGGGCTGCGCTAACCCTGTACCAGCACGGCAAGCGGGCTACGTGTATTTCAGGGGTTCGCGTGAAGTTCCACACGCGAATAGCCTGGGCGCATGTATTTCAGGGGTGCGCGTGAAGCTCCACACGCGAATAGCCTGGGCGCGTGTATTTCAGGGGTGCGCGGGAAGTTCCACACGCGAATAGCCTGGGCGCGTGTATTTCAGGGGTGCGCGGGAAGTTCCACACGCGAATAGCCTGGGCGCGTGTATTTCAGGGGTGCGCGTGAAGTTCCACACGCAAATAGCCTGGGCGCGTGTATTTCAGGGGTGCGCGTGAAGTTCCACACGCGAATAGCCTGGGCGCGTGTATTTCAGGGGTGCGCGAGAAATTCTACACGCGATTGGGCCTGTGCGAGTGGGGCAGTGTATTACGTGGGTGTGCGGGAAGTTGAAGAGGTGAATTGCCAGTGTGGGTCCTCCCAGGTCTCCCCTCTACCCCCTCCACGACCTCTGCAGGCAGCCCACACCACAGGGGACTACCCTGCACCCCTGGTCATGTCCCGCAGGCAGCCCATCCACCATGGGCATGCCCCCCAGCCAAGCCACATGTCCCCTTGCACCCCCACCCCCCAGCACTGTGGGGCACCTGCCAGCAGGCCCCCAACCATGTCCCACTCATGTCCCCTTGCACCCCCACCCCCCAGCAGGCCCCCACTCATGTCCCCTTGCACCCCCACCCCCCAGCACTGTGGGGCACCTGCCAGCAGGCCCCCAACCATGTCCCCTTGCACCCCCACCCCCCAGCACTGTGGGGCACCTGCCAGCAGGCCCCCAACCATGTCCCCTTGCACCCCCACCCCCCAGCAGGCCCCCACTCATGTCCCCCTGCACCCCCACCCCCCAGCACTGTGGGTCACCTGCCAGCAGGCCCCCAACCATGTCCCACTCATGTCCCCTTGCACCCCCACCCCCCAGCACTGTGGGGCACCTGCCAGCAGGCCCCCAACCATGCCCCACTCATGTCCCCTTGCACCCCCACCCCCCAGCAGGCCCCCACTCATGTCCCCTTGCACCCCCACCCCCCAGCACTGTGGGGCACCTGCCAGCAGGCCCCCCAACCATGTCCCACTCATGTCCCCCTGCACCCCCACCCCCCAGCAGGCCCCCACTCATGTCCCCTTGCACCCCCACCCCCCAGCACTGTGGGGCACCTGCCAGCAGGCCCCCAACCATGTCCCCTTGCACCCCCACCCCCCAGCACTGTGGGGCACCTGCCAGCAGGCCCCCAACCATGTCCCCTTGCACCCCCACCCCCAAGCAGGCCCCCACTCATGTCCCCCTGCACCCCCACCCCCCAGCACTGTGGGGCACCTGCCAGCAGGCCCCCAACCATGTCCCCTTGCACCCCCACCCCCCAGCAGGCCCCCACTCATGTCCCCCTGCACCCCCACCCCCCAGCACTGTGGGGCACCTGCCAGCAGGCCCCCAACCATGTCCCCTTGCACCCCCACCCCCCAGCAGGCCCCCACTCATGTCCCCCTGCACCCCCACCCCCCAGCACTGTGGGGCACCTGCCAGCAGGCCCCCAACCATGTCCCACTCATGTCCCCTTGCACCCCCACCCCCCAGCAGGCCCCCACTCATGTCCCTTTGCACCCCCACCCCCCTGCAGGCCCCCACTCATGTCCCCCTGCCCCCAGGTCCTGACGAAACGCAATCATGGCAGTAATGGGCAGCATACCCAGCACAAACACCCAGCCAAGGATTGCATCCACCCACATAGTAGATGCAATTACATGATACAACCCCAATGGCAAGTATGTAAATGAACACATGTCCGTCACACACACATACACAATGGGTGCAAGTGAATGTCAAAACCCATATCATGACATGCATGAAACCAATGAGAAATTACCACAAATGTAAGTAATAAATATATGTATTAAAGATGAAAATGAAGTAAAGAAATAAAACACACAACAATGGGGATGACAAAACAAATGGTCCATGTCCGAGAACTAATAGAAAAAATCAAAAAACAAAGGAATCCAAAAACTAATGTAGTCCAAAGAAAAATAATGGGGGGAAAAAATAAGGAAAAACCATTGCCTCATGGTGAACACAAATATAAATCCAACAAATGTTTTCCAAACATCAAACTATGTACAAGAATATCCCAGGGTCCATGAGCCCAACACCATAAATGAAACCTACTACTACTAACTAATAAAAAAAATATATACAGAAAAGTGGCCATTGTCCGAGCGGTCCAAAAAAAACTTAAAAAATAAAGGAAACCTAACACTAACTAACTAAAGAACTATATACAATGGCAGCGGGCAAGTCCTGCGGCTCACTCTGTGATGTTGCCGGCCAGGGCATCATCGAACTCCATGTCGATGTCCCGGAGGCGGGACTCTGTCCTGGCCCCGAGGTCTCGCAGGGACAACCCCGTGTCCACCTCAAACTCCCTGCGAGCTTCCTCGAGGCACTCAGCCCGCCTCAACGCCCGACGCATGGAGAACTCCGCCCTGACCATGGTGAGCCGCTCCTCTTCCGCCCGCTGCCGCTCCGCACCTATCCGCTGGACCAACTGCTCCCACACGGAAGACACTGCCATCCCAGGGTTTTCCTGCCCTCCGGCCGATGCCTGCCCCTCTGATCTTGATGGCCCCGAGCCATGATGCCTCCCACGTCGAGCCTGCTGCTGCCTCCGACGCCACTGCCTCTGCCAGCACGACGGCATCCAGGCTGATGGAATCCACCGATGCCGTCGTGCACGTGCCCTGCCAGATGATGCCGGCACATCCTCCATCTGCAGGGGGACAGTTGCTGGTGTGTGCACCCCTGCTGGACCTTCGACTCCCGACTGTGGCAGGGATGGGGTCCCCACCGAGCTGGCTGCGTTGGTCGGGGCAGGTCCACAGGGGGCCCTGGTGGCATCTGGGCCGGAAGACGGCATGGAGCACGACTGGCGCATAGCCTCCACAGAGGAGGAGAGGGTCGCCAGAAGGCCACACACATGTAGGAAACCCCCGACCATGGCGGCTCCCAAATGGTTCACGTACGCACGGTGCTCTTCGTGATGATGTGCATGCTCCTCCCGGGAAGCATGCACCTCATCACGAATGTCAGCCGTGCGCAACGCGACACCAATCAGGACCCTCTCCACACGGCCAGGGGTCCCCTCGTCCGCAGGTAGAGGAGTGTCAGATGACATGGACATCTCCCCTACCTGCGGACGGGCCTGGGATGGGGCATCCCTGCTGGTGCATGGTGGTGCAGTCACAGTGTCAGGGACAGTGACATGCACAGGCACCTCCACGGCGACCTGTGCTGCCCCCTGCCCCTGGCCCTGGACTGCACCACTTGCACCAGCGGGGATGCCCCCACCAGGCCCCATGTGTGGCTCAGTAGCGGCCTCCTCCCCCTCTGTGGAAACCGCCAACCTGGATGTCTCCACGCCGTCTTCCGCCGGTGCAAGCCCCTGTGGGGGCTCACCCACCCCTTCCGCTGCAGCCGTGGCGGCATCCCCGCCGCTCTGCTCCACAGCGCCTTCTCCGCCCTCTTCTTCACTTGCCACTGTGTAGAGGGAGACATAGAACACAAGCATCAGGGTACTGTACAATGGTCCCCTAGACAGGAAGCAACAGCAGATGAGTGGCACTGTCATACATCACTTCCATCATGTCCCTCCACAACACATGGGTCAGTGCAGGCAAAACACATACAGTAACAGCCATGGCGCATGCCATGGACATTGGCATACATGACCAAGGGACTCATGATTCATACAATGTTGGTTTTAAACTCACATGCATCATGGGTCTTGCCATCACATGCACACACCTCACCGTAGTTCCATCCATCTGGCCTCGTACACCACAGACGCAGTGGATACAAGGATGACTAGGCTGCATCAGTGAATCTGAACATTGTCACAGACATGTGTCATGCATCCATGGCAGTTACAAGTCACAGACACGCAGGTCAGACACACACACATGGACACCATACGTGTACATGGGACCAGCACCCATCCCTCACCCCCACCCATGTCCAGGAACAGAGACTGCCATGCTTCCATGTGTCCATTCCGCACACACACATACGTACATGGCCTATGTCACACATACAGGCAGGTATCAGACAACCAGCACACTGCAACATGCCCTGTCTCACACAGTAATGCTTGGCCACTTACCGGCCAACTCCAGATGGGTCTGCCTCCGAAGGATCTGGGCGTGGAGCGCTGGGTCTACGCGTTCCAGGACCCTCATCTGGATGTCACTCAGGCGTGCCCGGCCCCCCTCCGCGAGGCGCCGGGCCTTATTGAGGGTCCTGGCCCTCAAGTCCTCCCAGCGCTTCTTGATGTGCTTGATGTCGCGGGTTGCCATCCCCTCCGCGTTGATGGCAACCACTGCATCGTCCCAGATCCTCTCCCGTCCTTCCTTGTTGGCGCGTGGTCTTCCGAAGAGGGCATCATAATGCCGGAGGACATGCTCCACCAGGACACCAACTTCCTTCTCACTGAAGCTGGTGGCCCTCTGCCTCTCTGGCTGGGGGTCGCCACTGGTCTCAGATGGTGCTTGCCCCGACATGGCGACCCCTGAGGCAGGCGTGGGTGGGCAACTGGGTCCTGGGGCTGGGCTGTGGAGCGATGGTATCCCAGTCGGGAGTCTACTGTTCCAGCAGGGGTGGACACAGCAACTGGACCCCTGCAGATGGCTGATGTGCAGGCACCAAATGGCAGGGCACGGTGGCAGCAGGCAGGCAGGCAGGCAGCAGCAGATGGCACGTGGGAGGCTGCTCGGGCACTGGGGGGCAGTAATTCGGCCTTCTGGGCAGGAGCGTGGTCTTCCGTGTGTTTTCGCGTGGCCAGCTTGATACGGAGTGATTTGGCACGTGAAAAATCTGCACGTCAGCGTGTAATTCGAGGAAAGGCCCTTAGCGCGTAAGCGCGTCAGCACGCGTACGCGATTTCATTGGACCAAAGGCCCTTACAGCGTAAGCGCGTCTGTGACGTTTTGCGCACGGGCGTTGCCCTGGCAGGGCTTGGAGATCCCGCGTGCCTTTATGTTCTGTACGTGCTTTTCGTGCGGTGCGTGTGTTTTCCATCCGTTGGGGTTCACACGCTATTACTTCACAGCGGGTGTTGGCTACGCGTTCTACTACACGCAAGGCAGACGGTGAGTGGTACCCCGCTCCCCCAGGCCCGATCACGTGAGAAAATTCCCTCGCACCCCTGAAATACACGCGCCCAGGCTATTTGTGTGTAAAACTTCCCGCGCACCCCTGAAATACACGTACCCTGCTGAAATCGCGTGAGAAAATTCCCGCGCACCCCTGAAATACACGCGCCCAGGCTATTCGCGTGTGGAACTTCCCGCGCACCCCTGAAATACATGTAGCACGCTCCCCCAGGCCCGATCGCGTGAAAAAGTTCACGCGAACCCCTGTAATACACGTAGCCCGCTCCCCCAGGCCCGATCGCGTGAAAAAGTTCACGCGAACCCCTGTAATACACGTAGCCCGCTCCCCCAGGCCCGATCGCGTGAAAAAGTTCACGCGAACCCCTGTAATACACGTAGCCCGCTCCCCCAGGCCCGATCGCGTGAAAAAGTTCACGCGAACCCCTGTAATACACGTAGCCCGCTCCCCCAGGCCAGGTCGCGTGTGTGACTTCCCGCGAACCCCCGGAATACACGTACCCCGCTCAATCGCGTGTGTGACTTCCCGCGCAACCCCGAAATACACGTGCCCCGCTCGCACAATTGCTGTATGTTGCCACGTTTGTAATGCGCAGGGACGCTACCGCCTGCCTTCTTGTGGCGGACGTGTATCGGCTTGTGCGTGTCTTTCGCTGTGCGTGGCTTTGCCCTATTCAGTTCCATGAATACGTGTGGTTCGGGTGCGTGTGGGCGTTCCCTCTGCTTCCCTGCAGTACATCCCCAGTTACGCCCTTGTTTTCGCAAGTTGTTCCCCATTCCGCGCATTACGCCCCGTGTTCCGCCCACTTTCTAGTGTATGCGCAGAGGTTGTGCGCTTTCACTGTGCGCGTCGCGCACGTCTTTCGGGATGTTGCAGTGACGTGTGCGCCATGCACGGGTTTGGCGCACATCCCGAGGAAGACACGCGCAGGGACTTCCATGAATCGCACGCGTGCGCCTCTTTTTTTCAGCTTGCGCCTGCTTGCGCGTAGATTTTCGGCGCACGTTTGTTCCATGAATCGGCCCCTTAACCTTTGTGTGCCCGAACCCTAGTGACACACGGGATAATGCCAATCTGGCTATCAAACACGTGAGGCCCTGCCGATCTTCTACTTTAAGGCAAACTCTGTGACTGACCTGATCTGTATGTAGGTGCTGGTGGACTCAGGATGCTGATGTCATCCTGCTTTAAGAAGGTTGGACCACAAGTGTTTTTTCTTTTGAGTAACGTCACAAGATGCATGATTTTTCCTGGTTGTGGACGTTGACTAAGACAAAGAATTTGAATCATATAAGCAGTAAATCATAAAAGCACATTTTTTCAAAATAGGTCAGTTGTGCTTTACAATGAGTTGTATAGAATAGACATATTGACTGAGTAAAGGAAACACAAAGCAATAGCACTTGCACGACGAAAACACTTTGCTGCACTGCTGTACTGGCCTGAGGGAAATGCATTGCTACTGCTCGCCATTTGTCATGTCACCAAGTGTTAAGGTATCCATTTAGCGCCTGTCTGCCCTTTGTAGGTGAAGAGTCACCGGGCTGAAGGAGCGACTGAAGCACATTGACTGATGTCTATAGAATTAAGGTGCTTACTTTCTGGTGTCAGTCCGATCCTAATGGAGTGCGCACAGCTTTCAGTGTGATGGTGTTTTAAAGTGTTCTTGAATGTCTGTCCTGAGTGCTGAGCGGGGAAAAGAAACCGCTTCAGAATAACACACGATTGCACGCGTGTTATTACTTCATGGGCACTTACTTCTAAACGTGCATATTTCCAAACAACTCTTTGCGCAATCAATTAGAATATATTTAGCCTGGACCAGGCTATCAACAGGAATTAAAAATGTGTTTTTATTCTTTGTTGTGTAATTTCGTTAATGTTTATCAATCTATTCACTCAAACCCAAACGGTTGAAGGGGAGGTGTATTATGAATAACAAATTCCTCCTGAAAAGGGTAAGGAGTGCGCTGCAAAAGTGCAAAATAGTTTATTTTATTTAATGAGGTGCAGAATACAACACCAATTAGGATATGCATAATTAAATAAATACATGTATATATGAAGCAGATTGACTGGCTCTAGTCGTCTTTATCACTTATAGTGCCTTGAAGGATGGAGGGATTTTTTGTCTTTTTTTTCAGGAAATAAAATTAGAGGATAGCTGCATTAATAGTATCACCCAAACAATGTCTTGCAATATCGATTGTGTGCACTTTCTGGTGTCAGAGGTCACTATACTACATTCCATAGGTTTGCGAATTCAAGTAATACACACTAGCAAGGTCACAATATGGGGTCTGAACATTATGTGGACATTGACAAATCACACCAGTCTCCTTAAGTAAGCAGCATTTTAGCTCCTCCTGTGACACTCATTCACTTACACTTACTGCATGTGCTAATTGTAAATTCGATGACAATCGTCTACAAACAGGCAACATCCATCCTCCACAATTGCGCAAACACCAATATAGGGGGTTATTTTGTGAAAATCATTCATGATTCGAGAAGCCATCTTTCTGTTCTGAGATGACGTCTTACTCCTCCTAGTCCTAATTAATCAAGTCTGTCTGTCATTTGTATTCTTGTGATGTTCATTTTCAAGTCCTTGGCCACCAATATTTTTCTAGAGATTATCTGGGAAATTATCAATTGCCTATTTAACGACATCAACATCATCAACAGCAATCTCATCATCTCTGTTTCCACTAAAGAATTCTGAAAAACGCTCAAAGTAATGTTCAATACACTTTGGTATCATTATCAGTATGTGCAATTATCAGTTTGTGATGCCCCAGATTAAAATCTTCAGGAACATATTCTCAGCTGTAAAGTTGCAGCCATTTCTAGACAAACGTCAACCAGTTTACAAACCCAATCAATGCCACTGGAAATATGAGATGTCTGGGTTTAATAAGTGACAAGTTCATACCAAAAATTGCTCCCTCAAATCTTGTCAGTTCTCATCAAGGGGTATACAATTTGGCAACTGAAAACAAAAAGTTACCAAGTGTGCAAGTCACAAGTGTCATGTAAACTAATATCACTGGATTCTTATTCAGTATGATAGTGGACAGTAACATAATTGTTGATGCCACAGAAATTGACAAAGGATCCATCTTCTATAAGTAAACATTCTAGTGGGATGTTGGCTTCACAGACACCAACCCACTACGTGTGACTTCAAAAATGTGTATTAGGACAAGTAAAAAATAAAAAGTGCTGTTCTTGCAAACATGTTTAAATGCAACCACCTCAAGTTGCACCCTTTCATTGTGATGATGATTGTGACATATCTTGTCAACTACACACCCTCAATTCTTCCTATGAGGGATGGATACTGATGAAGAATGTACAATGCAACATGTTCCCAGTGAAGTATAATTCAGGTTCAACCAATAAAATGGACTTCTACTCCATCAATCAAAATCGTTGACACCACATATTGGAGCACAGACATACCTTAGGTGTCAACAGTGTGTCAGCTTTGATTTACAACAAAGCCGCAAAGGCAAAGTCACTCTCAGATCAGTTTTGAGAATACGACCAAGATGGCTGCGGACATCTTGTTCTTGAATGCCTTTGAACTATCTTTGCCCAGAACGTTCTACACCCTCAGTGAGTATGCAACATACATCCTGCTAGTCCTTTGCAGAACAACTCAAGTTATTCTACTCAAACACTCAAAAATCAAAGCACTGCGTGTGTTACATGTAGTATCTAGTGGATATCTCACTGTAGAGGAAAAATGCAGGTATATGCAAAAGAATGCCTAAAAGAATGGTAATGGAAAATGTGTTTGTTAGGGGTTGTAAGTGGAAGAAGTATACTTAATTAAGAAAGACGAGGCCTCTAGATTGAGTACTATGCCCAATGCAGCTTAGATTGACTTAATTTTGAATTATTTGGTTACAGTCATAATGGAGAGAAGAAACTTCACAATGAACGCTTTGCTTATTCATATTTGTATCCATTTGACTTGGTAAAGTATAGAAATATGCTTACACTGCCAAATCCATGATTCAAAAACAGAATTGACTTCAAAAAAATACTAATAGAGGAGTGTGAGTCTTAATTGTTTTAAGAATACACATCTGCTTTGGTTATCTCTTGAGAAGTGAACTTTATTATCTAGGTTTGCTTGCTTCAACATAGAGGGCCATTGTACTAAAAGGGAAGTTTGAAACCCTCCTTAGATAGTCACATAAACTTATGTTCATTACTTTGAATTCAATGTCCTGCTGATGTTCTAAAATTCTGCTGATAATGGAGTGGGGTAACACATGTTGTCATTTCTTGAGGATTGTGTGTTGTTTACAACAAATACACAACATCTTTTAGCATCCAGACTCAATTAATTTTAATCCAGCTTAATAAATTCAACCAATGTATCTCATTAATGGTGTTAAATGTTAAACCCAGACTTTCTGTTGGCATGTCAGACAGAGAGAACAGGGGTGTCTAAAACACTTACTAGGCCAAACCTAGTTTACTTTATCAATGAAAAGGGAGGGAAAATAATGTTATGAATGCGGCATGTACAGCACATATAGTGATTAAGTGTGGACAACTACTAGATTTATACTCAGGACGAATAGCTGAGCTTGTTGCCTTAATACAGATGTGGACCATAGCAAAGGCCAAGTGAGTTAATATTTATGAAGACACCCACTGCTCATTTGGAATATTGCCTGATTGTTGCATGATCTGAGAAGAAAGGAGATTTTTGACAGCTGCAGGTATACCATTAGAAAATGCATAACATGTAAATGCAATTTGCGAATCATTAATGGTACTCTAAAATCATAAAGTGTCTTCTGTACCATGACTGAAGAAATTATGTAAGATGAGGAACTGGCATTCCATATCAGACAGCAAGTGGGGGCGGGGGGTCCTTTTCTCATTTTCCATGGCAAACAAGTGAATGCCCCAGATACAAGTGCAGTTTCCTGTTCCACTTAACACCAAACTAAACCCATTAAACCTCAACTCCATAAACTTAGTTATATATATATGTGGAGGACAGCAGGGTGTTCCCTTCACAGTGATAAGCTTTGGGGATTGTGTGAAGACCAAGTAGTTGTTCCCAACATTACTGTGTTTTATTTTACACACATGCCTTATGGAGTGGCACATGTTGCGTAATGGGTGATGATAACCATACTATGCAAAAAGTGGTATGCCTCAGGTTTTTAGGAAGTGGTAGAATGGTTATGTCACCAGTTTGTATTCTGTCAGCAGCAGTCCATGAAGGACAAAGTGTAAATGTGAAGCAGGTTGCACACGCATTCCTCTGGACACCATTTTCACAAATATGTGACTTTATCCAGCTGCTGAATTTGAGGATGCTAAAGCTATGCAAAGGTATTCATCAATATGTTTACAGGATGTATTGAGGATCCTCCAACTTATAAAGTGAACACATAGGTCCTGATTCACAAAGTGTTTTCCAGTTGGATTGTGCCATTACAAAATGCTTCGGTGAATCAGGTTCATTGGCTCTAACAAATGATCTGATATGTGACTTTATTTCACATTTTGGTGTGCCACAGAGTATTAATATTGACCAATCAGCACCCTTCATGGGTACACTCATTCAAGAGCTCTATAAAGCACTAAACATTCAGTAGAAGCTCCTTTGCTCTTATCATCTACAATCAGTGGGGGTGGTGGTAAGACAAAATGGGGTAATGAAAATTACATTTGCAAAAATATGTGCAGAAACGTGTTCAGTGTCCAGATGCACTGCTGATCACTATAACAACACAGTGAGTAAAAGCAGTGGCTGCGAACTCTCAAGTGGTTAATAACCACTGAACAGGTTATCAAGTCTGTTCTTTCGAGAGAGGGGCACACGCTACCTTTGCAAAACATAACATAACAGGCGTATTTGTAAAGTGCATGTTCACCTCCGAAGGGGCATCTTGGCACTAATAACAGATGTTTATTGTTACCCAACTTAATGGTACTCATTCTATCGACCTCGGAAGGATGAAGGGCTGAGTGGACCTGCCAGGATTCAAACCTGTGACCATTAGGTCAAACACAGAGGTCCCTGTAGTGGATGCGTTAGTTCACTGAGCCACAGACCCAGCTATGATGAACATGTGAATAATGTTGACTGGGTGACATGTTCAAGCTCATATGAATTTCTCAATAGTAGACTGATGCATTTGGCAGAGACTCCTCCATTGCCTTTGAGCCAGGCTATTTCCAGCTTATGGATGATGCTCTACTGCTCTAATGTGTTTATCAGTAGGTTCAAGCTGTGCCCCACAGGAACCTGCAGCACTGTGTCATTCTTTCCAGCCCAGGAGTTGGGTTGTTGTCAAGACACATAGGAGGAAATTCTGCCTATCAGAGAGATGCACTGGACCATTTGAGATGTTTCTGGTAATTTATACAACTGTGAGTTGCAGAGATGTCCCCTCATGGATCCATGTCAGTCACTGCAAGCCAGCCATGGTGCCAGATAAGGCACTTCTTGCAGATCCTGATATGTGAAATTCTGTTTTTTGGAGGAGTTGTTTATTTATTTACAGGGAGCTCATGTTAGAATGCTTCTCTTAAGTATTATGAAGGGTTGAAAGACAGAAACTGTAACACAGCAAGGAAAAAGAAATACACTGAAATTAATAAATGCAGAGATTAGAAACTGGTCACGGTGGAGAATAAGTATAGTGGTGTGGCAAGGGGGGCATTGCATAAGTGTGTCCTGAGTGTGGGGTAACCTATTACCTCTGCTTTATTCCTAGTGCATGTGGGTGTGCATATGGACAAGGATCATCAGCTTGCAGTTCTCTACCAGAGTGGTTACCAAATGACTGGGAGCGCAAGACCACTGCAAAGTCAGTATGTAACACAAAGTAGTCCAAGAAATTAGGTACAACATAACTGCATAGGTATAGGGAATAGAACAAGTGCCAACGACTTAAGAATGGGGTTCCCAGGACCAACAGTAAGAAATAACCTTACCTCTTACTTATCTGCTCACCTGTATTTCCTTGAGCATGGTAGACTGCATTGCTGAGCAATAAAGTGGACAATTGATGGCAGCACACAAGAACATGCTGATGTTTCATGAATACATCATAGATGAGCTACATTACCAAATTAAGTTTCCTGAAAAGCTAGGGACAATGATAACTTAGAAATAGTGTATACCGAATGAGTAGAGTGACTCATTTCCTAAACAACTCCAACATATCTTTGTACAAGGTAACCCGAATGCCATGTTCATTATTAATAGATGAGATGTTGATCTTTCTTTCTGCTTTACTTGCCTTATTAAAAGTTTTATGTATTTTAGATGTGTATTTTAATATTACCCCACATGCTTGTTCTGAAAGTTTTCTTATTAATTAGACATCTGAGTGATATTATATTTTGAAATATTTGCTCTTGTGGGTTCTGATCATACTGTTTATCTATTTTATTAAGATTACCATATAGAGTGTCCAGCTCCTTTTTACTTTCTTTTGTATAACATAAGAGATAATATGTCCCCTCAAGGCTGTTTATTGGCATTCCAGGTATTTACAGAGGAAGTGTAGGTAGAGGAGACTCTGAATTTTAGCTAAAACTCCACATTTCAACAAAAATGAATACTGGCCGCATTTGTGAGCAAGAATGTGAGACTCATATGTGAGACTCAGGTTGAATCTAGTAGATGTCAGTATTGTGAATGCACAGAACAAATGCCAGAAAAAAATGAAGGTTTTGAATTTGGCATTGCATAACATGATGTTACCATGTTGGACCACTACACCACAGTTATGGGCTGAGTTGCACTGAAAAATAAAACACCAACATACACTAAGTTATGCTAATATCGTCTAACCCCTAACATATTCTTTGGTAACATCCAGGGCAGATCAGTCCATTACTTTTATATAAACATGGTACAGATTGATAAACAGAATGTGCATGTCATTAGGGCTGTGCAAAGTTAGCTTGGAAAAGCAAGAAATATAATATACAAAATTAAGGATGCACTGTGTTTGAATGAAGACGTTGAAAGTTAGAATGGTGGAATGTGAACTCCCTTTTTCTCAAGACTAATTTATTGTTTAAAAGACTTGCAGAGCAGGAATCCAGCAATGAGATGTAGCTATTTGCATCTGTTGCTGCGGCTTGGATAACGGTCAAAGATGCCAGGCAGAACATGTGTTTCTTTGGAGCTTTCCAAATGGAGGTGGTTTTTGATGAGCACCTGATGTCACTATCAGAGGGAGGCCTTTCTTATTTTAATTAAGGGAACATACATCTGGGTGCAGATCTCCTGGGTTTAGTTTAAAAGGGTTGTGCAGTCAAAGGGGTTGTTCTTCCTGGGCTGTCATTTGGAGTGTGGGCACTTGCTGGTGGTGTGCAAGCTATCTCTCAGAAGAGTGTGGACTGAGTTGTCCTAAGCACAAAGGGGAGAAGGCAGATAAAGGAAGACCCAGTGCATGCACTGTCCACAGGGCTTCCGTGGGGGTGTTTTGCAACAGCCAGTCTGAGGGGGAATCCCAACCTTGTTGTGTCCGAGAACACACTGAACCAGACATCCTCTAGGTGAGCATAAAAAGTATAATTGATGTGTGTCTAGTTTTAAAACCACAAATTTAGATACCAATTTTGCATGGGTTTCTACATATCAGGCATCTCAAAGTCTGTTTCTTCCCCATTCTACTGTGCATTTGCCAATGCAAAATCAGATAATTGCAAAGGATAGAAGTTACCGCTCTCAGGCTAAGTGTCTCAAGGTTGTTGTATAGAATTCTCTGCCGAGGTGGGAGAGAGGGCTACAACAATTTTCAAAACTTCTGGAGGGATCATCGCCTGAGGCAGGAGATAGCAAAACATAAATATTGCTGCTGGAATTGTAAATGCATAATTTTTAACATATTGTGAAATCAGCATGGGCAAATGAACAAAGCTACATATCTCTTCAGTGCATTACTTGTGCTGTTTTGTTTTATTCATGACTCTCAATTACTTATAGAGTGCTTGCAGAAGGAGTAAGTTAGCCCCAGTCTTTTTATTATGTGTCCTGGTTATTTGTGGTAGCATACAGACAGATGTGAAGCAAGTGGTAATTGCATTTTTACTGCAGGCCATATTTCACTGTATCACATGTGGTAAAATACAAACCAAAGTTGGTCACTGTAAATTGTGTTCTTCTAAGAGGCTCTTAATGAATGTTCATATTTGGCTTATTTGGTAAATGTATTCTGAGATACCGTGAAAAGGATATAACATGTTATTGTAAATAAAATACTGCAAGGGAATGAGGTTATGTTATAGAGTGTACTAAATCCAGTTTTGGCTTACTGTTAGGGACCCTGGTATAAAAAAGGTATCAGGCAGTACTCCATATTCCAGACTCACCACTATAATACAGAAATACCACCAGAATGTACAGCCAAGAAACAGAAGTGTTGATCTTTATAGAGGACAAAGAATTGTTGATAAAAAATCTCAAAATGCCTGGGTAAAGAATATATGTATTTATATGAGCAGGTTTTTTCTATTTAAATTTATATTGCTTGGTTTCTACTCTCATTAACTCTTCCCCTTCCCTATTGGTGTACTTCCCTTGTGTTCATGTTTGTATGGGTATATTCATAAATTGATATTGAAATATTGATCAACTTACTTCCTATTTATGTTATTGTCTTATTCTTGATGGCGTAGATTTTGACAACCTTAATTAATTTAGCTAACAAATTATTGTTATACTTGTTGAATTTAGTAATCAAAATTGAATATATCTCTTACTTGCTTTGGTGGTCTTGTGGAGCCTAACATTTATATTAACCTCCTTGTATGATCATTTTTTAATTATCTCGGTTCAATATGAATTGTCACTTGTAATGCCAAAAATGTAATCCAAATGAATTAAACTAACAAAAAAGGCAAAGATAACTCTGAGAATCCATCCTGCACTTGAGCCTTATTAGACTGCATGAGTTACTCCAGCAACTCCCATTTCATCGTCCTGCTCCATGAGTACTGAGGCTGGAGGGTGACATGAGGATAAGGAGCAAATGCACCATGGTATTGTAACACAAGGAGGGCTGTACCTTCATCCAAAAAAAACAGGAATACAGACATTCTGCTGCTGAGGGATGGAAAAGGAGGTTGGACAAAATGCCATGCACCAAGCAAAGTTCAAGCTACAAGCCCCCTATGTATCACAGAACTGCTCTTTGATACTGGGTCTCTAAAAGAAAATACTCTCTCAATGAAGACTTAAATATGGAATGCCCCTAGTTTAAAATTGATTTAAAGAATACTCCTGATGCTCAATATGAATCCTGGATGACACACAATGGTGCAGCACTGAAAAACGTCACGTTCAGCCTAATTATTAATGGGGGAGAGTGTTAAATTGGAGTGCTAAAGCAAGGTGTAATGATTTTACGCTCTGATATATCTTTTGGTCCCATTTTGCAGCAGTGGCAAGACAGAGGAGGGGCATGGAAAGAGATAAGAACTCTACTGTGCAGTGGTCTTTCTTCAAATCAATGGGCCTCATCACGAGTTGGGCGGTTATTACTGCCAGATCTTGGGTTAGGTGGTAATTGTTATTCACCAGTCCCCATTGGTCCATTAGACCCAAAGGGGAATTTTGCAAAGAAAATCGTTGTTTTTCCAGCGTGGTTTCCCCCAGCTCTGAGCATGGGGTAAACATGCCATACTCATGATTCGGCGGGCCCTTAAATTCAGCGGTAACCACATTGCCATCACATTTAAGGCCTACCGCCCAACTCGTGATGAAGCCCAGTGTATTTTGTTTCACGCCCCCATTTTCATGCAGGCTTGACGTGAATGCGTTCCTATGGGATAAGCCTTGGTTTAGCTCCTGCTAAAGACAAGGTATAGTCCATAGGAATCCATTAATCAGTCTTATTTTTAATGGGGTGGGTTGGGGAATCCAGGAGTAAAAGCAAGGCATAATACTGTCATGCCTTGTTTTTATCTCTCACCCTATTTCATCAATGTGATAAGATGTAGAAAGGGCACAGAGCAGAGATAAAAGTTCTGCCATACATTCCTCCTACATCTCGTCAGTGTATTTAAGTTCAAAGCTACATGACATTTTCATGAAGGTGTGAAATTAATGGATTCGTATGGAATCTGCCTTTTTTAACATTTGGTCAAAACCAGTCAGATTTCGTAGGAAATCATTAATAGACAATCTCTGCCCAGTGTTTCTGCAGGTGGCATTTACTTTTTCACAAGAATGCACTTTTCCCCTCTGCCTTCAGAATGTTGGAAATTGAATGCAGGGCACCCAAAAGCACCTAAATGCTAATGTGGGTGGTCGCCTGCATGCAATTGCCATTTTCTTTAGAAATGAATACATGCCGCCTTTCTTAAAACGACAGACATGAAAAATAAAGAGGGTACATGAATACACAAACATTTACTCAGGCTTTTTGAACTTTTTAAATAGTATGCGGAGGACCAAGCAGCATGTTTGGGTTTATAGTCATTGCATTGAAAACGATGGATCGAAATGCCAATCGAAAATAAAAGCATGTACATTCTATATTCTATCAAATGCATATGTACTTTTAAATGTAAAAGATAACATTTTGATGCTTTTATTTTCTTCATAAAAATGTTACATGCTGAAATTTCGGCACTGGCCAGCTCCTTGAAACACTTTTTTTTATATATTGGTGGGGAGGGGGGGGGTGTTCCACCCCCAGCACCCCCAACGCCCACCCCCTTAAACCTAATCCTAAACCTAACCACTAACCCTAACTTAACCCTTAATCTAACCCTAGCCCCAACCCTAACCTAATCCTTAATCTAACCCTAGCCCCAACTTTAGCCCCGACTCTAAGCCCTAACCCTAACCCTAATCTAACCCTTAATCTAACCCTAAATCTAACCCTAGCCCCAACCCTAACCCCTAGCCATAACCCAAACCCTATCCATCGAAATTAACCATCAAAAATTATTCAATCGATGGTATGGCTTTCGATGGAAAGACCAGATACCCACGTATGTGCTCACCTTGGTGGTCTCCTGCATGGCATTAACTTTTTTAAAATAAAATGTCCATTTTGTTTTGTACAGTACAGGCTGGAGGAAGATACCCATTTTCTCAGAGTAAACTACAATGTTATGATAAAAATAAATCATAGGAAGGCACAGTACACATTAACAGCTCAACACACTTATGGAGATCTCAGGGACTGTTGTCCATGCAGCAGGCAGGTTAACCCTAGAAAATTAAATTCATAAACACTTGAAACCCGACTGGACTGCTAGAAATTGGATAAGGTAATTATTTGTTTTACTAATATACATTTTAATTAGAAAAACAATTGATTCAGCAGTTGCTAAAACACCCTTGTATCTTACAGTTCATCAAAAGAGCAGTATCAAATTTCACTTAGACAACATAAAAATCAATATATGCAACAACATATAGCCTAAAAACAACCCTAAAATGCAGTGTGCTACATTGTTAATGTGTTTAGTCTTGATACATCCTCATTCATATGTGCATACAAGGAATTGGCCAATACTGCAGCAGCCTCTTCTACCGTCACACCCACACTTCACCACAAAAACCCAAGACAACCTTTCCACCCTTGTTAGTTTGTTTGTTTATTGATTTATGTAGCGCACCGAACCCTGGGGTATCTGGGTGCAATACAGAAAGGTTACAACTTAGTAAAACGAGGTTACATGCAGTGCATACAATATGTACAAAAGAAACAAAGCTAATACAGTAATATGCAGAATGGCACATTTGATTGTTCTTGACTGTAGTAGGGCGCAAAGAACATTGTGGAGCATTTAACAGTGGGTAGGGAGCTGTCCTAGGCAGATCATTTGTCCTTCTCTGACAAACCAGTTTATGGTATATCTACTGAAGTTGGGGAAGGAATGGTTCGATCTTAGACAGGGTGGGAGCATGTTCCTAAACTGAGCTGCCATCACCGGGAAGCTGCTCCCCCTTGCTTTTTTAATTTGTACCTGGGAACTACCAGGCAGGAAGAGTTTGCCGACCTGGTGAGGCGTGATGAGGATTTTTATGACAATTATCTCAGTTAGGCATAATGGGGCAGCATGATTAAGACATTTGTGGGTTAATGATTCTGTTTTGAGCTGGATTTTGTCTTTGATGGAAAGCCATTTATTCTGTCTCCTCGATTCCGAGATATGTTCTCTTCTTGATATACTCAAAGCAGTCCTAAGTGCATTATTTTGAAGAGTTTGGAATTTATTGACAATGTACTTACTTGCCCCTTGCTTCCACGCCACAGCATACACCAACACCTGAGCCTCTCTTGGCCCCCCTCCACTTACCCTCTCTTCTCTCTCAATCATCACACTTGATGAGATCACCAGACAAGTCTGATCTATGAAGGCTTCATCCAAACAGGTGGAACCCTGCCCCTCTCAAACTATTAAAGCCAATATTGACTCCCTCACCCCAGCCTTTGCTGATCTCTGCAATCTCTCCTTTTTCACAGAGTTTTCCCAACTGCCCTCAAGCACTCTCTTGTGCACCCTCTGCTCAAAAGAACCTCTGCAGACCCCTCCATTCCGGCAAACTACCGCTGTATCTCCATCACTTCTTTCCTGGGTGCAAACTCCTGGAGGTGTTGGCTATCTCTCAGCTGGCCCTCCAGACTGAATCTATTGGTTGCTTCCATGACCATCAGTGTGGCTTTAGAGCAACCAGAGGCACAGACACTGCTCTTCTGAACACCCATGAAGACCTGCTCTCAATCTCTAACACTCCCTCCGTCCTCATTCTCCCTGACCTCTTCTCTGCCTTTGACACGGTTAACCAAAACATCCTGATGGCATGTCTCCATGAAACCCTTGGAATCACAGGTTAGGGTCTGACGTGGTTAACCTCCTTTCTCTCTGACCACCCATACCAGTTGGTACTCTGAGCCTTTCTCTCGACTATAGCTCTCTCAACCTGTGGCATTCCCAAGGCATCTGACCTATCCCCCTTGTTCTTCAACATCTACATGGCTGCCCTGGCACATGTGATTGCCAGCTTCACCTCTAACTTCCAGTGTTAGGCAGATGATATGGAATTATCTTTCAGGCTATCCTCAGCTGCCTCCTCCTCGCTCATATCTGACTGTCTGTCCACTATTCAGTCATGGTGTGCTGCAAACGACCTCTGCCTCAATGCCAGTAAGACTGAGATCATTCGCATTGGGACCCCTGCTCCCGCTTTCCCACTTTCACTCTGGCTGGCTCACTTGGCCCCGCGCCCACACCCACCTCCGTGGCAAGAAACATTGGGTGTCATTTTCGACTCCACTCTCTCCTTCTTCTCTCACATTTTGGATATCTCTTAAAAGTCCAACTATCAGCTTCACCTTCTCAGAGGTACTCTACCTTTTCTCACTTTCCCCTAGTGGCTCACTGGCTCCAGAGCCCTGGTTCTCTCTAGGCTGGACTATTGCAACAGCCTCTTCCTCAGCCTCCCTTCTTCTGCCCTGTGCCCTCTGCAGCTCATCCAGAATAAAACTGCAAGACTTATGCTTGGCCTCAAGCCCAGGGACTGCATCTGTCTGGTGCTGAAATCCCTTCACTGGCTCCCCCTTGCTGCAAGGATCAAGTTCAAGACCCTCTGCATTGTCCACAAGGCTTTCTGGGGTCTGTGACCTACCTACCTGCAATGCTGCCTACCTAAATACTGTCCCTCACGAGCCCTCTACTCATCTACCTCCAACCTTCTGCTAGCAGAGATTTGGAGGGAGATCCTTATTCTAAGCAGGTGCCTACCTCTGGAATAGCCTCCCTGCCGCCCTCAATCTTGAGTCTGATCTTCTTAAATTCTAGAAACTTCTCAAGACCTTCCTCTTCTCCTCTTCCTTCTCTCTCCCTCTACCCTGCTAACCTAGCTTGCTGCTCTTTCCCTCCACTTCCTTGTAGCTTGCTGACTGGCCGCCTGGTGTACCTCAGAGTCTCACAGATGACAGGCATCCCCGGCAGTCCTATTTTCGCACTTGCCTCATGGCCCTTCACCCCACCCACACTCACTGCACTTGAGAAATGACCAAAGAGAGTGACTCTCTCTGCACTTACCCCAGTCTCCACCTAATGGGTGCACTTGGACCTCCCCCCTCCCTGTGACCGTCTGTGCACTTGCACGATCCATATGCACCATGCCTGAAGATTGTCTGTCAGTTCCCCTTGTCTTCACCCTTAATTGCACTGGTAAAACTGCTGAATCGCTGTCCGGCCTATTTGCTGTGTCTCAACTGTTATATGCACTTTACGCACTTACTCTGCATGTGCAGACTATTGTTGTCTCCGAATTTCAAGGGCTCTGAGTGACTGTTGTTTTTTTCCTTATGTTTCGACCCTCCTTGAGCACTTTGAAACACTGACCTGTGTATAGGCGCTTTATAAATAAACAATACCATACCATACCATACTATACATCAATTGTTATCACAATAGACAACTCATAAGTGTTTCTAAAATCCAAACACACATTTATTTAGCCCCAAAAAAGAAGACCAAAAAGGTACACATTAACCATGGCAATGTAAACACACACACCCCTCTGCAGTCCACTTTCTAGGTTTTCATCCATCAGTAAAACCATAGATAGATCTTTATGTTTGTACAATTTCACATAAAAGCCCATATAAGTTTCAGTTCATATTTTGGGTATGTTTACCAGGTGGGTCTCCTCGAGGACATACTTTGCATTCTCAATGTATGGAACTATTTCAGAACTTTTTTTAATAGCATAACCACATCAAATTCATCCCTGTAGAGGAGCAGGTGGACGCATGCTCCTTAGTCACCTCCCCTCACCACCATCCTATTGGAATGACGGACGAAGAATTACAGTTGGGAAACCATGCACAAGTTTATGTGATTCGTTCATACCCCATCGATTATATGAAAAATGATATGCACTCAGGCAGCCATTCAGAAGATACCCTCATGTTGATACAGTGGAAGAAACCTATCAAGAATGATGTCCCTTGCTGAGTTGTCGAAAAGCAGCCATGGACAAAATGGTGCATGACATGGATGTACGTTAAACAAAGTCCAATAACAGCAAAAGAATGCCCAAAAGAAGATATTTGAACTTACATTCAAACAATATGAATAAACCTAAGAATGACAATGTAATTGGAATTCTAAGAGAAACATGTACTCCATGATGCAGCATTTACAAATACAAAGAATTATGAAATATTCACTGGTCAATAACTGTAAATACACTGAAATGCAAGATAGAAATAATCCATAGACGCTTGCTTATAAGAGGTATATATTTAACGTTTAGGACTACCATCAGAACAAGATGGACGATGGCTCATGTCAATCACTGCAACTACCTAAAAATACGAACTCAGAATCTTAAATGTGAAAAGATGATGAAGAAGCCGTTTTCCTTGCAAAATAGTGGAGTACATTTTCTTTGAAACAAGGATGCTATTTCGAGAGATGAAGGAAAAAGCACAAAGGGAGTCTAACAGGGTGTAACGAGCAAACCATGGGCAAGGACATATTTCCCAAAGATTAGGATGAACAAGAACATTTAATGATGCCAAATATTGGATAATTAAAAAGGCATGAAGTCAATATGGGATAGAGTTAATAAAGCTCCATGTCGAAAGCGTAGTACACATGTGCCCTGCTACATTTGTTTCCTGATGTGCAGCACCTGTCCTTCAGTGGCACAGAACAGGTACAAAAGTGGCATGTCCCCTGTTTGACAGCTGCTGTGACCCAAAGTCACTGCAGACACAGGCACATTTTTTCCTGTACCCAAAGCATAATACTTGTACCCATATTTGTCTGGAGGCAGTGTACCCTCTAAGAATATGGGGAGTAATTGTGCACATAATTATTACAGAAAAATCAAATTGGTATCATACTCATTTCAACTCCATGAAATAAGACCAGCTTTGGAAACGCCATGTCGATTCATGGCTAGACTACCTGTCTTGGCTTTGCAACCGAGAAAGACGTTGGGAAAGGCTGCAACTATTGGTCATCTTGGAGTTTGGGAAAGGCCTTTCCTCTAGTCCAGGAAGCACTTCTCTGTAAAGCTACTGGGGGCCATGCTTTAAAAGGGTACATTTGTAACAACAGTGAGCCTCATATCAGGATGCTACAACCAAGGGGGACTTTGAAGATGTAGGCTTGGAAATGGGGCAGGGTTAAAATAGCCAGAAATCGCTGAAGGGAATAGAAATAAGGTTTCACCATTTTGCTTTTCTTTGAGGCTCTTTTCCTTCCTGCCCTCTCCATTTCCATCGGAACAAAGCCCTCTGGGAATAATGCAAGAAGGCAATGGTTAGTTGTGTCACAGTGACAGAGATTGGACACCTTACAGCAGGCTTGCTTTTGTCCAAACCCCTTTGGCATGCTATCTTTGTAAGAAGGGGTCTCTCACGCACCTTCCTTGATTAATTTGGGACTTTCAAGGGGAACAGAAGAATGTGTTGCCCCTTGTTGGGTGTGCATTTTATTCCAAAATCCTCTGGCAGAGACAAAGAAAGGTGTTCCAAGGCAGAAGAAAGCTCTATCCCCTAACTATTCTGACTGAACATTGAGGGTGTCTTCATGCTAAACTAGCCCTGTACTCTACCAGCTGCAGTGAATAATAAACACTTTCACTTTGTCTCTGAGCCCCTGGAGTGGGACTCATGGAACTAAAGGAGCCTAAGCAGCTGGACTCTTGTCTTCTGCCACTTCAAACCAGGCACAATCCTGAGTTGACCGTGGCCAAAGCCGTTGAACCATTCTGACTCACAGGCCTGCTTTTGCCACTCTCTCCAACGATTCAAACTATTGTTTGCTTCATCAAACCAGTTTGCAGCAACATCTAGTTTACTGATGCTTTGGCTCAAACAAGAAGCAAACCACAATGTAAGTCATTGAACTGCTACGTCTTGGAACAGCATATCAACCCCACCAGGATCTTCATATCAAAGCAACCCAGACCTTGACTCAAACCGCTGGAACCATCATCTCAGCCATGAAATCGACCCAGAAGTACCCATCATCTCAAACTGGCCCAACCATTGAACCTAAACTGGTGGACTCTTTGAACCATACTGTTCGATGCTGCATCAAAGCCTACACAGCTTCATATCGAACCATACTCAACCCTGAGTCGCTGCCTTGATCACCATGACCCGCCACATTCAATCCCAGCTCAACCCGTGTATACAATGCTGAGAAACTGAGATGGGGCTGGCAAACCACCAAGAAGACATTAAGGTACTTTCCAGAGCTGCAGACCTCCTGTTGCATCTTTGGGAGTGTAGTGACTAATTAGCCACACTTTATGCAGCTTTTACTGAAAGACAAAGTGACATTGTTGTAATGTTGTGCTCTTCACCTCAGCCACAGTAACCAGAGTGCCTTTATATTCATATTTTGCATTTTCTGTATTCTTTTTTCCACAGAGATGCCAGATCACAAAGTCCCAACCGCTGGACGGTGTTGGGCCCAAAACAACTTAGGCACAAAGCATTGACTTGTGATTGTTTTGTGTTTGGGTGGTATCCCATCCAGTACCTTTTTAAATATTTGATGGAGAAGCTATATCTCTGGTAAATTGAGAAGAATCTGAGTGTTTACAAATGAAACAGCCACCATCTTTTTTTTCTCAATGCAAGAGATAGCCACGGTTATACTCCAGGTTATAGCCGTTGGTATCGTAAAATTAAACACAGAACAAATGCTTTTGCTGGTCAGAATATATGCAAATGCCATCAGACCAGAAGGGGGAGCAAGAGGACACCAAGTGAAATATGGGAGTTGTAGGGGGGCTAAGGACCAAATTCGCAGTGCGAGGCTTAAACAATGTTCTCATAACATCGGCTATAACCTAAGGTATGGCCGCAAATAGCCGACGTCTCAAAGCAAACTGCATCACATAAACACTGAGTGTTGTGGGAGAATGTAAGAGGGCAGGGGAGGTGAGGAGGCCTTCAGGAGAGTGGGGGAGCTGGCACAAATGACGGGGCACTTGGGGGCAAAAAACCCTTTCTTTTCCAGACATTTTTTCTATATTTACGGCTATAAAACCACATATGCTCGCGACTATCAGTAGTCCATACTAAAACAGGCATCTTGGACAGATCCCCTCAGGCCATCCTGCCTAATAAATGAGCAAAAGTTAAAAGACCACTTAGGGCAACATGGCCTGACGTGGCCGTCCCCTTCGTCACTTTGAAGCTAAGCAAGGCCGTGGCCAGTGGTGCAGACAAAATCTATGGAATAACAAAACCATTGAAATTCAATGAAAGAACATGAGTTAATGATCAGTTAAGGTAAGAAACTTATCACAACAAAACCTCTGAAATTCAGCATATTGGGGAACTCAGCTGTGTGTTCCTTTGCAAAGCCCAAGAGGACATATGTATATATTTCTTACCTTAACTGATCATTAGCTTATGTTTTTTCATTGAATTACAGTGAAAAAAAACCTTAGTTAAGGTGATTAGATTTAATGTAACCAAACCCCTGAAATTCAGCAATAGCATTTCAATCGAGTCCACCTTAACTATGTGCCTCCTTTTGTGTGCATATGACCACAATGATGACCTAACAGATGACATCACTGCCTTCTCCGGCTTTGATATCTAAGTGTGAGGCATGCAGAAATCCCTACATAGGCATCTGCACCCCCCCAAAAACGTAGAAGAGCTAGAACAGCCTGTCATGGATATGGTTGAAGAGTGCACTGTAAGCAATCATTTGCCTAATATTTGTTGTCTATTAATTGTAGCTCAGACTGTCCACAAAATTGACTCTTGGGCAGCTTGTGGGGGAGGCACTCTCACTTGAGTATGTTAGAAGGAAGCCACACGTATTCTGGAGGCATGTAACACATCATTGATTGTACAACTCTTGAAGTGAGTGGACACGACACATGCCATCTGAGCGGGAGGATCCCAGGAGACCCTGAGGGCATGTCTTGGGAGAGCAACCCTTTCCTGATTTTGCAGAAAAGGTTTGAAAGAGATTTGGGGATGCAGATAACACACATCTGTCAGTGTCAATCTCTAAAAGTGAGTGGATGAGGCATCTGCCACTGGGTGGCACCTGTGGTGATGAGAAGAAGTATCTGGAAATCCCTGTGGGCGAGACAGGGTTGTCTGTATTGGCTGGGAGGGAGTAACAGATATTTGGGGAGGCAGGTGACACACAATCTCTTGATTTGAATTGACAAGACTCATGTCATCTACGTGGAGAAATGGGAAAATCTGTGAATCACTATAAGCAAATTGTGCATCAGAGATTGTATGATGTGAGTGACACACCAGTCAGCATCCATCTATTGTGAGTCCTATTCCAAAAAGTGACACGTAGGAGGAGAAGTGGGATCAGAGGTAAACCTTCAGGGTTGCTTGTTGGGGAGGCATGCTAACCTGATTTAACTGGGAGGGAGGGAGCAGCAGACATTTGGATAACTTGTATTTAGACACATTTGGAACAACATGTTAGCACACAAATGAGCCAGAGGCAGGGGTAACATGTTGCTCATGGTCCTTTTACTTCTGTTGCAGAATTAGCTGTATGCACAGGGTATGACAGAATTGCATGTGGTCAATTGAAAGTATTATCCAAATCATGTTCCACCCCCTCATCACAAGTGCATTCCTGAGTACAAGAACCTTCAAATATATTGCCCACGGCCATGAACACATACCAAGACTGACAGAGGAGTTTGCACTCTCAGTTCTGTCCACTATCTCAGGGGCAGAAGGGAGATGTGTGCCAATCTTTTTCCACTAAAAATCATGGAAGAACTAAGGATGGTGTACTTGAACAGCAATATAATATTGAACATTCTGAGTTTCTTTCTCTGCCAAACCCATCCACTGATAAGTCAAACAGCAAAGATAATGACAAGATGGATACTGACTAAGACAAAGATTATGAACTATCTGGGTGCAGCTGTAAAGACAAATGTCTGCTTGAATGCAGTGATACTGAGGCCAAAGTGGAGATGCAGATTTTGTAGTATTGTATTAAGCCTGCTCCCCACCTGTATGTGGTCTCATTGAGAAACAGCCTTCCTCTTGCAGATCATATAGCACATCAGATCATTGCATGGCATCCTGAACACCACCAGTACCACCATTGTCAGTGCCATCATGCCCACATGAACCCAGCCTGTGTGGTAGTCGATTATGGTGCAGCTCTTCACAGAGAAAAAACAGCAATTGAATGGCCATTTTCCAACTCTTCCTGATACATAGGAAAGCAAGGGACAAACTTCGGAACCACATCTATGCAGCCCCATATGCTGTGGCACCATGAACAATGACTGGAATATGTCAACCAATCTGAGGTGCGTTCTTCCCTATTGTATAAGACAATCAGCTTACCCGCACTATTCCACACAATGGCTCATGTTCATTCTTCTGGTGCCTCAGTGTTTGGGAGTAGGGCAGCAACCCCTACCCCCTCTAAACCAAAGACATTACAGAAGAAAACAAAACCACAAACCACCCCATACAGAAAACTTTGCCAAACCCTTACCTACCAAAAGAAATCCAGCACACAGTGACAGTTTTTTTCCAAACTGAAGCTAACAGCAGCACATAAAAGCTCTCTTGCGCTATCACTGTCGATCCCACTAGCTAACCCTCCTGATCACCCTTTTCTTTTCAGTTCTGCCAGAGCACCTTGAGACATGGAAAATGGCTGTGGTGCCAGTATACATCCCAATAACATGACATAAAATAACCTGCATACTAGTTGTCAGAGCATTTCACTACATGGCTGACACAGCATGCTTCCCTTCCTGTAACAGGCAAGAAGGGTCTAGGAGTAATTCAAGGGGATAACTGGTATATGCAAGTTAGCTCCCCCCACTTTTTGCACACAAGGAATTCAAGGCAGCAGTCACAGGGTAGCTGGAGGTGTTGGAGGAGGTGGAATCACAGTGACTAAAGCGTTGATGTCTGCATCAGGGCTATGTTGCAACAGACAATGGATCAAATGTCCTTCCCACTTTACAGATTTGAAAGAGAACACATGTCCTCTGCTTTGGTTCATGCCCTTCACCTCATAGTCAAATGCTTTTTCTGAACTTATAAACATGTGAAAGAACTGGTTGCTGTGTCTCAGAAGATCAGCTCCCATTTCAACTGGCCTTACCTTACCCAAAATGTACAGTACCAATGGCAAGTGTGCCACAAGTTGCCATTTCACTGCCTGAAGAACTCTGCAGCCATGATTGGAACTCTGCACCAGTTGCAGAGCCACAGGTGTCAGTTGCCCCCCACCTCTCCCTGTGCCCCGTTTCCCCCCATTGCCTCTCACAGGGTTATAGCTCTGGTGCTCTGAGTGACAGCCCTGGTTATACAAATGTAATTAAAAAATAATAATGTGCATGCAGCACACTGACATGCACAGCACAGTGTCACTTACCTGTGTTTGCTTAGCAACCACATTTGTCAATGGACCTACATCCCCTGCCGCTGTGCTACATTGTCTTTCCTCTCCCCCTCCTCAGACCTCTCCCAAAGCCTCAGCCACCCTCACAAACTCAGGAGACTGTTGATTCCATTTCGCACTGGCCCACAAACCTTGCACCCACAAAGAACACACGCCCCCCACACCCCGCCCCTGTAGACACCATAGTGCATCCTCCTTCTGCTTGGAGAAATGCACCTTTTCCTCCTCCCCTCCAGCCTTCTTACCCTATTCTCCCAGTGTCACAGGTATGCTATGAAAACTGCCACAAATGCTGAGGACCAAGTGCTCACCTCAAGATTCAGAAAGTGTGAATTCCATGTAACTCAAGAGAACTATAGCACAACTCATGTGACAAAAAACACACGAGGAAACTGGGAAAGTGTCAAAAACTGTTTTATGTGGGGTAGGCATTTATTTTTGTTTTGGTTAAATGTATAGTGGTACACAAAAGGGGAAGACACATAGTTAAAGAAACATGTTATTTTGATATGGAGAAATGTATTCAACACAGCATCAGACACTAAACAAACCCAAAGGCAATGTGGCACAGAAATTGATTATACAACACACAGGCAACTACACAAAAACCAACAACAAACATATACAACACTTCCAAACACTGCTCCAATGTAAAACATCCCTCCAAACACCCTTCAAGTATGAGCCTGTTCTGTGACTCCTTGCATCATAACCGAGAAAACCCCAAAATTAACACAAAGTGAGCTAGGCCCTCTCTTGACCTCATTATCCTTACAGAAACTTGGATTTGTCGCTTAGGTTCTGGAACCCTTGCTGTCCTTCACAGCCCTGCCTGTACCTTCACCCACTGTCCCTGACGAACTGGCAGGGGTGGTGGTGTAGTACTGTTTGCATGTTCCAAGATTCCTATCTCTCCTTCTCCCCTATCTACTGCTATGTATCCATCTTTTGAATACACAAGATCCACATCACTGCTTCCTATGGCATTCATATTACATCTATCAGCCACCAGGTCCGGCTGGTCAATTTACTGACCACCTCTCTTACCTAATTGACTACCTTCCTCCTCATTATCACCTCATTGTCACTGGTAACTTTAACCTCCCCTCTCCCTCAAATCCTCTATCCACTGACATTAGCTATCTTTTCGTTAACCACTCACTCTCTTCTGTCCAGTCTCTGCTCACCCATTCAAATGGTTAATCCTTTGACTTTATTCTCACTGCCTCTCAACTCTCCACCTTGAATATCTCCACCACTTCTTCTCATTACCATTCTATCATTGTTGCCTCAATCTCCACTGCTACTTCCAAACCACTCTCTCCATCAACCACTTCCACTACCAAGCGCAGGTTTCCCACCTCCATATTCCCTATCTACTTCTTTGACCTATGCCTCTCTCTTTCCTCCAATGTTAAATTCACTGTTGCATCCACTGATAAAGTCTTCACTAACTGTAATGCTGCTCTTAACACTCCCTTCTCCTCTCACTTCCCTCTTACTACATTCAATCCTAAACCCTCCCCTCCATGGCCCTGGATTACACCTAGCATCTTCACCATGAAAACAACAATGGGGAAAAACCTGCACACTTGTCAACATTCTAGACACTCCTCGTATCTCGAACTCCACCAAACTGCTCTTCAAAACTAATCATCTGATCTTGGCTCTGTCAAATGGAATTTCCATCTCTTGCTCATTTTGTCTCACTCCTCTTAAACTAGGCACCTCCAAACATCTTTCAACAACATGTTTCTCACCTCCAACAGCCTTCTCCATCTTCTCTACTCTTTCTGTTATCAATGTAGCTCTCCACTTTGCTTCAAATATTTCTGACATTCAAAATACCCTTGCAAATTACATTCTATCCCCCATCCTCCTCACATCTCTCCACTACCTCTACCCTCCTCTCCTTCAACAATATCATCCCTTACCCCCACTTAACCTCATAATATTCTTGACCTTCTCCTCAGGGCTAATCATTCATGTGTCCCCCTCGACCCTCTATCCCCACACATAGTGAAGTTCATAGCTCCTAGTGTTGCTCCATATCATACTATGTTCTTCAACTTCTATCTTAACAGAGACACTTGTCCATCATCCTACAAGTCTGCTACTGTAATCTTTATCCTTAGGATACCTGCCCTAAATACTAACTATGCTGCCAACTTGCATCTTGTCTCTCATCTACCTCACTAGTCCAAAATCCTAGAGCATGTAGTTTTCAACCAACTCACTGAGATCCTTGACACACACTATCCTGGGGATCTTCTTCAATTTGACTTCCCATCACTGCACTCTACTAAGTCAGTTCTCCTCAAAGTCAGTACCTAGATCTCTTCTGCCCATCATGCTAACTGTTCATCTATTTTTATTCTTCTCCACCTCTCTGCTGCATTCGATACCGTCCACCATTGTCACCTTCTTTCAACACTACCTCTCCTAGGCATCAGGGACAAGACCCTTGCTTGGTTTGCTTCATATCTGCCCCTGAGATACTTGAAGGTGTTCCGGAACAGCCTTACCTCCCCACTCACCCCCCTTCCTGTTGGTATTCCCCAATGGTCTGTCCTGGGTCCACTTCTCTTCATTCTCTACGCCTCTCCTCTTGGCACCTTGATCTTCTCCTTTCCATCCTTATCTGACGAGCTGTGGTAAAAGAATTCAAACTGTCTCTATGGCAGCAAATACTGGGTGGCATCTCACTCACTCATGCTCAACTCCACTAAGACTGAAGTTCTCCACTTCCCATCCAAACAGGCTCTCCCTTCCTCTCCCCTTCTTCTATTTGTCTTTCCTGACTACGTTCCCTAATATGCCTCTGCTCGCAACCTTGGTGTCGTCTTTGACCCTTCTCACAAATTCTCACTCATCTCCAGATCTGCCCTGCAGCCAAACATAGTCTCAACATCAGAAAAAGAAGACATCTTCTTCCCTTCAGCACTGCTAAGCACCGAATTACCTCCTTAGTACTGCTTTGGTATGTTTACTGAGCCAGCCTACTCTATGCCCTTCTCAAATATGCCTTTTCACCTCTCAAGAAAGTCCTCAAAATTTCTCTCCGTACACTATTTAACTTTCCCTGTGTCACCTCCACCTACCCTCCCCAGCCCATCTTCAGTTAGGCTGGTTATCTATGAGACAGAGTGCAAAGTATATACTGATTTTCATCATCTTAAAAACTATACACCGACATGCTCTCCTCTACCTATTCGCCTATCTCACTGCCTACTCTCAATCTCATTGCCTACGATCATCCTGAGCTCACCGCCTTTCCATCTCTTGTGCCCCTTGCATTCCCTCTTGTTTCCCTCTCCTCACTCCCTTACTCTGGAATGCTCTTCCTCTCCGTCACTGCACTACTCCCACTCTATCTCTGTTTAAATCTACCGCTTAGCTCTCCTCCTTTCTGAAGAACTATTTGCATAGCATTCTATGCCACCACATCTGCATGTTGTCCTCTCCCCCTATTTCTCTAAGACAGTCCCATGGCACTTATCCCTCACACCTTCTTCTGAAAATGTAGTAACTCCTACACTGTCCCGTTGCTATACCATGCTTTACTGTCCCCATCCCTGGTTCATGTTTCTACCTTCCCCGCCTCATCTGGTCTTATATCCATATCCTCTCACCCATTGTTAAGAAAAATGGTTCACCACTCTGTAAATCATGTACAACGTTTTTCAAACATTGTTGTGCCAAAATGCATTGTATTCCCTGCAATTTTCATTAAATAAAATCAATAAATAAATTATATTTAGGATTGAACTTCCTTTAGTTGGTTTCATAGCTAAGATTGCTGAATAAACTCAACAAATCTGCCAGAGAAGGATATGATTATCTGGACAAACTCAACAAAATAACCCATGAATGGACCAGTGATGCATGGTTCCTGATTGGATGATAATTCATTGTGTAAAACATGAAAGTCCAAAGACAGAAGAGGTAGTTAGCTAATATCAACAGCTTACACTAAACACTCATTAAATCAATACTGTAATTTATACATAGTCAGTAGTTTATTCAAAATAATATTTTAGAAAAACACATTTAGTTAAATAAAAAAAGCGAAAAACAATAACAATCGCTCGTAGTATTAAAGACTAAAACACTGTCTAAAAACAGACCCTATAGTCATGACATATAAACCTAAATAGAGTCAGGTAAAGTATGTCTTGTTGACATCAATTGAATTTTTTGATTATTGTAGGGGCCGTCTTACACTAATTATCAATCCTATTATTAAAGTGGGTTCTTCACTCTAGTAATTTCTTGCCTAGATGGAGAAAACTCGACATGTTTCAGTTCTCATACAGTTTTTTACGGAACATTCTTCAGGAGGTATGTCACTGTATTTTCTAGTGTTACAGTAAAAAACAAGACATGCTATCGAGGCATTGGTTTGTATCATTCTTGCTGGCAGTGTAAAACATCAAACTTTAGTGTTCAAACTGTAGCTGTTGATATTGAACAAAAAGAACAAAGACAGTAGGTAAGCTATGATTGCTCTGTTACTTTATATAATTTCATTTTATATGATGCTAGACCAGAGAAGGAGATTACCTGGTCCAGTAGATGGAGGTGGTCTTATAGAGGTAGATTCCTGAATATAGCCGGGGTTGGTCTTCTAGGTCTGCAGTTGGCTCTCAATTGAGTTTATTGCGACCTGCAATTTAAATTTGTATAATTTATATAAGCTGCTGATAGTATAACTGGGCTAAATCTTTGTACGGTACAAGGGCAGTACGTATCTAGTAAACCCATGGCTTACCTCTTATGAAGGGGCCATGTAGTAGTCAAAGACTAGTCTGTAGGATAGTCCTCTTTTAAGTTCTAGTAAGCGGAATCCCCCATCGGTAGTAGTTTAATGTTGCAGTGATCAATGCACAGCAACTCTAAGAAACAAAGAGACAGGAGCAGTGAATTAATCATTATCTAACGTTGTGTCAGATAAGTTTGGAATGAGTAGTTAAGAAACATACTGTCTATGTATTAAAAACTCACCTAATTTGGTTATTGCGTAAGCTGCACAGTATTTCTCTCTGAGCAAAATTATGTTTTTCTGGGTTGTCAGTGTCCTCAGATCGTTGAGGGTAAGTAGGTTAAGATTACAGATTGGTAACACGTAAAAAAAATGAAACCGCTTAAGTATCTGAATTGCTTAAGCTCTTATCAAAGAGTACGACACGCTCATGTAAAGGCGTGCTCCGTGGTCATAGCCTTGTAGCTCTTAATCCGCATAGCTATTTTAAAATACGCTCTGTTATTGAAACCGCTTACCTAGTTTTCTGCGACTAAACTCCAGACTGTTTGCTGTTAGTTGTTAGTAACCCTCCATTCCATGGCGTCGTTCGTTAGTGCGGATTCGCGAACCGCAGCCTTCCAATGTATAAAGAGACGCGGTCGCCATCTTGGATGTGTATACTTATATATGAACCAAGCCCTTTGTTCATGTTGCCTTTCTTAAAGAGTAACAGGTAGAATTACTTAATCTAACTTTCTAGCGGTTATCTCTGTAATGAACAGAGGTAATCCGGTAATATATTACGTTCTATATGATTTTGAGAACAAACTTGCTTAAAGAGGAGTAAAGTCATATTCCTAAGTTTATTGTAGTTAGTAAATCCCTAGGTTTACAAATGAGAGATGTTAATGAATCAAATGGTTGCATTTTCATAAAGTGCAAACTCAATGCTATTTGTAAATATCCATCGCTGTGGTAAAAAGTGGAAAAATAGCGAATTATCCCTTGCCTAAAAACGTCCTTAATCATCAAGGTCTGGTTGCTTGGTCTCATGAAAGTCCACCATGCATTTGTATCAGATGCAAAACCGCAAAATACCTGTTGTGTTTCCATGGTAGAGACAAATATTTCCCAAATGATTTGTGGTGACTTTGTTTTGAAGAAATTTATTCCATGCGTAGTTGAAGGCAATTTTATAATATGTTTGACTCTTTTGGGCAGTATTTCCACAATCACTGAATTATCCCTAGTTTGTGAAGACAAATGAGATTTGTTCTACACAATGGGCCTCATTATAAGCATGCCGGTCTGGTAACAACGCTACCAGTAAGCTTGCCGGTACCGTTGTTACCAGACTGGCAAACTATGAGTTCTGCTCGTGGGTGACTTCCCACCCACCAGGTCTGACCTGAATGGTGCCGGTACATCCGACCTCCCCATTCCCATTAATGGGAATGGGGAGTATTTTTTTCCGGTGCCCGCGAATGGGCAATTACTGGGTCCAGCGGGGCCGTAATAACCTGGTAAATGCCCATTTGCGGGTGCCGGCAAAAAAATGATGCCGGCGGCAGCCGTGCCTTTCATGCCGCCACGGCTACCGCCGGTATTGTAATGACCCCGAATGAATCAGGAGAGAGACAATTTGATTCACAAAGAAGTTACCAGGAACACCTCTCACTTACTGCTGATTTACAACAAGAAATAGAAGAGCAAGTTGGGACGAAGAGTTACTACTGTGAATTCTCTGTTCTTCAAATAGTCTCTTTCCATGAGTTCTTCACAGTACCTTCTGTGTAAATTTGCTTCAATCTGTCTAAATATCCACCATTTTAAATGATGAATAGTATTTAATTGTGCTTACATTTGATGCACGCAAATTCTACCTGTCAAACATACCTGGACGATTTTCAAATGGATAGGATTTTCTGCTAAATGTGCGTTGTAGTTGTCATGGAGGAAAACGTTCTGGTGTAAATTGGTCCCTTAAGCAAATGCTAGCTTTGTTTAGCAGTTGCCAATCGCATGGTCTTAAAAGAGCAATTGCTAATTAAAGGCACTACCTATAGTGAACAATGTCAAAACAAAGCTGTCCAAACTGATAGTTGTCATGGAGGATCATTACTTTTATGCTAAACATACATCTGTCAAGTTCTTCATCATATATCCTCCCACTTACTTTTTTTTGCACAGCATGTTGTGGTTTTCCATTTTTAACTGCTAAAAAAGTGCAACTCTCTTTGGAGTTTTGTCATTTGTATCTATAAAGACCAGTATCCACGTTCTTTAAAAATCAAAATCAGGACGCTTTCGATTTTTAATTTAAGAACGAAGTTGTCTGTTCCAAAATATGCTTGTTGTCTACCTGCCTGTTTCTGTTCAGGCCGCATGGGCCCATTTTCCCATTAAATTCAGAATGTGTCATTTCATAGAAATCTTCACTGTCTGCTGCAGCTAAAAGGTGTGGGTTAATATGTCATCGTGATGACATTGAGAGCATAAATATATGGTCGATACAGAATTCCTATTTTACAATTGCATCCGTTTATCAGTGCAGGAGGTGCTCTTGCAGAACAGTCTGCTGCCATTATCTGGGCCCACGTTTAGACTGGATTTGAGCATATAAATGACGTGACACGGTTGACCTTCAGCCAGGATAAAGGGCTTTCATATAGTGCTTAGGAGGATGCTATGAGAGGCATTACTGTAAATAAATGCTTCCTAGCAGAGCAAGGATGATTCGATGGCAGAAGTGAAGCCTTTGTTTGTATACAGCCTTTGAGCTATATCTTTAGATATCTGTGAAAGCTATAAAAGGTTAGCAGTGCGACCAAATAAACTGGATAAACCAAGAACAAATGAAAGAAAGTGCAATCCCACTCCTTCTTTCAGTTGGTTAAAATTCGTATTTATCGAATCATGGCCATGAGAACTTAAGTGAATTCAAAGCAAAGGACATTTAGTCTTTTATTTTTTTTTATTCGTATTATTATTGGGAAGTCGAACGCCACACGCGACAATTACGAGCTGTCAGATTCCAAAATACAAGGGTAATTTGCATGCTGATTTTGAGGCCGTGGAAGACAAAAGGTTGCTGCTCCAATACACAGCTAATAAGGACAGTTCTGGGATGTGCAGTTTGATTGGTTGTCCAGACATCCAAAGAGCTCGATCACAATGAAAGATGTCACAGTGTCCCCAGTGAAAGGGACTGATATCTACACTGCTTGGCAGCTACTTCCAGAAAGTGGCAAGTGATGACTTTGCGGTTAATCTGGCAAAGGTTAACGGATGTGCATGCCATTTTTCGAATTCCATGATTCTGTCAAACAATAAGGGGACATTTTAAGTTTCATTGTGCAGATTTCCTTAAATGACAACATGACATTTTAAGAAGACATTGTCACTGAAAATGCTGTTCCATGATATTAGCAGCGCTTACCTTTTCTACGTACCATTCTATGCAGAATTCTAGTGGGAAAAATATAATTTAGAACACCCCTGTTTTGGAGATAACTAACTAGTGTTAAAAGCGTGCACTGACGGTTTGAAGTTTTGTTAACCAGATAAAATCCCAAAAATTCTATTACAGCAGACAGTGCCAGTGCTGCATATGTTATGGTTACATACAGTAGTTGTTAACTATAGTGGCGGCTGGTGAATGTTTTAATTAGAGGCGTGAATATCTTCCCCAATTATGCAGGTGCAATCAAGCGTAGTTCTAACCAGAGCGGGTCAGTGGCGGCTGGGGTTTTCTCCTCTGAGATTTTTTTTTTTAATGATCGATTTAAATGGTGCCGTTTACATCACACGCTAAGTGAAACATTGGTTAAAAAAGCAGTTTCCAATTTGTTTTGAAATACATCCAACGGATACAAGTCCCCAACAGTGCACAGGTAGCATTTCCCAATGCATATTCGTTATGCCTTTGCCCACAATACATGCCAGTATAAAACCATTTTTAATCTTGGTGTGCCCTTACATTTCCATGTTGGCTGCACCAATATATGCCAGTATTGGCATATCAGAACACACCTATGTTTGCTTTGCACAGAATGCCAGTAATAATGCTATCTGAAAACATGTCCACATGGGTTTTGTCAATATTTAGCAGTATCACCACACACTCCAGTTGAAGGCTATCATTAAACATACCTTGCCACAATATGAAAACAGGTCCAAACTGGCTGCACCAAAATGCCAGTCTAGCCACATAATAACACATCATGCTTGCTTTACCATAGATGCTTAGAGACAATGCTGTACCAAAGAAACAGCTACACTGGATGCACCAAAATGGCAATCGAGCTAGGTAACAATACTTATCATGCTTGCTTTACCAAAGATGCCCAGTAATAAATGCCATGCCACAGTAAGAAATGGCTAGACTGGTTGCATCAAAATGTCAGTTTAGTTATGTAATAACACATATTATACTTGTTTTTATCATAGATGGCGAGTCAAAAGAAATCTCAAGTCAAAGAAAGAAATATCTAGACTTGCTGCACCAAAATGCCAGCTTGGCTCCTCCACAATGGGTGATGGTTCCAGCTGATAAGCACTCTGTTGCCCAATATGGAGGAGCTGCAACTCGTGAACGTTCCATATAACAGGAACTGTAATCAATTTTTCTTCACAATCTGGACATTGTGCAGTTAGATTCAGCATGTGTGGCCTCAGCTGTGCACCTTTCCATACTGTGTTCCACATATTGTGCAGCTGTCAATAGTTGTTAAGCATAGGCCAGACTCAGGCAACATGAATGAAATTCAGTCCATGTGCAAGTGAACAATATGCAATGTAATGTAACTTAATAGTGTCCTGTGTATTACACTTGTGCCCTCCTGGCGGCCTTGTCGCATGGGGCTCCGAAAGAAAATATGAGGGATAGAAAGGAAGTGAGATGCATAACCTGTGTTGTTGATGAGTACAGGTCAGAAGTACTCAAGTCCTAAAGCCTGAATTAATTGATAGTGTTTGTGTTGGGTTCACAGATCTATTAAATTAAGATACTAGACAGTGTAAGCCACTGGGATGGTGGATGAATGTGATAGATTTAAAGAGGCAAGCTTGTCAGGATTTGCACAGTATTTCTCGCTTGGGTGAGTCCCCACAACTGCCCAATCCCCCCACACCACCACCCAGCCTATACAGTCCTATGTGGTGAGGAAGGAGGGTGGAGGAGTAATGTGAGGCTGTTGAAGAGGGATCCACAAGGATAAAACAGAGAACAAAGAAGGAATCAGTATGGGTATACTTCAACTATCACCAGCAACAACCAATATGAGTCTGCCACCTAGGGAATAGTCATTAAACCTGGGCATCTTCCCCAACCTTTTCTTTGACCTGAGTCCATAGAACCAGAGACCCGCATGATGGCACAAGGAGCGACAGAACTAAAAGTGCAGGGACCTACACACCAGAACGTGGACCCATTTATGAACACAGTGGGCAGAGTACCACTGTACCTGTATAAGGTCAATGGGTGAACCCAGAATATGAAACACAATAAATCCAAAGAGTAAGTTGAACGATGCAAAATTCAGAATATCATCAGGAAAGTCCACAAAAGGACAAGCAGGGTTCTTGTTTGACTAGCCAGAAAATTCTAGCACAATGTCAAATGCATCAATATGATGGTTTTCCAGTTAAGAACATGTGAAAAATGTGAATGGAAATTAGGGAGAATGTAGAAACTAGGCACAGATGAAAAAGAGAATTCTATAGTATTCTACCAGGAACAGAATACAAAACGACTTCCTTCAGAGGGAGGGGGAACAGAGGAAAAGTATTAAAAAACGAAGAAGTAAACTGCTTTAACAGAAGGCAGAGTTTAGAATCAAAGACATACTAAAAACGAGGGACTCACTAGCATTTAGGCGTATCCTTCATTGTGGCAGCAATGTTTTATAAGGTAGGCACCTGAAACATGGGCGCCTCTACACTCGTTTGTCATGTGATGCACTGTGGCTGCTTCCCAGATGGTGTTGCTACCCGTTGTGGGTCCATTACGCACCGGATACTCTGGTAATTGTAGTTTCCGTGGAGCTTCAGTCACCATGGAAAGCACCAGGAACTCGGTGCTGTCCACAGTCTCATGGTCATGAAAGAGCTGTGGCACTGCAATCAAAGTTAAGGTGGTATAAGGAGGCAAAGTTCTGTTGTGTGCACAGTGATCTGTGTGTATAGTAAAAAAGTGGTAAGAGATGAGGAGGTGAGATGTTTTAATTGGGAAATAGGAGAGCAGATTTTTTAATTAGTGGAAAATCATGTCGTTGATGATTAATGCTAGACAAAGCACTATGGTGTCCTATCTGTAGTTTACCTATCATTGGCATGGTGTTTTATGTTCTCGCCCATTGGGATGCAGTGTACTTTTTATTCTATTTTTTTTTTTTATGACAATCGCTGGAAAGGCTGTTCCATGTCTGATTTCCTGAATTTGTTGATTCAGGCATTGTGCGCTGGTTTATAGCATGTGTTGGTGAGAGCAATTTGAAAGGCTCACATCTCGGTTTTGTCACAGTTTAAGAGGTTGATGTTCCTGTTCCTCTTTGCTCCAGAAGGTCTTTTTAGTCCATGTTGGTGATGTGTACTTATTTTATTTAATGCATGAAGAACTTCACCTTTGAACTGGCATGCCCATTTATATGATTGTTTCTTGTGAAACTTTAACCCTGGGTCTTGGTTGCTGTGCTTAAGATTGGCCGGGTATGCTTCAATGGAGTCCATGTATTAATGGGGGTATTTAGTGAGTTGGTCACAGCTTCTTCCATAACTAGATTTTGATGGATTGGCTGAAGACTAGGTGTGCTCCTCTGTTCACAGTGTTCACAGACTTCTCAAGATTTAATGCAAAAATGTTGTCAACAGAAATAAAAATTAAGATCCTCTGTGACATTTTTGTTGAAAAGTGCCATTTCTCCAAAGCCTGCATTGCTGGATTGTAGACTTTTCATTGGCTTTTAGTGAATATATTGCTATTTGGTATGTTGTGGGCCTGTTATGTTGGATATTATTAAACACAGCGCTGAATTCTATCCCAGATTTACTTGGGAGACATTGGAGCATTCTGGTTGCAGGGGAGATATATACCAACCTGTCTGTAGATGCTCAAGAGGAGACTGCCCACCTCAGTGTGAGCTTTTTAATCAGGTTAGTATTTGGGGGGCCCAGAGAGAGGCTGTTGGTGGAGATGTCCTGGATAGTACTAGTGTAATGATTCCAATGATGCTGTGTTGGATGATCATGTGTGTCATGGTGTGATGGATAGTTGAGAGAGGGAGGAATCAACATCTTACAATTACCTTTACTAGGGGCCTCAGTCTGAGGGCACTACCCATTAAGGGTCACAGCTTTTTGATGTCTTTCATCAGCTATGGGAAGGATCCATCTCTTCAGTTATCACAAACAGAGAAAGAATCCTTCTTACTCAAATATGCAGTCTAAATGACTCACTATCTCACCCTATCAGAATGTCTGCCGACCCTTCATGAGGTGCTTGACCCTACTTTCCAGTGATGGGTCGACTGTCTAAAGCAAGTATCTGTGACCTGCTAACCCTCAACTCACTTGTCTTGGGAGGATAGCTCAGGGGCAACGTGCTCGCCTTGGAAGCAAGATGACACGGAGCAACAGAGGTTCGATCCCGAGGTCTACGCTTAGAAACCTCAGGGTATTAAGTGTGTTATAAATAACCTATCATAATTAAAAAAAATAATAATAACCTATCATATCACTACCTCACACAATTGCACCATCACACTACACATTGTCTACCCACCCCCCTAGTCCACTTGCAGACTTCCATTCCACCATCACACACCCCCTCTCAGACAACCTCAAAACCCCCCTCTAAGGTTATTATAGAAGGCGATCTTAATCTAAGACTACATGATCCTAACAACACCCCAGCCAAGTCCTTAGCTAAGGCGCTGGAAACACTAGGCTTCTCACAGTTTATATCTAACCCAACCCACAGCAAAGGTTGCACAATCAATTGGTTAGCCCAGGGGTTGTCACTGCCAACTCTCCCCTCCCATGGACGGACCAACACCATATCCCCACCTAAATTCCAAAAACCATCTGCCATGCCGCTCCCCTCCTCCACCACCAGAAAGGCAAGAGAGCTTAGCTCCTTACCTCAGTGTCCCAGCTCTAATGGCCCCATACTCCAAAGATCCTAACGTTCTCAACCACTCCCTCAGCACTTTTTTCTCTGAGGCAACAGATGTCATTGCTCCTTTAACGGCCTGCAAAGCAACGCCCACCAAACATTCCAACACATGGTTCACCCCAGAACTCTCGGCCCTACGCTTCAAAAAATGTGCAGCCTTATCGAAGTGGCAAACCAACCAATTTGCCCCAGACAAACCCGAATTCAACTAACTTTCCAATGAGTACAAAAAAGCAATCATTCATGCCAAGGCCGATTCATTCAACACGAGAATCGCCAAAGCCAAATCCAACTGCAAGGAAATCTTCACCATCTTCAGAGAGTTAGAAACTCCTGCCTTCTCCTCCCCGCCCCAAGCCAATGTGAAGACTGTTGCTCCGAAATCCAAGCAGCCATGCACCACACGATTGACACTCTTCAGAACAAAATCCTAGCAAATAAACTCCATCTGCACCCCTCCAGTTCTGCCCTGGCCCCCACCACTGACCAGGAGGACCCAAACACAACACTCTTCTCCTTTAGAGATGTTAATGACACTGAAGTAGCCTCAATCTTAAACCCTCCATGTGAAAAGGGGACATCTGCCCAGCCTCCCTCATCAAGGAGTGTGCAGACCTGTTCACACCTTCCTCACAGCGTTCATCAATGGCCCCTTTGCATCAGGATATGTTCCTCCCAGCCTCAAGGAAGCATGGTTTCACCCCCTTCTAAAAAAGCCTTGACTCGGCCCATCCAATTCCCAGTCACTACAGGCCCATAACCACCGTGCCCTTCCTATTAAAAATCCTAGACAAGGTAGCTTACCTGCAAGTCCAACAATTCTTAGAGTCCAATAACATTCTTGGCTCCCGACAATCCGGCTTCCGTCGAGGCCATAGAACCAAAACAGCCCTATTGGACCTCAAAAAACAAATTGGTGACATCAGAGACACAGGCAAACCCACCTCACTCATACTCCTAGTCCTCTCAGCCACATTTGACCTGGTGGATCATTAACTACTCTGTCAACACCTCTCTACTTCAGCCTTCTTCTCCCCGAATGCAATTACCTGGATCGCCTACTTCCTCCAAGGAAAAGCTATGCTAGTCTTCTCAGACCAAGCATCCGTGACCCCAGCCACCATCCTACGCAGAGTACCCCAGGGCTCCTGCCTGTCCCCCACGCTATACAATATTTTCACCATCTCCCTCTTCAACACATTTGACTTGCTCAGCATTATGTACACCAACTATGCCGACGATACTCACATCCTCCTCCCCCTATCTGGTGATTACAAGGCTGATTCCAAAACTCTCAACTCCATCTACTCTACCATCTACACATGGATGGCTGAGGACTGGCTTTGATTGAATAGGGATAAGAATGAGCTACTACTGTTAGCCCACACTGACCCACGGATTAATCTAAACAACCAGTACCTATCCTTCACCATTGACAACACTACCATCTCCGTCTCACAATCATTCAAAACTCTGGTAGTCTACTTAGATGCCAACCGAACTATGTCAAAGCAAGTTAGCGCAATTGCTACTTCTGCAGCATATTACTCTAAACTCTTCAACACCGCCAGACCATTCCACTCCACCACAAACTGTCTGACCTTAGCTAGGGCCTTAATAGGCTCAAGGATGGACTATTGTAATAGTCTCTTCACAGGAACCGCAGGTAGAAATGTGGACAAACTCCAAACAATTCAAAATACCGCCCTTCGAGCCGCATTGGGCATCCCCAAAAGAGAACACATCTCAGCAGCCAGACAGCAAGCACACTAACTGCATGTCCTCCACCGCATCCTCTTCAAAATGCTTGCTCCCACTAACAAATGCATCCATCACACAGCACCGCCTTACCTCTCTTACATAGTCATAATTCCACCTGCCTCCAGACCCACAAGAACACCATACATCAATCTACTGCCTGTTCGTCGAGTGAAGAGTGCCAGAGGTGGCAGTGCCAGTTTCCTCAGAACTGAACCTTCGCATCTCGCCTTCCGCAAAGCAATCAAAACCAGACTATTGTGTACAACCTCACACACACCGCCATTAAGGCCCATACCCAGCTACCTTTATGTGAAGACAGACATCTGTATCCTATTGACATTGAATCATGATATTCAGCCTAACCTGTAACCCTAAGGTGCACTATCACTTGTGTAACCAGTCATGCATATCTAAACTCATGTATGGGCTAATGTAACCTAGCCATTTTAACTGTAAAGTAACTAAGCCATTTTCCTTTAACAGTGCCGCAATGCCTCTGGGCTGTCTGTGGGCTATATAAATGCAAATAAATACATTCATCATAGCCTAAAAAACTGTGCCGCCCAAGACAAGTTTTCTGTGGTTTTCCACTCAATAGGAATGGTAGATTTTCCCATAGGATCCGTAACCCTTCTTTGTATTTAAGGCAGTCCCTTTCTTTTTGACTTGGGGTGAGGACGCAGGAGCAAATCAGAGATTCCCAGGGCATCTGCAGCTGATTTGCTCCAGTGTCATTGTTTTTTAATCGGACCCAAAGAGGTTAATTTATTTTTTTAATTGATTGAGAAAAAGTGATATCAGTAAAATGCTAAAGACTAAATTGTTGAAAATCATGCAGTGTCATAATGAACAGCCCAGAAGTATGGTTAATTTTGGCTGAAGATACTAAATGTTACTTCTAAACGATTACATCTATTTCCCCACACTTATGTGATATTGAATTGCAGGTCTGACATTACACAGTCATACAAATTCCAAATACAGTGGCTGATACTTTTTAGAAGTGGAAAATGTTGACCTTTTCCATATTTAATCCTCTCAAGGGAATCCAACATTGTAACGCTCAACCAGCTTTCCCTCTAAGGGCTGCAACAGACCTTGCCATTCTTTGTAGCCTTTCCCCCGACCCAGCTGTGGAAGTCTGAATTCGCTTGGCTGGTAATTAGGTATTTATCAGATTGTCTTTGCAAAGGGATGAGACGCGTATCTGGGACAATTATCTTTCAAAATGGAATTTTTTTTGTGGGCTTGCTGAGGACGTGCAAACGGATGACGGTGAATGTTTAATGCTAAGTGTCTTTGAAAAACCCTTGAATTATTTTCAGTGTATGAATAACAGAACATTCTTAATATTTCACAAGATTTTTCAATCTTTTAGCACATACTTCCCATAGAACTACACCTGTGATAACCTATGCATTGTCATACTGCATAATGGGGTAATGTTAAATAATAAGGTATTACAATCACATGTTTCTCCCAACAATTTCCTTCATATTTGACATGGTATGGTATTGCTCTGTCTTAGACATTCACACACATATTAACTAAAAACAGTTTTACTAGGAAGGATTAATATTACTCAAATACTCTGAAGCACATGTGTATGTCTGTACTTAATGGTAGACATAAATAGGTACTGTCTATAGAGCAGCCAGATGCATTTACAACCGCAATATCTCAATGTTGGCCATTTTGATTTTCAGGATTTTTGCCATGAAATAAAATGTGAAATTCGAGCTGGACATTTTTGATCTATTCATGTTTTAAGATGTATCTAAATATCTGCATATCCTGCCTGTGTAAAGTCAATCTGCATGTTTTATGCATGTGCAGAAGAAGTAAATTGTATACATATGCACTACTATAGGTGTGGAAAGTCACATCAAAGTCAAGAGATTTCAAATGCATATGATCCATATAGGTGATGGAAACTGCATACGTGTATGCAATGAAAAATGCCTACATGACTCCTACATGTAGAAAAGCTCACATCAAAGAAATCGCTCACTTTAATATGAGCGTCGATTAGCACAAGAGGCATATAAGACATATAAGGCATGTGCAGAATGACTGTACATCTTTTATACCATCTCTGCATATACATGCATGAGATCTACATTTTGTACATACACACTTAAATATATTTGAAAACTCATATCAAACTCAGGACTGATTGATGCCATATTTCATTTGTACATGAGATGTATAGTAAATGTAGATTTCATACATATAATCACTCACATCAAAGTCACTCATCACTTTAAAGTATGTTTATATATATATATTCAGTAAACAAACTTTGTTAAAGGAATGTTATGGTTCAGTCACGCTATTAAAAACTTGTGAAATTCAGTAAAAAATCTTTGCTAAAGGGACATTATGGTTCCAAGTAAAACAGAAAAACCCTTGAAATTCGCCAGTTATGGTCTGCTAAGTAACCATAACTCGCGCCACCACTGTACACTGCTGAGACTAACACCCAGGACATCAAAGATGACATCACAAATGAGTTCACAAAGTTTGTTGGTATTTTGTGTACACGTAATATGACAAATCCTTTGGGTATTCTTTTGACAGTTTTGAAAAAAAGGATTTACAGTAAATGTGCGTACGGCTGATTGGCAACGACTGAAAAGCATGGTGTTGGAGATGTGGTAGTGTTTTCGTATTTGACAAGTGCCGTAATGTACTTAAAATAAAATAGCGGTACAGCTTCTGTGACTGAGGGGTAGGCTGTAGCCATTGGCAGTGGGCAGAATGTCGGGGTTATGGTATAAGGTCATGATCCGGACAATGTGGCTATTGGCCATTACCAGAAGGGACAAAACTAAAGTTGCCATGTCCACCTGGGACTGGCTTTGTGGTACAGTTGTTGCACATTAGGATACATTTGCAAAGGGAAAAAAATGTGCTCATGGCAATATGGTCACAGGGTTTCATTTTTGCTTTTTGCAGGCTGCAATGGACAGCGAAGAAGGGCCCTGTGTGGAACACCTGCTTTCCCTTTGTATGGTGGCCATCTTGGAAAAGGAGTTTCTTTCCTAAACCGGGATGCCAGAGGATCCCGTTTTAGGACAAAAAATCATCTTTTTCAGTAGCACGGGTTACTGCTTTGGAAATCTAGATTGTTAATGGCATTCATCCCCCATTTTCAGGGTCGAAGGGGGGTTAATGATCCAGAGACCTCGTTATGCACTCTTGCTTCGATTGGGCTGATAACTTGGCCTGCTGGCCCTTTATCCACCGTTCCAGTCCCTGGAACGGAGGATGAACTCTACAATATTTCCATTAGCATAACACAAACTGCAAATGGAAATGTTGGAAAATCTTATTGCGTCTATGTACTTTACTGCGAAATATAAAGTAGATGGAGTATATGCGTTTTTCTTTTAGTTCCATTTTTTAACTGTGAAAGGTGGATCATAAAGGAACATTTATTTTGTTTATGAATGGCTTTTGTTTGGGAGGATACCCAAGAACGAAAGTTGCAGACAGAACTGAGGAAAGAGGCACCAAACAGTAATATGGAGGGGTCGGTGGACGGGGGAAAATGTAGTGCGTGTGTTATTTGTAAGGTAGGGGGCAGTGTTTCTTATGCTCCTTGATTACAGGAGTGGTGGTGGCTCTTGGGGAGGAGGGATGGCATTAGCTGATGCAATTTTAAGATAAATAGCAGTTTTGCTAAAAGCATGTACTGTGTACGAGATTGTTAATGGCTGCGTACGAATAGGTGTTGGAGTTGTGCAAGGGAAATGTTGACGTTGCAAGTTCCTACAGCAGTACAAAATGTACTTCCACACTGTCCACGAGGCACAGATCTTATTGTGAAGTGTGTATGGGTTTTCGGACTGTCCACGAGGCACAGATCTTATTGTGAAGTGTGTATGGGTTTTCGGACACGTCACAATGCTGTGCGCCAGCATATGGTCATGTGGCATTCTTCGAAAGGTGTACAATGCAGTCAAATGTTCATTTACATTATGGTTACATGCCTCCTGGAAACCTATGAAATTCAGTAAAAACATTTCGTTATCGGGGTGTTATGGTTAAGTTGCGCTACTAAAAATTGCACTATCAAATTCAATAAAAAAAACTTTTTTAAAGGGACATTATGGTTAAGTTGTGCTACTAAAAACCTATTAAATTCACACAAAAAATGTGTTAATGGGACGTTATGGTTCCAAGGAAAACCGAAAAACCCTTATGGTAAGCTAAACCATAACTCGCGCCACCACCTGCACTAACACCCAGGACATCACAGATCACTGATGACATCACATTTCTAGCTCCCTTTTTTTTATTCACTGACATATCTAAGCCAGGTGGCTTTCTTCACTGTCAGTCAGGAATTAAAAAAATAAAAAGTACTATATTTGTAGACCTTACCCTTCTCATATGTTCTTACAATACTTCCTTACGGTACAGTTACATCATATGATGCATATACATAGGAGAAGAAAGAATCCTGAAACACAAGAATCTTTTCTGTGCATGAAGTTAAATAGTTTGGTTATGAACACTTTCGGGTAATACTGCAATTTTTTTTTGCTTACTTTACTTTCCCTGTATATGCTTCTATTTATATGCATTGTGGTCTCTTTATGTTTTGTGTGTAATAGTACAACTATGCAGTAAGGGAAGCATTCGTAGGAACTTATTTTTCACAGTATGCAAAAATCTGTAATGGAAGCATTTATCATTTTACCATTCAACATGGGAAGATTTCGAATATTGCACCTCTATGGCGCATGCTGCAGACAATGCCTACGTTTCTTCATGATTTCGTTCATGTACTGAAAGAACTCAGTAATGCAACGGAATTTATAACAATGGATTGCTTAATGAACTATTTGGCATATACTTTTCTGCCAATATTATAATGACAATCCCTTGTGGAGGCTGTGCATGAAAACTAAATGCACATGCGATGTAATCAGTGATGTCATCAATGGCATTTGTACTATTTTATCATGTATATGAGTTATCCAGGAGATGTAAATGGTTTAAATGTATGCAATGTAAAACTATTATAAACCTCCTATATGTTTACAATCTCTCAGCAAATTCAAACCTCACTTTAATCTTTTTTCATCCTCACCTTTCATACACTATTCTTACAAGATGTACATTTTACAAAACCTCCCACCAAAACGTTTTCACTATTTATATGCCATATGTCCACACACCAAACACTCAGAAATCGAAACACTTATAAAACAAATGGCAACATGCAGTAAATACAACATCTACACACCACACACTTAAATGCCAGATGCTGACATACCAATTACTCATGTGCCACTAATACATGATAAACTCATATGCCTTTAACCATTAACCAAATGCCATACTCCTCACAAAAACACTGAAATACCATATAAAATGTGCCTTTTTAAATAAAGAGTTATGGTACAGTTTACAAAAAGTAAAGTTTACTATGAGATAGAATGGCAACCTAAAGGTGCAAACACTCACTGTAGACTAAAACAATATCAGCCATAACACTTGACTTGTAAACACTTAATCGATGTGACTAGAAATCCAACCTTAACACTCACTTCAAATATTAGGCATTTTTAATCAATACCATGTTTGCTCCAGGTTGAACTATATGCTATCCAATGTTACCTGTTAACCATGAAAGTATAATATAAAATGCACTGTTCTAACAGCAGCACAATGTGTGCAGCTGCAATCCCAAAAATATTTATTTTAAGAATATTTGCAGAATATAGACTATTGAGTACATTTACTAAAATATGTGTTTCTAAGAGGTTAAGAAAAATATACTTCATACAAACAATTATGTGAGTGTTAGAAGCCACAAATTGAATAGTTACATTGTGTATTCAGAAGGAACGTTCAAATGCACAAAATGGGATACCATACTTGAGAGCGACATTGATATTTGCATATTGTCTTGCCAAGTTGAGCTGTTTTGACGCACACTTTGCAGCCACTGTGATTTCAAAATATCCCCAGGAATTGACTCATACAGTCACTTGAGGTGCTGACTATTTTTTCATCATTAATTCTCTCCTTGTTATACTAGTGTTAGTCTCACCTGAACATGTATGAGTTTTCCACCACACACACTTGAGTACCACTCTCAGGCTCTTAAACACTCAGGTGTATGTGCTTTCTTATGGGCTAGAGGCTAGCACACTTGCCCCATAGATGTGAACAGTATGAGTGCTGAGTTGCAGCCTCTAAACTCAAAATAGCTCATCATCTTCTTTAACTTTGTTAGCATGTTGTTTCTAATTCAGACATATTTCGCAATGAAGAAAAATGTGCCATAAAAGAAAATTGGTGGACTTTAAAAAACATGTATCAGTGTAAAAATGCATCTCTACTGGAACTGGTCTGGGGTGTAGAAATTCATCATCAGTCTAAGTAGTTAAACAGGGTTATCCCTCCCATTTGTCTAATGCTTATACGGGAACTAGATGAGGTGCTTGGAGGTAGTCTTTCCATAAGGACCAGGTTCTACCACCTAGGTGGCCAATGTTGTTTTGTTTTTTGTTTACATTTCAGTATGGCCAGTGGGTGGTTTTTCCATTAGTCAATTAGCTCCACCAATGTTCATAATATTATAATTACATATTGCTGTGCTCATTATTAATAAGAAATCCTAAAATACGGTATTCAAAAAAGTTGATTTCAGCCAATATGAAAAGAAATAGACAACATTGTTTTGAGCTGTTCATAACAAACAATGAAATCAACATCACTGATGATCTTTAGTTGAATTTTTATTATTTTTGGTTAACTAATTTAGCTGACATAAAGTCAATTTCCAATTGATGATGTGCTTAGTTTAATTATTGGCTTAACAATAACTTAACAGGTAGAACATTTTTCATGATATACATATTATATGTAGTTATTGTTTTGGAATGTTCTTTTAACTTTGTTTTCTACAACAATGTTGTTTTGAAATTTTGTTAACTTAACATACAATATCATAAATGAATGGTGTTGTGAGTGGTGGGTGTTCAACAATGCAGTCATCCTACATTAAAATGATGTGGTCAACTACTGACATCTCGGCTACAGCCATGCTTAAACACACCCAATTGTGATATGTGAACTGGACCGGATGCTAATGGGGATGCATTCCAAGTGTGAGTATGTGCTCAACTAAAGGCTCAATAAAAGTCGCCACTAACCTTGAGTACCCCCACTTCAAGTGGTACTGTGCAGAGTTCAGAATTGCCATCAATGTGACTTACACTGTGATTCCTCCCATGCAATTACATTCACTTGGCCGGAGTGCTCCCCTATCTCCATGTATAGTCATCCATGAAATGCACTCTTTATTTTATATAGGGGTGGCTTCAGCACACATCTAACAATCTTCTGATAGAAGAGACATTCTAATGTAAAACAATGCTGTGGCTAGAGCAAGGTGCTATAGCAGCCTGGGCTTTTGTTTCACCGCCACAGGCATTATGAAGTGTGAGTCTTGTGTGGCTTTAATTTAGCACAGTATTTACTCTAAAAGCGCAAACAGTGCCCAGGACTAGAAACAATATTGCATGGCATGGTGAGCACCAGTGACCTGCTGGCTCTTGAACCACAACATAATGTAGTTTGTTTTCTGCTTAATGTTGCAGAACAGAGTCTGAACGGGTTTCAATGCAACCGTGACCCAGATTTCACTGCTGGTGCTCTGATTGCACCCCCCTCATTAGCATTAGTGATATTGGAAAATTGCTGTGACTTTGTGTCCCCTTGTTGTACTCCAGGTTTCCCCAAGCCCCACCAACTCATTAGGGGAGTTTTGAGCAGAGTGATCAAGAGCAGGTTTATATGTATATTGTTCACACATGCAACACTGCAGGCTTTAACCTAATGTTGCTTGCTGTGCACTTTTGAAATCTCTATTCATCCGTTGTTCTATTCCTCCTAATGCCACCACTTTTGTTCTCTTCTCAGTAGCGTTCCACTCCATTCCTCCAACACTTTACTATCCCCCCTCCATGTTTCATTTTTTATTGAAATGCCCTGCTCATACCAGTTGATTGTCTCATTTTGGGTGCCACCATACTGATCTTGTCACCAGTCGCTACTCCCATTGATCTTTGGATTGATCATCTTCATTGACTGCTGCGTTTAGTTGCACCCATTACATTGCTGCATTCCCTATAGGGTGTTGCATTTCTTGTACTCAGCACTAGCAGCACCCTCTATTCTATAGCACCCACCGATTCTTGATTAGGTACCAGGTTTACCCATCTAGCCATTTTACCACGTCTGACCCCACTGCAGGGAAGTTTTCGCATTGAAAATTACTGCGCCCCTAACTTTGCAACCCTTTCCATATTTTGCACCATTGCCTCAATGTCCCATATAGTCACTATACCATCTCACCAAACCACCACTATAGCTATGTTAGCTGCCCTCATCCTATCCTGCATACTGCGCCAGATAGCCTATCACACCACGACTACCCTCACAAACTCCATTCAGCTTTCCCAAATAGCCATGCCCCCCCCACAGGACAGCAGTCCTATTTACACTAGAACATATTCCAAAGATACATATGTCTTCCAAGGCGCAGGCCTGGTACATATTTGCTGCCCCAGACACCACCCCCTCCCTTGCCCTACACCATTTTTACCCAAAACTGCTGCCTTCAACTCTACAGTTAACAAAACTACCACCAACCCACAAACACTGTCACTAGGCTAAGCAGATAAAGAACTCCATCATGGTCCCCACCTCACCATAGTAGTAAGCACTGCCAGCCATCTCCTTACTACCATGCACACCACCCATGTCTAGGATATATACGCTAATCATACCTATGCTCAAGAACCCAAGTTCTCACCTCTGCATTCAAAAGACCCATAATGGGGACACGCAGGAGATTTAGATTCTCCTCCCGCACCCACCAGCGCCAACCCGCCAACTCGAAACAGTACACCCCTCCCCCCAATTTCTCCTGCTCACCATCTAATAGTACGCACAAGACACCCAAAACATCCTTTCACACTCCGTCTACCTCATTTACCACTACCTAGTCCAGTAGCCAGCTTTCCTACGCCAAAGCCCAGCTTGCCAAAACAGTTCACACAGACACACCCCCGTCGCCTAGCTCACACAACACTTCCACCCACACCTTAGTGAAAGGTGCGTTGCTAAATATGCGTTCACTAGGAGCACATGTCATCAACGTACATGACCTCATTCTGGAACACCAACTAGATTTCCTAGCAATGACTGAAACCTTGCTCCACCCAGCCTCAGGTCTTTTGCTGACTCTAGCCATTCCACCGGACTTTACCATTCTCAGAGCTGACCGCCAAAATGCCACGGGAGGAGGTGTAGCCATCAGTGCCAAAACCTCCTTACAGTTCAGAGCTTGCAACCTAGATATACTAGACGGCTATAAACTCTTAGCCCTTAAACTATCCACTGATCCCAAAACAACTCGCATTCCTCATAGTCTACAGAGCACCAAGCTCCTCTAATCACCCATATATAGATATCCCACTATTGGTTACCCCTCACCTTCAACCAAAGACTACATTTATACTTTTAGCAGATATTAACTTAGGCTTCAAGAATGCTCTTGACCATAAAGCCACAGCTTTCCACACTGCCTTCCAGGATATGCAGATTTCCCAAATTGTCAATGTGCCACCCATACAAAAGGTAGACTCCTAGACTGGATTTTAACTTTGAACACCAAAGTCTCCCTCGAAGACATCCAAAAAATGTCTTGGTCAGACCATTTCCTAGTCCGCTTCAACACATCTACTGCAAAAGATCAACAAGCACTCTCTTAACCACCTATTCCAATAATGGTGAGGAACTCACGCAAGCTCATATCAGAAAATCTAATGCCTATCCTCCACAAGCTCCTCGATGCAGAGCCCACAACAAACACCAACCCCGACAGCATATCCCAAGTCTACCACTCCTGTTTGAAAACTGCAATTGATGTAGTAGCGCCACACAAGTCCAAACTACCCAGACGCAAACAAAGTAACACTTGGTTCAATGACAGACTCATCAAACTCAGAAGAAACAATAGATCCTTAGAACATCTTACCAGAAAAAACCCATCTAAAGAGTCCATAAAAGAACTCCAGTTAATCTCACAAAAATACAAATTAGCAATCATTTCCCAAAAAGCTAGCACGCTGAAGCTACGCATATCCAATGCTGCTTCTAACAGTAAATAATTATTTTCCATTCTTAGAGAACTGGAAACACCTATCCCCCTCCCAGCTCAGCCAACGCCAGCAAACCTTGGTGTACTGCCATCCACAATGCCCTAGCCACCAAAATCAAGTCCCTCCAAGACAAAATCATCACTAAAAGAAAATTACTGGCGCACAGCACCGACACCGCACCGACTGACATGATTCACTATACTACAACATCAACCCAGTTCAACTTCACCCTACTTTCCCAAGACCAAGTATCAAGACTGTCGTTTCCCTCAAACATTCAAATTGCAAAGCAGACCCTTTCCCTATGAAAGTAGTCAAGACCTGTGCTCCTACTCTATCACCTATCATCACCAAATGTATAAACACAACGTTCAGCACCAACTCTATTTCAGCAGACATCAAAGAAGCATGGACCACACCCCTACTGAAAAACCCAACTTGGACCCCACCATCCCTACTAATTACAGACCCATCACCACAGTACCCTTCCTCCTCAAAATCATTGACAAAATAGCATACACGCAAGTACAAACCCACCTAGAAAACAATCACTTATTAGGCGACAGACAATCTGGCTTCCGACCCAAACACAGTACAGAGACAGCATTCTTGACCTAAAGAATCAGATGGATGCCATCAGGGACACAGGGTACCTATGTAGCCTACTGCTACTCGACTCCTCAGCAGCCTTCAACCTAGTGGACCACGACAAACTATGCCTAGCTCTATCTAAAAACAACGCAACTACATGGATCCATTTTTTCTTATCAGAACGTACATCCAGGGTAGTCATTGGTGAGGAGGCGCCGGATCCCATATCAGTCATTTTTGGCATCCCGCAAGGCTCATGCCTTTCCCCCACTCTTTACAATGCCTATACAAAACTTATTTTTGCAGCGCTAGACACCATGGGTGTAATCTATACCAACTTCGCGGACGATACACAGATACTGATCCCAATCACTGGCAACCTAGATCTGGACTCCAACCTCATAAAGAAAATCTATTCCCTCATTCAGAATTGGAGGGCAACAAATAGTCTGTGCTTCAATGGCGAAAAGACTGAGATCGTCGTGGTAGGCTCCCCAGCCAGACTGAAAAAATTGCATCAGGACTATAATGCTATTGTTATAGATGGTACTCCCATTATGATATCCAACCAAGTTAAAATCCTCAGGGTATACTTGGACTGAAGCCTAACCATGAGCAAACACATTAACTTTCTTGCTTCATCAACAGCCTACACTGCCAAACTCATTGCCCTCAATCAACAATTTCTCACTCCACAGAACTGCCTCAATTTAGCAAGAGCCCTCATACTGTCCAAGTTAGACTATTGCAATGTACGATGGGTAGGCACCTCAAAGAAAAATTTAGCCAAACTACAATTATTGCAAAATAAAGCATTAAGAGCAACTCTTGGAATAAAAAAAGGAGCACATAACACAGACAACAAGAGAAGTACACTGGTTGCCTATTCAAGCCAGAATCCTTTATTAAACTCTTACCACCACACATAAGTGCAACACACTGAATGCTCCTACCAATTTGAATAATTGTCTCAACTGAAAAACGCCAACCAGAACTCTTAGATCCAATTCCAGCACCCACTTAAACATTCCCTGCTTCAATAATTCAAGAACAGGAGGGTCCAGCTTCCCTGTAGCAGCTCCGAGAATATGGAACTCACTCCCCTCCAACCTAAGCAACAAGCCCTCCCACACTCGGTTTAAGAAACTCCTAAAAACCTGGTTATTCAATACATTTTAAAGTTCCATCTCGTGACCATCACCCACAACAATATTGGATTGTCGATTAATGTAAGTGTACACTGGCGTCAACCGACTTTCCCTTGGAACTATTATGCCTTGTTGTTATTAGCTGACATTTTCTTTGCCCTTTAACCAGATAAGCTTTTCTGTAATTGCTGTAGCCTATGTCGTGATACCCCAGGGTTTGGGCGTAAAATAAATCAAATGTAATAAATAAAGTAAATAAATGATCAGCAAGAGGGTGCCCGTCTGCACTACAGATGCCCCATCACTCACCATCTCTCCCCTGTAGAATATTACATGACGGTCTCAAGACTCCAATATTCCTCCCCACACTTTCTTGGGGTTTTGAACATACACTTAGAAATGTGTGGCATTACATGCTCCCACATATAACTTCTTAAATTAGTATAATTTGCACTTGGTTTCATATATGACCAATTTTGAGGGCAGCACATGGAATACAATAAGGAGAGCCAAAACCTCAGGACACTTTGTGATTCACTACCAGTTCAGTGGTGAAGGCAGAGCTAATTCTGATGGACAATCTAAATGCCTGGTTCACCCCACACTTTAAATCACTAAGGAAAGAAAAATGCAGGTGCGAATCCTCTTAGAGATTGGTACCATCAGAGGTAAATAAAGCAGTCCTCAATAACGCTTTGTACGAGGATTCAATCCAGCACTACAGCTAAGTCAATGCCTAGTCTGGGATACTGAATGGAAACCCTTATTGATATATCTTTATGTCCAGTTCATGAGTTCTGGATGACTACCCCTATATAACACCCCTCTCTTGGAACCCCCCTGACCCCACTGAGCCAAGAAGTAGTTCTGTTTTGCAAGTGTAAACGGTTTATTTGAGAATGTAAACAATATATATATATCACACTTTATAATAAATTAATAATTAATATCACACTTCAGAACATGAGCAGTTAACAACAATGGGTAATGTTCTACTAATAAACTGATTTGATTACCCAGGAGTAGTATAAAGGATGAGGTAGCACGCTTGGGAATAGGAACAGAAGAATAAGGTGGTAGAGAATGCTTTATCTAGTTTCAGATGGATGCAATGTTGAATGAAAATGCAATACAGAAAATACCCAATATGATTTCAACAAAACAATGTAATCACTTTTCTCTGGCAATCCACTCCCCCCCTTATGAAATGTAAGGAAATGAAGAGGAGAGCACACAGTTCTTAGAAATGCAATCAAATGTAATTCAGTTCACCCCAGCAAGCTTAGACTACAGAAGTTTGAAACACAGGCCCAAAATGCTTTTATATGTGCTGGCAATGAAGTGAGGAATGTGCTGAAAATGGTTTTAATTCCCTTTAGGAGGTTCAGGGTGAGTGAAATATACTTGGGATGAGTTCAGGCTCACTTTAGCAAGGATCTAGGAGTAACTAGCAGGTTAAACGAATTTTTGGCAAAGGAAAGCAAGGAAGCTGCTGTTTTCACACGTGGCTGGATTTTTAACCAAATCGCGAATCGCGGCAAAATTCGCGAATGCGTGAATCACGATTACGGCAAACGTATAAGGAGTAGCAGGTCGGTTCTAAGCTTGTTGAAACGCTGAAATTCTAAGCTTTCAGAGGAAAGTTAAACCAAGTTCCTAGCCCAAACGGTTCCAGAGATACGGACGATTAAATAAAGGTAGTTTTTCGGATTTGAAATTTTAAAAGTTCAAAGCGACAGGTTGCAGCTTGCAGCTAGAAAATGACAGGTGACAGTTCTACTTAGGTTAAATAGATTGAATTATATTATATTAAACTAAGGGATAGGTTCTGAGTTTTGCTGAGTACTCACAAGAGATTTTGGACAGGAAGGCGACTTTGTCACGGATCCGGTCACTGCGCACAGCACTTCACAGTGATCTGGTCTCCGGTTCCGAGTACAGCTCTGCTTTCTGGGTCACCGGCACTGCTCCTGGATCTTGGGTTCTGCTGGTCTGGTCTAGCACCGGTCTGCATGGCTCCTAGTACCGCTTTCTCCGGACACAACAATGTTCTAGGCAGGGAATTCAAACAGCTCGCCCGGCTGTTGATAGTCTGCAAATTATTTTTGGGCCTGCTGACAAATACTTTTGCTTGCAGAGGGCCTTCTTGGTTCAAAGTTCTGTAGTCTCTGTTTAGCTTGGAAGTCTAAGTGTAGGATCTCTGGCTGTGAAGTCGTCGGTCAGCATGCTCCGCAGCAAATGGAATTGAATGTCTCTACCTGTCCCAGCAGTCTCTTTTTATGTGTTTTGAAAATGGGTGGAGAGGCTAGCTTTCTAGGCCCAACCCCTTCAGAGTTCTGATAGGTTGGGGAATTCTTTGCGTTCTCACTGGAGAACAGGATTGTGTGTCAGAATGATGTCATTTAATGGCTTGCAGAAAGGACACTCCCCTGTCAAATTACACACAAATCTATATTTGACCTAAAGACATATTTCATAGATACACAGTGGTTTGAAATTACATGCACCCATCACGGATCACATGAGGTATACTCTGTTCAAACTCTGATGTTTCTAAGAGCTCGCATTCAGAACTGGCAACATTTTGCATTTTTTAACTGGTTTTACAATATTGATTTTTCATTAAAAATTATACACATATACACGGCCTGTCCATACATACTCCAGTAAATTCCCATGTCTCTAGCTTAAACACAGAGTCTGTGGTGTCAATAAATAGCGGGGTTTTGCCCCAGAACATCACACAAATTCCCAACGCGTCTTAAAACGTGCACCGAAAAATCACAAGAATTATGGTATCATTTAAATAATTTTGACAAGTCTGCACTGTGAGTTATACATCTTTCTTAGAATCATATTCTGGCCAACAGGGGTGTGTCTTTTCAGGTCACATGGTAGAGAAACCAGTTTATCCAGTTTCTGCCAAGCTCAGAGACCCTGCCCCTCCCAGCTTCTGCCAAGAGGAAGCTGTTTTACGGCCCCCCCAATAAACCATCTGCCTGAGTCAAGGCAGGGCTTTGTTCAAAAGGAAGCCATTTACGACCACCCTAATAAACCATCTGCCTGGGCCCTTTCTTTAGTTTCTTGCAATCCCCTGGTAATTCAATCAGAGAGTGTGTGACCTCCTTTTGGCAGGAGCAACAGAATGCAGCCAGGCCTGGGAATGCATTTGTTGGGCAAGCCCCCACTCCTGTCGGGGGTAGCTGTCTGGCAGAATTCCAGTTTCCTTAAGCCAGGTTTCAGGTAAAATGTCACTTTTTGTTCCCCAGTTTAAGTCAAGACAATTTTTACATATGCAGCTAGAATGCTGATTCTAAAACTATGACATTTTAACAGTTACAAACTATGTGACACTCAAAAGTAGGTCACTCAGTTAATTCAAACATCTCGATTTTGGTGGTTTTAATCCAGTTTCAGTTAGGCGGCTGACATGCATAGCTCAGCCAGTTTTGTTATGAACATTGTTTTGGGCTCTTCATCTTCCCAGATTTAGTATGCACACATACTTCATTCTGCCAGATGTCCGCTGGTGTTCAGTGAGATTTTTGGACGTGTTGCAATGTTTGAAAATAGGCTTTTTTTGAGCTGGCATTCAGAGAAACAAAAGGTGATTTTAAAGTGTGGTTTTTCCTTTGGCACACATTTCACTCATGGCACCCCGGTCCATCCTGCTCGCACTGGTGGGTGGCAAGTTAGGTAACCATTTTGGTGGGCGCACAAACTGCGTGGTTCTCCTGGATTCTGGCGCACATGTGGGCTTTTTGGCCATCTTGGATTTTCTAAGCCCACAGCACCAAATGTTGCAGCATGATAGCTGAAACGTGGGTCAGGACACCCAACAAAGCCCCCCCACCCGACTGCACTTTAAATCTGAGTCGATGGGGAGTCGGGTGCACAGAAGGTGATGACCCACGCACTGGTATGTCTGCATAATCTTCTTCCAATTCTGCAAATGGCACAGTTCAGCATCTTTTCCTCCATCCGGTACTAATCGATCTGTTCTCCTTGCCGGTCCTGATGGGAATATTGGGTGGTACCCCCGGCCCCTTGGGTCTCGGCTCCCGGTCCCCGGATCATCCTCCTTGGCCAGTCTCCAGGTTTTCTTTCTCCTAGGACGACAAAGGAAAAGCTGCAATACCTATTCATGGACATTTCTCCCCCACCATTGATATAGTGTGGTGGCATATATATTTTAGAACTCAACAGATATGAACATGCACATTTTTTTAAATGAAGAGACATGAACACATAAACTTGAGAAACACAGAATTTGATAGGCTAAATGTAGGATCTTTTAGGGTTGGAATTGAATTACTGTGGAGCGGTACCCTCTGGGATTGCAGAGGACTCCTCCAGTTGCTGCAAAGTGTGCCTGGGATGGCAACACTTCAACTGGTTTATGCGGACCCACTTGTCTTCCCCCTCTGCCAAACCGCCTTTGGGGATGCAGATCTTGTAGGCCACAGGGGAGATCTTGTCTATAATCTCATAGGGTCCCTTCCATGTAGGCAAACATTTTCGCTGTTTCGCCTGGTTTCTTTGGAAGTTGTATAAATAGACCCAGTCCCCCACCTGATATTCCTTCCTGGAAGTTTTCAGGTCATAGTGGGTCTTCATGCTATCAGCTGATCTTTCTAGATTCCGCTGAGCATAAGCAAAAGCATGTTGAAGGTGTTTCCTTAAATTCTCCACATACTCGTGAGTTGTGGAGGCATTTATTAGTGTCTGCTCTTGGGTCCTGTAGAGCAAATGCTGAGGAAGCACCATCTTGCGCCCAGTCATCAACTCAAATGGTGACATTTTGGTTGCAGATGAAGGGGTAGATCTGATGGCCATTAGGACCAGAGGTAATCGGTTATCCCAACTTGGCCAAGAATCTGCCACAAACTTTTTTAAGATGCTCACAATTGTCCGGTTGTAGCGTTCTACTGCTCCAGAAGAAGCTGGCCTGTAAGCAATGTGTAGCTTTCTCTTGACGCCCAGTATCTCCCACATCTTTGTCATTACTTCACTGGTGAAGTGGCTACCTCTGTCTGACTCAATCCTTTGAGGTAGAACAAAACGGGAAAAGATGTGGTTAATCATCAAGGCAGCTGCCGTTTCTGCCTTGCAGTTTGGGGCTGGGAGACATTCCACCCACTTGGTAAACAAGCATGTCACAGTCAACATGTACTTATTCCCCCTAGCGGAGCGAATCACGGGGCCTACAAAGTCGATTTGTAAATCTGACCATGGGAGTGTCATTCCCCTCTTTTGGAGAGGCGCCCGGTGTGTGAGGGATGTTGGCTGAAATTGTGCACACACAAGACAACCCTTCAAATATTGGATGAGGTCCTGCCCCATGTGTGGCCAGTGTGCAACCTCTCTTAAGATTTCCAATGTTGTGTGAAACCCCCTATGACCGGCGGTGACCGCATCATGGGTGTGACTTAACATCATGCTTCGGAATGAGGTAGGAACCACCCACTGATCGTGGCCAGCTTGGGATTTCCTTACCAACAAACCGTCTTGGATTCGGGACATTTTTGGACATTTCATCAACACTCTTAGGTCCTCTTTCCCAATGTAATCGGTATCCGTCAGGGGAAAGTTCTCAGGATCCTCAATGTGTTGGTAAAATTTACCAATTATTGCATCCCCCTTCTGAGCGGTAATCAAATCAGCATCAGGGGTCTCCTTACTCCATTGTGCAATTGAAAGATCATTGTGAGCATTTGTCTGGGACATAGTGATAGCAGTGACCTGGATTTCCCCCAACAGGGACTCAATCTCAATTAGATCCCCTAGGATGGCCTCGGTTTTGGCCAGCTGATCAGCTAAGTCATTTCCAGTTTTGTCTGGTCCCTCTACTTTGGAATGACCCTTGATCTTTATCCAATAGATGGTCATCCCATTCGATGTGACCAGATCATCAGTGTTTTGGATTAACTTCCCATGTTTCAGGGGTTTGTTATTAGCACATAACATGCCTCTGGTTTTCCAATTAACCAGGTGCTCCACGAACCCGTTCCGGACATTATCCGAATCGGTGATTATGACCAGTTTGTGGAGTTGATGTTGGACAGCAGTGAGGATGGCCTGATGCACAGCCATCAATTCTGCCACCTGACTACTTCGGGGACCAATTTTGTATCCGGCGGAGGGTTCTGGGAACTCCTTCACCCATGCATTCCCTAAGCCAGCCACCAGTTCTTTCTCCCCGTTGTTGTCAACATGGTAAGAGCACCCATCCACATAGACAGTGGGCATTCCCTCACACTTGTCTTCTTCAAAGACTGTGTGGGGAATTAAGGTATGCCTCCATGTTGTCCTTGATTTTTAGACTTTCGTCCTCGAGACAGTTTTCTCTGGCACAATCATGCAAATCAGCCAGACCTTGCGCGAGGGGACTCTTCTTGTTTTGGCCATATCTGACCTCCACATGAAAGCCTTGCATTGACAGAATCCAGGAAGTAATTCGGGAATTACTTACATTTCCGGCCCGGATTCTGTCACTTTGGAGATATTGAAGAGGCTGGTGTGGAGTCTCCACGATGATGTGTTCCCCCTGGATAAACGGGCGGTAATTCTTCAATGCCCACACCGTTGCCAGGAGTGCCTTCTCACAATCGTTGAATTTTTCCTCCACAGAGTATAAAGTTTTGCTCGCATAGGAGATCACTTTATTGACCCTGTCATGCTTTTGGTATAATACTGCCGTCAAGCACGTATTAGAGAACCCTGTCTCCAGGAAGAACTCCTTGTTTCTGACAGGGTAAGCTAGGCAGGGCACTTGTGAGATGCTTCTTTTGAGTTGTCTTACTGCCTCAGCCTGTTCTGGACCCCATTCCCACTTGACCCCCCCTTCAGGAGATGAATCAGGGGTCTGGTGATCTCTGCGTAGCCCTCAATGAACTTCCTGCTGTAATTAGTCAGTCCAAGGAGGCTCCTTAGTTCCCGCAGAGTTGTGGGGTCTTTCAGTTTCTGAAGTGCTTCCACTTTCTTTTCCTGGGGACAGAGACCCTGAGGAGTAATCTCATGCCCCAAGAAATTAACACGGGTTCTACACCACTGTGCTTTCTGAAAGGAAAGTTTTGCTCTGGCGGCCCTCAACTGGGTCAGAACATAACGGATCTCTGCTATGTGTTCCTCCACAGATGAACTTTTGATGAGGACATCATCTACATAAGCCAGGTTACCCCTTGCACCCAGGTCGGGCATGGCCTTGTGTAGGAAAATGTTGAATTCATTGCCGGAGTTGAGGTATCCGAAGGGAGTCCGGGTCCATGTATACTGCTGGCCCCCAAAGGTAAAAGCCAGCTTGTATTGGTCCTCCCTACTGACAGGCACAGTCCAGTATCCATTGGTCAGGTCTATTGCAGTGAATACCAGTGACCCCTGGATCTGGGCCAGCCCTTGGTCAATGTAGGGCAGAGGCCATCGGGAAGTATGGACCCGTTTGTTGAGCTCCCTGAGGTCGGCGCAGAGTCTCCATTGGCCGTTTGGCTTCAGTATTCCCAGCACCGGATTATTGAAGGTGCTGTGTATTGGACGAATTATTCCCCGGGACTCAAGGTTCTTAATTATTTCAGTAAGGGACTCCATGGATGCCAGGGTCCGTGGGGATTGTTGTTGTGTGGATGTCGGTGCGACCACAGTCATATGAGTCTACCGCAAAGAGATCTTGGAAATCCAAGAAAACTTGTTTCAACTTTTGCTTTTGTACCAGACTCACACAGGCATCAGCTAGGTTGACTCTCTCTTCCACCATCTGCCTGAAGCCTGGAAAGACTTCTGGTTTGGCTATCTCAGCGGCCTCCTCCAGCTGGGTGGAGAAGTCCCTGGTCAGAGTGCTGATTTGGACTGGAGGCTTCAGGTGGGAAAGGCAGCCCTCATGGACCTGGAAAATCACCTCATCCCTCCTGAAGTCACAAGTCACATCTTCCTTACCATAAGGGCAAGAAGTGTACACCAGGAAGTTCCCCCCATGCCGGGTAAAAATCCTGTCTGGTGTTGTATTGTCATCACCGTCACTGTCAAAGCAGTCCTTGGGGATTGGTCCTAACAGTTCATTTCCTAAATCAATGGAAAAATGTCGGTCATCAACCGCCATTCCAATAATGGTGCCTGCGGCTAGAGTAATACTCTTTAAGTCGCTGTTATCCACCTCTATTGGAATGGTGTCATGTTCTATGTTGACTAATGGAGTTGGGTTTACCCCCAACCCTTGCTGTTGGAGAGAAGCATTTAGATGTATATAAGCATCAGGGTTTTGCAAATATTGTCCTCTTTTAACTTTCACTTCCAGGGAGAATTGTCGGGTCCTTTCTGGGATGGTGACTTCCTCTTTGAACTGAATTTCAACTGCATAAGGTAGCAATTGAGCTGACCTAAATGCTTTTTCTAGATCATCAAAGCCCATGGGGTTATCCGCTAATCGGGACCAAGCTTTGAAGTTTATTAGGTCCAAACTAATGGCAAAGCGATTGAGAATGTCACTGCCTAAGTAAAAAGCAGCAGTGACGTCTCGCACGACCCAACAATTGTGGACTATGCTCTTGTTGCCAATGGAGATTTTGAGCATACACCTGCTTGGCAGGAGATGTTTGGAATTGGGCGCTTCCAGGTCCATTTCCCATTTGTCTATCAGTTTGAATGTGGGAATGGCTGTATCTTTTGGGAGTTGGCGGAACATGGCTTCGCTGATGAAGCTCTTACCGTTGTTCACACACACTCGAGCGAGAACAGAGTCCTTCCCATCATTTAACTGAACAGGGATGAACAACTGCTCTCCAATTTGCTGAATATCAGCCAGGCTCTGAACTGATTCCACATCTTTCTGGACTATAGGAGTGGGAGTTTCTGATTGTGGATTAGTAAAGAATTTCAAAGTGTTTCCTTCCAGCCTGGAGTACCACTTTAAACTGGAAGGAAGATTGATTTTCAGAAATAGAGAGGACCCCCCATCACCAGTCTGTTGTCCTACTGCTATTACTGTCACGTCTGGAGTTTGGTTGTTCTGGAAGTGAAATTCTACTTGGTCATATTTTTGTTCAACCATGTGGCAGGTGCCGTTTAAACTAACATGGTTGACACTCTGTTTTAATTTTACTGGTCGGCTAGTCTGGGTCCAGAGGACCTTGTTTACACAATCTATTAGGGGTGACAACCTTCTCAGGAGGTCATTCCCTAGTAAACAAGGGGTGCCCTCTGGAGTCACTACTATGACCGGGTGTTTCACCTTGTGTCGCCCAATTTTAATGTCCAAGTCTGCAGTCCCCTCAACGGGAATTTCCTTCCCGTCAAAGTTTTGCAGTTGTCCAGGAAGAGAGGTGAGAGGAATACGGTAATTCTCCCCCCTTCCGGCATTTAGTTCCTCAAAGGCCCTTTTGGACAGAAGGGTAGCTTGGGATCCAGTGTCCACCAGTGCCAAAATTGTACCCTGCCCCTGTACTTGTACCGGGGCATAGTATCTTCCCTCCTTCTCCTCAAGGGGGCACAGATAATGCACATTTTTGGACAACTGGTGGGCTAACTTTCGGGTTTTGGACATTGCTAGCGAAGAGATTTGGGCAGAATTATGTGGAGAGCCTTGGGAATCTGAAAGAAAAAGTTGGCAACTGGAGATCAGAGCCATTGTGGGTTCCTCTGGTTCCGGTTCTGGGCCGCCTCCCCCTTCTTGGAGGCAGTCACCAGGATGGGTTTGAACCAGGGGATTTTGGTATTGTGGGTTCTGGGATGAGATGATGGGCGGCGGTAGCTCAGTCTCCATATCTCCCCAGTCTGGATTGGAATCCCTTGGGACCCATTTTTCTTTGGGAGGAGTTCCCCCATCTCTGAAGGAGAAGATCCTTTTCCCAGGATCTTCTGAGGATCCCTCTCCCTCAAATTGGAAGATCTGTACCTCCTCCACAAAGTGGGTCTGTTTGGGTCCTTTGTTTCTCCTACCCCCCCTCTGCTCCTTGGGAGGCAGGCTTTCAGGGGTAGGAGATTTTGTTTCCGGTTCCTGGTTTTCCAGGGGCTGTTTACAAGTTGGGAAGGAAGCTTCCTCCAAGGCTTTACACCCCCCTTTCCCTTGTGCCTCCTCCCTGGGAACCGGTGTGTTATCGGGTGCTGCCCCCGTCATTGTTCTGGAGCAGCAGGTCCAGAGTTTGGGGCATTGTGCGGTGGCATGCTCATCTGAGGGTTCTGTTGAGCCCTCAGTATGTGACCCAGATCCCGTGCCATATTTTGGACCTGGCGCTCTAACTGGGAAACCCGCTCAGGCTGATACGGGGCTCTATTTCCTCCCCTGGGCTGATCCCGGGAAGGGTAGCTATCCCTTCTCTGGTAGTACCCCTGGTTGGGAAGATTTTGGTACCCCTCCACCCTTGGCCTCCCCTCTCCCGGATTAGGTTGTCTGGGATCAGGGAATTGGGCAAAGAAGGATGGATGATTTTGGGGCGGGAAATTGGGCGGATACCTGGGGAAAAAGTTCTGCCCAGGATTTCGAGAATTTCTGCCCTCCTGTGGGAAGTTGGGAGGGAAGTTCCCTGGGTTAGGTGCTTGGCCGGATCCCCCCCTTGGGCTGGAGGAGTCCACACATAACCCAGGATTGGTCGGTTTCCTTATAGCGGGGACTTACATAGTCAGGGGAGCGGGGGACCCCATTTGTGGGACTACCTCCTCGACTCCCTGTCTGTGACTGGCCCGAGGGCCTTCTGGGCTGTGAATTATTAGGTGCAGGTAGGTTTTTAGGCCCCCCATCTCCAAATCCAAAACGGGGGTGACCTTTACCTCTGCCACCTTGGCAGCAGCAGGGGTGCTGTTGGTTTTGGGATTTTTCTGGGTATTGCTTTTATTTTCTATGGGCTTCTGCGCCTCATAGATCCGGGTAGCCTGTTCAATGACCCAGTCTAAAGATCTTTTCTCATGAAAATCTCTCACGAGCTCGGTCATTATATATTTGGGCAAGGCATGGAAAAATGTATTGACAAATTCTCTGCTGTCTGTGCGCACCTTTCTGGTGGTCTGCGCAAAGGCACGTTTCAGTTCTTGCACGAATTCTTGTGGGGCCTGATCCTCCCCACATTGCAAATTGTAGGCTGCCTTGCGAGCCTCTTGAGGATTTCTGTGAACAGAAAAATGATTCAAGATGGCCGCCTTATAGGTGGACCATCTTAAATGATTTTGGTCCTCCAGCCCCGCAAAGAAACTGGAGTATTCTTGTGAGAAGGTCCACTTTACATATTGAATACAGCTTTGGCTGTCCTTCAAATGGAAAGTCTCCATCATTTGCTCGTAAAGCTCCAAGTGTTCCCAAACAGAATACTTGGCGTTCTTGTGATAAGGCGTGATGACACTCCTTATTGCCTTTATTTGCTTCAATGGGTCCTTAAGCAAGGCCCTTTTTGCCTTATTGGCCTTTTTGGTTCGGGCAACCCTGGTCCATTCATCCTCTGACTCAGAGGCACTGCTCCCAGAGGTTCCTGTCTGATCTTCCAGGTTTTCCCGGATTCTGCGAGCCTCGGATTGGCTGGCAGAATGTGGGGACCTGGTCTCCTGTGTCCTGCGCCGTTCAGAGGAGTTTTCAGATTCCTCCTTGCTGCCAGGATTTGATGGGTACCCCCCCCCCCCCACTGACCTAACTGGGCAGAAGTTTTCAGGATGCCCTTAATGGGCCTATTCTCCTGGGGTTCCCCACTAAATTGCACTGTGCTTGGGTGCCCATACCCAGATGCCCGCCCCTCCATACCTGGGTGGTACTGGCCTATGAGCCCCATGCTTTTGGCTGGATAGTAATCTGCCATCCCTGTGGCCCGGTGCTCATGTGCGCCAGGGGACATGGGGGTGGCAGAGTCCAGGGACTGAGAGAGATAAAGGCCTTTGGTACTCGGGCTCCTGAGGTTATGCTCAGGAGTTTCCCAGCGAACCTGGTCTCTATCCGCCCCTGCTCCCTGTTGCAATGCAAGAGCCTGTGCTTTCAGTTCCTCAGTTAAGGCCTTACTCGACTCTATCAGTCTCTCCTGCATCGCTGCCTGTTGCTGGAGCCTATCATTGTGCTGACAGAGAGCCTCATTTTCTCTCTGTGCCTCCTGATTGGTCCGGGAGTACTGGGCCAGTCTTTGCTGCAGGAGGGTTACCTCCTGAGTCCCTTCCCTACTGACCTGGTCCTTTCTTGCCAGAGCCTCCTCCACCCTCCTGGTGTGCTCTAACAAGTTCTGGTGTTCTTTATGGAGGTCACCCAGTCCATGGAGGGCCAGGTGATTGTCTTCCATTTTCCTTTTTAAGTGGCAGACTTCCTGGCCTAAGGTATCCCTTTCTTGACCAAGAGCCTGCATTTGTGACGCCAGGTCGTCCCTCTTCCTTTGAAAGGCACCAGCTTTCTGGCGTTCTTCATCAAACTCTGCCTGGGTATCCAGGTCTTTCAAAATCAATTTGTTGCTTTCCTCTTTCTCTCTGTCTAGTTGGATTTGCAGGGTGGCTACATGCTCTGTGCATGCCCTGTTGAAATTGATCTGTTGCTCCAGCTTTTTCCTGCTCTGCAGCAAGGAGTTCAAACTGTCTTGGTGCTCCTTCTGCAAAGCCAGAATTCTGGTATCCTGGTCTGTCTTTTCCTGTTGCAGTATATCCATGTCCTCTTTTATTTTAATGATATACTGCCTACTATAATTTTCTGACTCCTGGCTCCTCTGCAGCCTCTGCTCAGAAGAATCCAGATCAGATTGGGCCTTCTGTAATGCCAGCAGTTGCCTACTCGCCAGATCTTGGCCTTCAGCACATTTGTCCTGCATGGCTCCCATATGCAAATATAAATATGCCGCTACCCTGGCAATCTTGTTGTGCTCATCCTTGGCCTTAGGGGCCATATATAGTTCACTCAGGGCCACATGTAAGGGACCCTGGTCTCTCCATGTATCTGACCCTGTTTCAGTGATCTGGGGTGCGATTGCCTGCAACCAGACCGTCTGGTCCTGATGAGTCCACTCACCTCTCACAAATAGCTTATGTAAGAAGTGCTCTCTGGCTATTTTCATATCTACCAAGGTCGTCATTCTGGAATTTGAGTTCCTTCCTGACTTACAGAAGTTTGTATTTTATTTTTGCAAAATATACCTTTTCCTTAGAGCGTTCCTTTGAGGAGTGCTTTACAGCGTAACACAGCATGGTGATCCGACCGGATGTATGTCTCCTGTCAGTTAGCACACTGTATTAATCTGCACAAGTGATAGATCCAACCCAAACGTCCGGCTCGAGCCCCCAATTTGTAAGAGGATTCAATCCAGCACTACAGCTAAGTCAATGCCTAGTCTGGGATACTGAATGGAAACCCTTATTGATATATCTTTATGTCCAGTTCATGAGTTCTGGATGACTACCCCTATATAACACCCCTCTCTTGGAACCCCCCTGACCCCACTGAGCCAAGAAGTAGTTCTGTTTTGCAAGTTTAAACGGTTTATTTAAGAATGTAAACAATATATATATATCACACTTTATAATAAATTAATAATTAATATCACACTTTAGAACATGAGCAGTTAACAACAATGGGTAATGTTCTACTAATAAACTGATTTGATTACCCAGGAGTAGTAAAACAGAATGAGGTAGCACGCTTGGGAATAGGAACAGAAGAATAAGGTGGTAGAGAATGCTTTATCTAGTTTCAGATGGATGCAATGTTGAATGAAAATGCAATACAGAAAATACTCAATATGATTTCAACAAAACAATGTAATCACTTTTCTCTGGCAATCCACTCCCCCCCTTATGAAATGTAAGGAAATGAAGAGGAGAGCACACAGTTCTTAGAAATGCAATCAAATGTAATTCAGTTCACCCCAGCAAGCTTAGACTACAGAAGTTTAAAACACAGGCCCAAAATGCTTTTATATGTGCTGGCAACGAAGTGAGGAATATGCTGAAAATGGTTTTAATTCCCTTTAGGAGGTTCAGGGTGAGTGAAATATACTTGGGATGAGTTCAGGCTCACTTTAGCAAGGATCTAGGAGTAACTAGCAGGTTAAACACATTTTTGGCAAAGGAAAGCAAGGAAGCTGCTGTTTTCACACGTGGCTGGATTTTTAACCAAATCGCATCGGTTCTAAGCTTGTTGAAAAGCTGAGATTCTAAGCTTTCAGAGTAAAGTTAAACCAAGTTCCTAGCCCAAACGGTTCCAGAGATACGGACGATTAAGTAAAGGTAGTATTTCGGATTTGAAATTTTAAAAGTTCAAAGCGACAGGTTACAGCTTGCAGCTAGAAAATGACAGGTGACAGTTCTACTTAGGTTAAATAGATTTAATTATATTATATTAAACTAAGGGATAGGTTCTGAGTTTTGCTGAGTACTCACAAGAGATTTTGGACAGGAAGGCGACTTTGTCACGGATCCCGTCACTGCGCACAGCACTTCACAGCGATCTGGTCTCCGGTTCCGAGTACAGCTCTGCTTTCTGGGTCACCGGCACTGCTCCTGGATCTTGGGTTGTGCTGGTCTGGCCTAGCACCGGTCTGCACTTCTCCGAGTCCCGCTTTCTCCGGACACAGCAATGTTCTAGGCAGGGAATTCAAACAGCTCGCCCGGCTGTTGATAGTCTGCAAATTATTTTTGGGCCTGCTGACAAATACTTTTGCTTGCAGTGGGCCTTCTTGGTTCAAAGTTCTGTAGTCTCTGTTTAGCTTGGAAGTCTAAGTGTAGGATCTCTGGATGTGAAGTCGTCGGTCAGCATGCTCCGCAGCAAATGGAATTGAATGTCTCTACCTGTCCCAGCAGTCTCTTTTTATGTGTTTTGAAAGTGGGTGGAGAGGCTAGCTTTCTAGGCCCAACCCCTTCAGAGTTCTGATAGGTTGGAGAATTCTTTGCGTTCTCACTGGAGAACAGGATTGTGTGTCAGAATGATGTCATTTAATGACTTGCAGAAAGGACACTCCCCTGTCAAATTACACACAAATCTATATTTGACCTAAAGACATATTTCATAGATACACAGTGGTTTGAAATTACATGCACCCATCACGGATCACATGAGGTATACTCTGTTCAAACTCTGATGTTTCTAAGAGCTCGCATTCAGAACTGGCAATATTTTGCGTTTTTTAACTGGTTTTGCAATATTGGTTTTTCATTAAAAATTATACACGTATACACGGCCTGTCCATACGTACTCCAGTAAATTCCCATGTCTCTAGCTTAAACACAGAGTCTGTGGTGTCAATAAATAGCGGGGTTTTGCCCCAGAACATCACACAAATTCCCAACGCGTCTTAAAACGTGCACCGAAAAATCACAAGAATTATGGTATCATTTAAATAATTTTGACAAGTCTGCACTGTGAGTTATACATCTTTCTTAGAATCATATTCTGGCCAACAGGGGTGTGTCTTTTCTGGTCACATGGTATGGAAACCAGTTTATCCAGTTTCTGCCAAGCTCAGAGACCCTGCCCCTCCCAGCTTCTGCCAAGAGGAAGCTGTTTTAGGGTCCCCCCAATAAACCATCTGCCTGAGTCAAGGCAGGGCTTTGTTCAAAAGGAAGCCATTTATGACCACCCTAATAAACCATCTGCCTGGGCCCTTTCTTTAGTTTCTTGCAATCCCCTGGTAATTCAATCAGACAGTGTGTGACCTCCTTTTGGCAGGAGCAACAGAATGCAGCCAGGCCTGGGAATGCATTTGTTGGGCAAGCCTCCACTCCTGTCGGGGGTAGCTGTCTGGCAGAATTCCAGTTTCCTTAAGCCAGGTTTCAGGTAAAATGTAACTTTTTGTTCCCCAGTTTAAGTCAAGACAATGTTTACATATGCAGCTAGAATGCTGATTCTAAGTTCAAAACTATGACATTTTAACAGTTACAAACTATGTGACACTCAAAAGTAGGTCACTCAGTTAATTCAAACATCTCGATTTTGGTGGTTTTAATCCAGTTTCAGTTAGGCGGCTGACATGCATAGCTCAGCCAGTTTTGTTATGAACATTGTTTTGGGCTCTTCATCTTCCCAGATTTAGTATGCACACATACTTCATTCTGCCAGATGTCCGCTGGTGTTCAGTGAGATTTTTGGACGTGTTGCAATGTTTGAAAATAGGCTTTTTTTGAGCTGGCATTCAGAGAAACAAAAGGTGATTTTAAAGTGCGGTTTTTCCTTTGGCACACATTTCACTCATGGCACCCCGGCCCATCCTGCTCGCACTGGTGGGTGGCAAGTTAGGCAACCATTTTGGTGTGCGCACAAACTGCGTGGTTCTCCTGGATTCTGGCGCACATGTGGGCTTTTTGGCCATCTTGGATTTTCTAAGCCCACAGCACCAAATGTTGCAGCATGATAGCTCAAACGTGGGTGAGGACACCCAACAGCTTCCACTAAATACAAAACCGAAAATACGGAAAGCCAAAAAAGAAGGTTTTGACAACCAAATAATGCAAGAAAAATCTGGTGCTAAGGAGCTATTCACAATACTGAAGGAACTAGAGAACCCTATCCCGGTACCTGATAACTGTGTCAAAAATAAAACTTGGTGTTCCAACATTCAGAAAGCCCTTAAAGATAAAATTGTTCCCCTCCAACTCAAAATTGACAAGAAAAAACAAAATATACCTCCCCCCACTATCCACAGGGATGAACCACTCATTAACTCCAAACCTGAGCAAAGATTTAACTTTACAAAAGTATCCAATTTAGAGGTTGAGCAAATAATACTTTTACTCAAACTGCCAAACTGTCGAGGTGATAACTGCCAAGCACAATAAATAAAAGATGCTGCTAGAGATTTATCACCATCTATCTCCAAACTCATCAATGCCTCATTCTCCTCAGGCATCATACCAACAAATCTTAAGCAATCATGGGTCCTCCCTCTCCTTAAGAAGCAAACACTGGACCCGGCCATGCCCACAAATTACAGGCCGATCACCACTGTGCCATTTCTACTAGAAATATTAGATAGAGTGGCTTACCTACAGATCCAAAAATTCCTGGAGCTGCACCAACTCCTAGGTACCCGGCAATCAGGTTTCAGACCACAGCACGGTACTGAAACAGCACTTATTGATCTAAAGACCCAGGTCGACAAGCTTAGAGACCAGTGAAAAACTGCCTTGCTTCTCCTTTTGGATCTCTCAGCAGCGTTTGACCTGGTGGATCACAAGGTGCTCTGTACCCACCTAGAATCAGCTGCACATTTCTCCTCACATGCTATAACCTGGATCAAATAATTTCTAAGTGAAAGAACTATGAGGCTCTTCTCTACGTCGGCAGCCACAGACCCCGTTCCTATTACATGTGGCAAACCCCAGGGATCATGCGTCTCCCCTATCAAGTATAACATTTTCACTAAGCCCCTGCTTGATGATCTGGACCTTCTAGGTGTCACCTACACTAACTATGCAGATGGCACCCAGATTCTCATCCCACTTTCTGGGGATTATAGACAGGATTTGGCCTTGGTGAATAAGATATACCTCATCATCCAGGCATGGATGGCACCACACGGTCTATGCCTGAATGATGATAAAACGGAGCTCATCATACTAGGGACCGCACTGAACATTAATCAACTGAACCAAGACTACTCATCCTTTGTAATAGATGGCCACACTATTAAAGTAGCCAAGGAGGTAAAAACACTAGGTTTTTACCTTGATTCCTGCCTTACCCTGACAAAGCAAGTGAATGCTATGGCATCTGCCACTTCCTACACTTGCAAGCTGATCAGATCATCAAAACCATGCCTTTCCACTATCAGTTGCATCACACTTGCAAGAGCACTTGTGCTATCCAAACTGGATTATTGCAACGCTCTTTACTTGGGACCCAACAAACATATTACCCAGAAAATCCAAATATTGCAAAACAATGCCCTTAGAGCAGCACTAGGAATCTCCAAAAGAGAACACATATCAACGGTCAGAAGACAGTCCAACTGGCTCTCTACTGCTGACGAAATCAAGCTGAAAACAGCTTCCTTAACATTCAAATGCCTCAATAACCTTGCATCAAGCTACCTGACTGATAGATTCAAAAGAAGAGTCACAGCTAGACCCACCAGAGAAGCTTACACAAACTGTGTATCTGCCCCCCCCTTCAAAATGACTACAACCGGAGGGAACAGTTTCCCTGTCAAAGGGGCCCAACTGTGGAACTCCCTACAAACTACTCTAAGGTCTGACCAGTCTTACCCAAACTTTAGATTAAACATTATCAAGTGGCTCAAAGAAAACAACCGATAAGATCTAGCCATATCAGTCACTTGATTCGCAACCAACCGGAATTCCGCTTTTCTACTGTACACTGTCTACTTGTAAATATATATGTACTTCTTGCTGTATTCATTTTAACGTTTTTAACTTGTACCATGTAACTATGTGACTATGTAACCTTGTAACTGCAACTTGTAAGCTTAAAGTATTCTTGTTCTCGTGCCCTGATACCTTCGGGTCGGGCGTGCGATACAAATAAATAAACAACCGCACAAACAAACAATATTACTGTTAATGTTAGTGTAATCTGGTGAAATTAGCTCCAAACTATGAGTAAACATGCGTGAGCCGCAACCATCATTTGTAACTGTAATTCCATTCAGCAGAATTAGCACCAAAAATGTGTAGCATTTGTTATACCACCCACTTTTAGGTGGAATTAGCATTACTGCTGGAGAATTGGAGGAATTACCAAAAAACAGACTTAACGTTGAGCAAAAATAGTGTTACTGCATGAACGGGAAGCTCAGTGTTGGCCATTTTTAAAACTCAATCTATTTATAATCACCCATTTGCTAAGGCCATCCAGCCCCACTGTCAGTTCCAAGCACACCAGGAGTTAAGGACTAAGGGAAGTTACCTAAATTGAGAGCATGAGAAAGAATACTTTATTTCGGCCACAGTCATTAACTATAAAAATACATCTATACATATAAAAGTCAAAATATGTTTGCTTGTGGTGGGATTTGTGGTGAAGCGTTGTTCCTTATACAATTCCACAATGTTTCACGAATCTGCACCACATTTTGCATAATTGCCTGTTAGGACCTTCGGGACATTACTGGCTACATGACATTTGTACACCACACCCCTTTCCCTGGATTTCAGCAAAAGTAAAAAGAAATGTTTGGATTTGTGGCAGAGTGTTGTTCCTTATACAAAATCACACGTTTTTACCAATCTGCACTAAATTATACATAGTTACCTGTTACAACCCTCCCGACATTACTAGCAGCATGACATTTGGACACCCCACCCCTTTCCCCAGGTGTCAGCAAAATTAAAGATGTGTTTGTGGGTTGTGGGTTTGTGGGTATGTGGCTTGGCAAAATATTGTTCCTTATACAATTACACACCGTTTTACCAATCTGCACCAAATTTGGCACAGTTACCTGCTAGGACCCTCTGGGCATTACTGGCCACATGACATTTGGACACCACACACCGTTCCCTGGATTTTAGCACAAGTCTCAATGTGTGTGTGCCCTGGCAAAGTATTGTTCCTTATACAATTCCACACTGTTTCACCAATCTGAACCACATTTTGGAAAATTGCCTGTTAGGGCTTTCCGGACAATACTGGCTACATGACATTTGGACACCCACCCCTTGCCCCGGATTTCAGCAACAGTAAAAAGAAATGTGTGGGTTTGTGGGAAAGTGCACCTACCCTTGCACTTGCCACCTGCTGGCCGTTACTGTTACTTATTGTTATTATCTATTCCCATGTACTGCACTGTCTCTTGCCCCTTCGCATGCCCTTGCACGATCTGATTGATACCTGGCCTAGTAGGATCGCTGTCTGTCCTCCCTTTGTTCCCCCTCCCTTACCTCGTTGCACCTTGAAATGTGTATAGGCGCGTTATAAATGCCATAACATATCATATCATATCAAAGTGGTGTTCCTTTTTTAAAATCACACCTTTTCACCAATCTGCACCACATTTCGCATACTTACCTGTTAGGACCCTCCGGGCATTACTAGCTACATGATATTAGAACACCCCACCCCTTTCCCAAGATTTCAGCAAAAGTAAACATTGTGTGTTTGTGGTTTTGTGGCTTGGCAAAGCATTGTTCCTTATACAATTCCACACCCGTTCACCAATCTGCACCAAATTTTGCATAGTTACCTGTGAGGACCCTATGTAAATTACTGGATACATGACATTTGGGCACCCCATCTCATTCCCCAGATTTCAGCACAAGTCAAAACATTTTTGTGGGTTTATGGCTTTGCGAATCATTGTTCCTTATACAATTCCACATCGTTTCACCAATCTGCACCACATTTTGCATAGTTACCTGTTATGAGCCTCCAGACATTGCTAGCTACATAACAGTTGGACACCTCACCCCTTTCCCTGGATTTCAGCACCTTCACACATGAGAAGATTGCCTGAAATCGTTGAAACATCAATGTGGTTGTAGAAGGTCCTGTCTCGAAAACGAGGAACAACACTCGAGGTCCAGTTCCTGTGATTTACAGTTTTCAAGATATTTGCACTGCAGTGCACCACAACAGACTGCCAGGGTGAGATGACAGGAAGGGAAAAGGCCCCAGTATGCAGCACCACACCAACTCTGGCCTCCTCCCAATGTGGTATCTGGGGTATGACAGCCAGCCACACATGCCCATTCTCAGTTTAGTTTACCTTAGGGTGCTAAGCGCATCAAGCAATAAGCAAACCAGAACATTGACCTTTAGGATCAGTGTTATCATGTCTGTCTACAGAACCCAGTCGCAGAATGGGTACTCTGCTAGTGTACTGTACATTCATATGATTCAATAACTTATAAAAACCCATTTAGACAAATTAAAAGAACATTTTCCATAATTACAAAAGCATAGTATTCTTTTTTTATACATGTGCATTATACATAATCTAATAAATTAAGTAAAACCTTCATTTTAACATCTAATAACCTTACTAAGTGCAGGTTTGAAAAATGTGCAGACATCATTAATACATGAAGTAAAAAAGAAAAGGTCAGGCGCGCACTCTAGTTCCCAGTCTTTTTAATTCTTAAACTAGTTATAACAGAGTTTGAGTTACAATACATTGAAATACATGTAATGTCATTAGAATTCATCAAAAGGGCCATGGTTTTTCTGCAGGTCCTAACCTCTTAATTCTTAAAATATTGTTTGAGCCATGATCTTCTTAAATCAGTATATTATGGGCAAATTAATATAAAATGGAGTCAATCTTGCTCAAAACCATTTCGTAGGGTGGAGTACTTGGAACCCGTCAGTCATTTTTGTACACAACTTCAAAGGGGGAGAACATTCAGCCTGATCATGGCACCTTGAAACACTATTTTGTTGTATAGGCTCAATTCTCAATACATAAAATAAATAAATTAACAATATTTTTCTGTGTTCTGGAGATCTTAACATGGCAAAGTCAGAATAACAGTCATGGGCATAGCAAAAGAGTGATAAAAATGTTAATGAGGTGGCTCATGATTTTTCCTATTATGGTGGTAGTTGGTGATATTTTATAATCCTTGGTAATGTATTGTTGTAACCTGTTGGGGTATTTTTATAGTGGTGGGTTTAATTTCAGAGTACTGCCTAATAATAATTTTACCAGGGTCACTAACAACAACAAAAATACTGGACTTGATACACTCCGGATGGATGGCTCAAGCCCTCCTGTGGTACCTTATGTACAATAACAGGCTACGCACTTTTGGCTGTGTTTCCACTATTGCAATGCATTCAATTGAAATACTGCTCATTCATTCAATCTCTCTAGATAAACAGCACATGGTTGCTACCTTACTTTGAGATATTTTATACTGCGCATTTGTCTCTTTATGTGTGTCAAATAAAAGGGACTGAATGTGGAATAAATGTAATGAAATTAAAAGTTACTTTGGAATCTGTCTTTTTATTGTATAATAGAAATATGCAAGTGACACAGAATAACACTTATGCCCACGTTGTATTTCACAGTGCAAATATATTTCTCCTTGTGAAAGCGTTCACCGCTTTATCTGTGCCAAGTCTGCCAGCTGTCCCTGGCCTCGTGGAACTTGTACAATGAGGCACACATTAGACTATACCTTTAACATGCTGAAGGGATGATTCTGGTGTCTCCATCAGACAGGAGTCACCTTAATCTACAAGCCAGGCAAGGTATGAACATGTGCGGTGTTTGTGACATGCTACACCACATGTGCATTAGGAGACATGTCCCCAAGCCCCTGATGTTGATGTTGACCCTCTTCCTGTGCTGTCTGGAGATTCTGAACAGGTTTCATCATCCACAGGAGTTGGAGATGGCTGGAGCCACCAGCAAAGTCAATGGGGATAAGTATTTGTTGCAGAAAACTCGGCATGTCTATCAAATAGCCATTTCAAGACGCTCTACATTCCAGATAACATATTTATGACTTAAATCAATTTCCCATCATTGTTCTCTATCCTTAAATTATCCATTGAGATTAATTTCACTAGATTAATGTCACTAGAGGAATTGCCCATTTCCAGCATCACTGACCCACCAGGGCTAACAGACATATCCTGTAATTGGATTGCTAATGGACATGTAATGTGTGTCTCTTCAGTGCCGGGCACTCATGCATGTGTTTAGATATGCTTTCAATGAATCCAGTGCACTTTGAGTTTTGGATAATGCACTTAGGAAATGCATTCATGGAGTGAATCCTTCATGCTGCAGCTGCCTGTCAGTGTTGTACTTTCATTTTGCATTGGAGAACTGTGCTATGTCTTATCTAGGTGCGGTTTCCCTATGTGATATGGTTCCTGTAGTTCACTCTATGTACATTTGGGATTATGAATGTTATCATGCCTGACATTGTGCCTTTTCAGGTGCGCCATTGCTTCATTCGTGTTTTGTCAGGGGGTAGGTCCTTAATTCACAGGGCTATGACATGGCATGCATTACATTGCCAGCACATAGGCATTTTGAGTGGAGATAACTGCACTGTGGGCTTGGTGAAATTGGTGACTTGTTTTGGCAGTATTTCATAATTCAATTTCTAATTTGGTGCAATTAGCATTTCTATTACAGAACAGAAACTAATTCATGCGTCGGAATGAGCCTAGGGGGATTTGCCACTGGTTTTCATCTGTAATCTCTTCAGGTCGCATTATGCCAGAAGAATTACAGACCATTTTCAATAACCTTTGATAGTGTTAAAAGTGGTGGTAATTCCATTACCTTCAATTTTTTCCCTTACCAATGAACTTGTAATGAGGCCCAGTCTGTAGGTTTTTTTTAACAGGGTCTTAATCCTCACAATACCTTTTCATCCCAAGATGTGCAGCCCACTAATGCAGAAATTAGTGTTAACTTCCAATTTAACCATAACTGACCATGGCTGACCAATGCATGTTAAGATGGATAACTAAAACATTGACATTCTTTAAATTACAAGGTGTTGCCTTTTTACTAATCACTATCATCGTACATTAGAGCCGTCCTCTGAAAAATGAAAATTGACCTGTCACCTGTACTCTGCCATGTAGAACCAGCATTCTCCATTCCCAAAGGCGTGCCCCCCTACTGACTGTGTGGCTCACAGGTGTGCACTCCGCATTTGTCTTCCTTCTCATCTTAAAGGCAGCTCAGAACAGGTTTAAAAAATGGTGAAACAGCCCACAGGTGTTAATAAATAGTGAGTGAGCTACTATTGATAGTTCAATGTCTGTTCATCTATCGTAATGATGAGTGGGGTGTGTCACATTGGGAGCAGTAGAAGTATTGTTGAGTATTGTACAACCGTATTTAAAAGGGAAACCCCCTTATTTGGTACTTTGTATATTTAGGGGTATATCAAGGATAAATTATAGAGAACAACAAAGTAAACGGCGCCACTCATACAAGCAAAGTTGAGTATTGTACAACATTAACATTAGTGATACCAAAAAGCAACTTGAAATATGAGCACGGGAGGATAGTGGTACCGTTTACTTCTGAACAATGCATACTTGAGTCCTCTGGTTGGAGGCAAAGACGATTATTAATGAATAATTGGGCGTGTATGTCATTGAAAATCTGTGAACTACTGTCTGTATCAGTGAGGCACACAGACAAAAACAAAGCACAATGAATGTAGGCAATGCAGATATGATGGAGTCTAAGGTCTGAGTGGGACGTACTTTGGGATAGATTTCTTAATGGCATGACTGGTCAGTTGTTTATGTGGCAGAAGTATTAATCAATGTCACTAAGCATTATTTGAATCACAATTGTCATTGCACTTTGCCATTGCACAAAATGAAAGCCACCTTTGTATTTTTTTCCTTTTCCCACCACCCGCAGCATCAAAGAACAGTGACACTGCTGTAAATCCGCCTGTTTGCCACTGAGTGATAGGATTTATGGTGCAAGTGATGTGGTAGTGTTTTTACTGTGGGCAGAAGTACTGCAATTGGATTATACTGGCAAATCAGATCTCCCTCAGAAAACAGTCCACCGTGTGTATATTTAGGTAGTATAGATATTAGTGAATATATACTGTAATACAATTACATTAAAGCTTACGTATTTTGTGTGAACAGACATTAAGCTAAGCTATAACGTCACGGATGGCATTCAGCTTTTGATACAAAATAGTAAGCATGTTAGGAAATCCTCCAAAATAATTAAAAACACTGTAGTATCCTACTCACAATATTTAAACTATGCATTGCTAATGATTGCCTTCTGTTTCCCTTTCATTGGATCAAACATCCTTATCATTGAACAATATGTTTAAACCCTTCAAAATAGTTTACAATTGAATAATACATTCTAACATTTGCCTTCGACTGTCCCTTTTAGATGATGAAGAATCTGCTGCCTTTTATCACGATTTTTTAAAACATTCAATGGGCCTCATTACAAGTATGGCGTTTGGATAAAAACAGTGGTAATTCGGCATTAATTCCATTAACAACACATTACCACTGCATTACCGCATCACCGTACTATGGGTCTGGTGGTAAGGTGGAGGATAAATCTCCAGCAAAAAATATAGAGGTAAATCTTCCACCTGACCACCAAAAATTGACAAACGTGGCAGAATTACGGCTGGCGTAATTATTAATGCTTGTCGTTTTCAAGTAAAAGGTGAATGCTACTTTGGCTCTCCCAACATCAGTAAACGTCTCTATATCCTTGCTTCATAAACCGCATGCCTGCTTTATCAATATAAATACATCTGTAATGTAAAGCCTTGTATCCCTTACTGCCTACCGTGTACTGAGGCCCAATATGTTAGAATTTCAGGCAGTTTTAGGTTTATATTAAAGAAGAACACTAGGACAAGGCTTTTAACACAAAGGCCCTGATACATAGAGCGTTTTCCATAGGGGTTTTGCCATTATAACAATCTACTGTGAATTAGGTGCAGCGTATGCAATTCATTCTAAAGGCCAACCATGAGCAGTCATTTTTCACTGTGTGCTACTAATCTCTGCATACACAGGTACAAGTGGCAACTCAGGTTTGAGTTCTACAGCACACACTGGACAAAAAAAACAGTCATAGTTTTTTTTTTTACCATTCTGGATGACGTTGTGAAATGGTTCATTTTGTAGAGATGCTAAAACACACTTGTGGGCATGTAAGTGTTTGAAATTGTGGGCTTCATGGTTTCTTGTGTTTACATCTGTGCAATTACATAGTTATGGATTTGCATCTTCAACTGCATCTCCAACATTTTCATCATTAAAAAAAGAAAATTGGGGGCAAGCCCTCATATCCCCCTCCATATTTCTCTACACCCTAGAACCGTTTTTACATCTGTTTTGCCTGTTCCCTGAAGAATTAGCACCATTGTTGTTAATGGAGTGATGCACATCCAAAAAGGTGTACATTCACATATCTAGAGATGTGTGAGAGGTCTGGTTTTGGTGAAAGAACAGAGAGAAAAGACTTTGAAATGCAGCAGTTTGATGTGTTCTAGGTTCGGCCACGCCATCTCATCATTACATACATCTTAAACGATAAACTGAGGTAAATGTGAATACAAAATACAAATGTAATTTTTTTAGTGGCTATTTAATATGCAACATGGGAAATATATTATATAAATGTATAGTATAAAGATAGTTTACGGAAACTGCTTTGATTTACTTTGAACTAGGCATCATGTTGAGTGTTTCTTAAAAACAGGGTTACCCCATTCGATTTTAGCATTATGCTGGTAGATGGTGGGTTTATTTAAGCAGCAACCGACACTAACAAATTAATCAGAGTTCAATTAAATGTCAACCCTTTCAAAGTAGTAGCCAACATTTTGATGAGCCTCCAATTCTTTTTTTACAAAAATAACATATTGGATTTTAAAAAGTACAACCAGCGTTAACAATCATACAGCTTATATATGTACACATGACTAGTTCAATAATATATATAGTTACCACCAACCTATTAAACGTTATTGTTTAAATGTTTTTAATGTTCTGCATTTGATTTGAGAGACTGCTATCATTCTGTGGGCATGATTACCCCTTATCTCTGTGCATTTGCAATAGATCTGATGAAGATGAGGAGATGCTACATGGCTATCACGTTATGTTGAAATGTGTGTCGAAAATAAGAAATAAACCATAATTGTAAGTTTTATAAGGAAGAAGTAACTAAAGTAGAGGGTGGATTCAAAGAATTGTGGTTGAACCCTTTCACTCTTCTTTCCTGGTACAATGAATGTGTAAACATAATTGTGTGACACATCCTTTTTGTCATTATTTTAGGCATTACATTTGTTAAGGTTTTATACAATATATCATTATTTTAGGTTGTCTGTCTATTTGGCAATGGAACATATGCATGGCTATCTGGCAAGAGCCTATGATGATGCTGTCAAATTCAATGTGCACCAAGCCCAGAGTGCATTATGTAATTATAGATTCAATCATACAATGCTATTCCAGACATATTTGCCCACTATAAAGATCTGTGTCTTCCAAGTTTCCCCGAATGACCGTTGATTGTATGAAATTTGAAGAGGTCACAAAACAACAGAGCAAAACAAATAGTGAATCAACTATCAGTGTAATGGTTTAAATCTCTATAAAATGTTCAAATGTTCAAACAATTAATACACTATGAATAATCCAACATACTCTTCAATATGATACCAGTATTAGTAAGCCTAAATTTAAAACAATTTTACAAATATCCCATGCCTACAAAACAAACTTCAATGGAGGTGAAATAATTTGACGTACTTCAAAAATGTAACATGCTTTGCATGCACACTTGTATCACTTGTGTGTAAACAAAACACCAATCCTTGTTAACAACCAATCACCACAACTATACAATCATTTATGACAACAAGTCATTTTGACACAAACAATCCTTGTAAATTAGGATTTGCGTATCTTGAGAGAAACCAAATCTGAACCAATGCATTCATTTATATTGGGCTGGCATCATTGTAGTCTGCACTTTTCGTTGAATAAACAGTCATGGATTCTTTTTCACTTTCTCTGATATGGTACATTTGTGGACTATGGGTTTCCTTGTTTAAGGAAATAATGTTCCAAGTCAATCATCCTAGATTAGTATATTGTGGTAACTTGTTGGCATATTTCTATGGTGGTGAGACTACCTTCATAATAGTGCCTAATATTTTTCTTTTACCAGGGTTACTAACCACAACAAGATATTGGAGTTGATACACTCTGAGTAGATAGCTTATGCCCACTCCCTGTTGTATTTTATGTACAATGCCACACTATGCCCTTGTGGCTGAGTTTCAACAATTGTAAAACATGCAAACTGAAATACTGTACATTCATACAGACTTTCTAACTAAATAGCTATTTTCTTTTAGATATCTTTTGTTACACTTGTGTCTCTTTATGTATGCCAAATAAAAAAGACCAAATGCAGCAATATGCAATATTATTTGTTTCTTTATGATAAAGTAAAAATATGCAAATTAAAGGGGATAACAGCTTTGCTTGCATTATATTTAAGCAGTACGGATGCATTTCATTATCTTTCATTACCTTGTCTGTGCCAAGTCTTTCTGACTGCCCTTGGCACAGAGAACTTGGCAAGAGAAGTACACTTTGAAAAAAAGGAGAAATAAACATTGCCACATATGGCCTTCACATAAATGTGGGATTACACATTTAAACATCGACATCACTTAAAATGAAGTGACCTATTTCCCTGACTAAATGACCACAGTCAACCCAGTAATTCCTCACTTAGACTGATATTTACCCAAATATGTTGGCGATATGGCTGACTCAGCTTGGCATGGAAATCTTCCTCAGCTTCCAGGCTTGTTCTGCCCATGGTCGCTTAGATAAGGACTCGCTCCAACATCAAATGGCCCCCAGCACTAGCTTCCGTCTGCCTGCCAGCTCCCTGTTACGTCGTCTTCCAGCACCCAAAGATATCTGCCCAGCTACTCTCTCTCAAACCCTTTTTATTACTTCTTCCTGCCACTCAAGGGAGATATCTCCCCTTGCACAGATCATACCACTGAATATGACACATGATGTCATTGCTGGATGGCAAAAGATACATCTCTCCTTGCTTCCAGCTTCAACAATGCCTTGTTTATTAGCTTCACATTTTCTAGCTTACCACACCAACTCAGCCTGCATGTTTAAATTCCCATTTTACAAAGCCTCATGCATTTTCCAAATCTGTCTTCAGGCCATTTACACATATACTAGTTGACACTAAATGGTATTAAGGGATTCAGTTAACTGGGCTTGGGTTAGTATGTTAATGTATATTACTATTAGATTCAGTGCAACTCAGTCATATGAAATATCATCCTGAAATAATATGCAGTGTTAAGCATGTGCTCTGTGCATTTTCAATCATGTACCTTCTGCATTGTCAATCATGTGCCATGTTCATTTTCAATCATGTACCTGAGACTCATATTCTTGATTCCATAAATAAGTCTTCCCCTGGTTCCCTATTGAAGTTCAAACCTACACTAACATGCGTATGCTAAAACGACGAGCTACATGTGCATTCTAAATTGATGATCTGCCTGTGCATCCAGATCCGCTACTCCTACATAACACAGAAGAAATGTGCATACATAATATTCACAAAAGAAAATATCAGACTGCAACTCTCTTTTCCTGGCTTCATCTTATTGTGCCCAGTTCTATTGGAACACGTTGTGCATGCTGCTTGTGTGGGACTAAGAAGCAGTATCTGCATATTAAGCTGTCTCAAATGTACAGCAAACCCTTTGGGCTGAGGTAATACAAAATATAAGACACCAATTTGAGGCTAGAGCACGATATGCAATCTTGTAGCAGTCAGTGGTCACTCTATTGGGCATAATGGGAGGAACACAATATAACAGAGATATTAACTGAAGAGTGATTAAGGCTGATAGAAAGAAGGATCAATGGCTGGAAATCTGTAGGCTGATGTTTGTTTCATCTAATCATCTTGGAGGACTATCTGAGTTCTGGTCTTTTGGAAGATGGCTGCTGAAATGATCTATTGTGGAGCTTACCTTTGTGGGGCAAGCCTAAAATCCTAAAATGTGCTTAATTGAGTAAGCTCAGGTTTACTTACATGTAGATAAGTTAAGGATAATTGTTATCATTTTCCTCAGAAGCACGGCTTCTATCCGCATTGAATTGCTGTGAATAACATTGTGATCTAGTGGCTATTAGAACTACATTTAATAGAGGGTAAAAATACTGTCTTGAGTAAGTCAGGATACTTATCAATTGTCCAGGTTCAGCAGAAGAGACAGCTATCTCACTGTGAGAAGAGCACTGTGATGATTTTCTATTGAACAAGTAAACAAGACTATTTATTGAAGTTGGAATCAAGATGTATATTTCAATATGTTTATTTTGTTGTATCAGTGTGCTAATTGATATACACTGTATACTCAATTTAAACAAACAGTGAGCCAATGGACGTCCTAACAATTTATTTAAATTAGAGATGGTGTTACACACTGCAGACTGAAACATGCAATCTATTCTGTGATCTGCTGTGATCTCCAGAGGAGAGATTTTAAACCATCTCCTACTGCAGCCTCATTTTCACTTCTAGAGCCAGAACATCTAAGATAACAATGCTCTTGTTATGAAATACATACACAATGTTATACACTGCAAAACAGCATGGTCTGCCACTATACACCAGTTGGCATCCTGGGATGGCACTCAAGACCTACAATGCATGACAGTAAATAATGTGTCATGTTGTGTGTGACAAAATTTGGGTCCAGGGTTTTTATATATATATATGGACATTAAAATAAATAAAAGTAAACGTGTGTGGGGTTGATCAATGAGATTCAGGGTATCATACTGGAGCAAAGAGAAAATCTTGGATCACCCAAGATTACAAGTGACCATGAGAAACTAGACTTGAAGAAAATGTGCAATGTGTCCCTGTTCTTTATTACTTTCTTGAAAATCTTGTAATCATAGGTTTTCTGGCATGTATTCTATTACCAAAGCATGCATATAAATCAGGGCATGTGCTTGAATGCAAATTTGGAGATGCTGCACATGCAAAGCACACCACCTAGGAGATCTTAGAAAATAGAAGAGGAGTGCCTGAGGGAAACTACAAGGGTGCCACTCGATGAGTGCATGTACACAATCCACTCTCTCGAGGGTGCATTTCCCCTTTCAATGACCATCATGTTTGACATGTGTTTATTCTGATAGCATGCATGAGCCACTCAGAACGGTCTTAGTGTGTATGAACACTACTATCAAGGAAAACATGCTGCATCACTCTGTAGTTATATGGGTAGTCCCACACCGTAGTTTGCCTATTGACAGGCAAGTGTGGAGACTATCTAAACAGGAACAAGTATAAGGGGATATTATTGTTAACATTCACAGATTCAACTGCAAGTGGATTCTCAGAAGAATATTTCTAGAGAGTAAGAATCCAAAAGTAAATAAGTATCAACAAACACTTTTGTAAGTAGAGGAATAAGGGCCCGTACATCCTATAACCAAGTTTATGTACCGGAACAGCAGAGCTGCACAGAAACATCCAGGGAATGCCAGAAGGCATTTTGCACACTAGATATTGCTATATTTGACTTACTGAATCAACACATAGATGGACATGAAACATAGTTGCTGTCTTGCAGTTTATTGTTCATTCAAAGCCAATTTCAGTCAAAATATGGCTGGTCAGATAGCACAGTGAGCTAAGCGCTCGCCCCTGATATCTGTGTGCAGCCTGCTGTGGCAGGTCCGAATCCCGGCAGTGTCATCTCAGCCTTTCAAGGTCGATAAAATTAGTACTCTTCTGTGGGATAATAATGTCTTCTGTTATTTGAGCGCTCTGAGACCTATGATATATAAGAAATACATTATTATTATTATATAACTTGGAATTGGAAATTGATAAGTTTATAAGCACAATGAAATTCAATGCTCCTGATATTAATGTAGGCATGGGGGTTGGATTTTGCATCGTTGTGCCACTATCCAGTCCCTCATGGAATGCTCATGTCATCTTAGTAAATAAGGTGATCTGAACATTTCGCAAAATAGCACTAATGAAATCATCATGCGCTGTGGTCTGTAAAGTATGGCCCAGGTGGATAATAAAACTCAATCCAAAGAGCAAAAACGAATGCACAAGATGTGAGAAAATGTTTATTACAACACAGCCTGGGCTGGGGAATTATCAAAAAGACATTTAACAGTATGACAGAAAATGGCTGGTTTTGTAGTAAACTACAGAAGAGAAATGGCATGTTACAGGTTATTAACATGTTTGTGGCCTCTGTTTTGTCATTTGCACTATAGGTGAATCCATTCCCTATCTAGCCCTATTGGATTATTCTATCCTCGTGACAGGAGCAAGATGTCACTTTATTAATTAAATAGCATTGAGATTATCTTCTTTCCCATGGTGCTGATTGGATGGTACTCTTTCAATTTTGGACCAGCTAAACTTGATATTTGATTGGCTGTTTCAGGAGGATTATGTGTGAAGTGAGTGACTGAGTATGTTTCAACCAATCCCTGTGTGAGATATGACAGTGTGATAACAACATTATAACATTTACATCCCCTTCCCATTGACCTCATCGATTGGCACCCATCTTACTGCTCTCATCATTGTGAATTGTTCATCGTCAGTACAACTTTTGCAACTCCTGATTGGAAAAATGACTTACTTCCCCTTCCTTTCTCATGATTCCATTTGCCCTGCCTCTGTCCTTATGAGCTGGGGACTTATTTGCTTGCAAACTTAATTCTCTCACAATGTCATATATATATGTTCACCTAACTTGTACTTTTATAAATATGCTTTTTACTAATAATCCAACATACTCTGCAATATGATACCAGTATTAGTAAGCATGAATTTAAAACAATTGTACAAATATCCTGTACTTATAAAACAAACTACAATGGAGGTGAAAAAATTGATAAACATGCTTTTTGCGCACACTAGTACCACTTGTGTGTAAACAAAACACCAATCCTTGTTAACAATCAATCACCACAACTAGACAGACATATATTACAAGTAATTTTGACACACATAATCCGTTGTCTTGAGAGAAACCAAATATGAACCAATGCTCTCATATATATTGGGCTGATATCATGGTAGTCTGCTCTTTTTGTTGAATAAACAGTCAAAGATGTGCTCTAATAGGGTACATGTGCTCTAATATGGTAAATTTGCAGACTCTGGGTTTCCTTGTTTAAGGAAATAATGTTCCAAGTCAATCATCCTAGATTCACATGAATGAGCTGGATCATCATTCAATTGGAACAGTGGTAACACATTTAGAAACTTTTATAAATATGCTCTTTACTAATATTGTGTATGTGCTGTGAGAGTTGGTCATGAGTTTCCATAAAGGTCACTGATACCTCCTTAATTCTATTCTATTTGTAATGGTGTTTTGTGTGGATCCTTCCTTAGCAATTAGAGCTCTTTCAGTGGGATTGTGTTGCTCCTTGATCATTCTCTCTTGACAGGCATACTCTTCACTGCTGATTGTCTGGTTCTTACCAGCTTGTGACCTTCATCATGATATGTTTTGATGCACTGCCTAGGAAAATAAATTGTTATATGTCTTTTCAACACAGGCTTGGGAACTCAGCTGTGCTAATATGCTTTGGCCAATCCATGTGCAGTGTTTGTGTTTTAGCTCTAGGGTCTGGTATTCCTCTGTATATTTTTCATGACCTCACTACCATAGCTCAGGCCTGGGAATGAATGCACCTCCCTTTCCTTCACCAATCACTGTGCGACAGTCAGTCTTGCAGTGGGAAGTTGCAGCTTGGTATGTCTGTCCCTCTCTGCATGGGCCTGACTGATATATTCTGCTGCGGGGTGAGGGTTTTCATGCTTCAGAGATGTCTAACTGAGTCTTGAGGCCTACATGTGTTATTTATTCAGTTAGTGTAAATGGCCCTAAGGTTTCCCTGGCTACTGTTAAGTGCTGCTGTACTTATTAAGTATATGTGGTTGTATTCAATTGCAATACCTGTGCATTATAACTCACAGAAGCATGGCTACTAGTGTCTCGTTGGGCCTACATAGGGACTTTCTATGTGTGGGGTTGCTCTCTTTGTGCTCTGTGCCTTTTTCACAATGACTTTCAAAGCTTGTATTTTCGTGCACGTTTGGAGTGTTGGATGTATTCCCCAACATTGTACTCCCCAACAGGCCACTTCATTTACGTCAATGTTTTAAGAGTATGGCCCACAGAGTCCATCTCAACTACACACTTTGAACATGAAATACACCTGATCAACTCCTGAAAGGACCTACCCATTACTGACAGATAGATATGGGGACTAAGGCATGTGGATTGATTACACTTTTGACTTTACTCATTTTGATATTATGATGATGTATCTTCTCTAGTAAAGATTGTGGTATAACACCACAGGGCGTAGGCTGAAACACCTTCACAAATGATATTGTACAAGAATGGACAAAGTGGATATGGAATAATCTGATTGGATCCATCATACTGCACAATAGGGGTATATGAGTGGATAGGCTCTTTGTTACTCAAATTGTTCCAATGGTGGAAATGATTTATGAAGGCAGACACCTGACACCAATTTGTAATGGAAGTTCATCTACACTCAATCTGATACTAGGTACTGATGGCATAACGTGTACTATCACCTGTTTAGATAATATTGCTACCTGAAAACAAGTACAATATCCGGACGTCTACCCCCAATAAATGTTATTGATACTGATAATCAAAGATAACCACACAATCTAATTGTTTTAATCTTAAAGTTGGATAGTAACATCATAACGAAAAAACATGTTATCTCCTGCACATATGCAATCAACAGTGTACAGACAAAAGAACTATAAAAACAAATAGACATACATAAACAGTGTTTTACAGAAAGCCCTAGATTATTCAGTTCCGTCTACTAGTGTGGGTCCTCATTAAATGAAAAAAAATATTATTTGGTTGTGACCAAAAGGACCTAAAAAAAGGAATACCGGGAATGTCGGTGGTGGACCAATGAACAATGATGAATCTCATTGTACAGACACACGCTGCGGTTTACATGTGGGAGATATTATACATTTGGTCTCCCACTTACCTGGGAAATGAGAATTGTTTAAGGAAATCTTTAAACATGGCTCCCCAAGGTATCAGAGTATAAACGTGGGCCCAAAGGGATAACCTAACAAATAAGTTTAAAAAACTGAGTGATCACATCAATGAACACAATGGGCCTCATTACGAGTCCGGCGGTAACCGTGGTGGTAAAACCGCCTGGTTACCGCCGGACTCGTATTACCATTCCGCCTCTGTGATTCCCGGAATGGTGTTAATCCCCATTCCATTGAGTCCTATGGGACTCAATGGGAATGGGGATCATGGAAACACCGGCAGCATCTCGTAATGCTGCCGGTGTTTCCTCGTCCGCCTGCAGGTGGGCGGTGTTAAACCCGCCAGGTCAGACCTGCGGGAACATCACCTCCCGCCTGCAGGAGTTGTGATCGCCCGGCATGGAAACAACGGTGGCGGCGGGTTTACCGCCACCGTTGTTTCCATACGAGGCGATTTGTAATGAGGCCTAATGTGTGCTGTATGGTAAACCGCTCACCTGGCAAACAGTGCAGAATGATTGCACCAACATTTGTCAGAAGAATCAGGAGTAAATCAAATGGAGGATTGGATAGCTAAGAATTGTATAGCTAAAAAAGGTGAAATGGAAACCTTCGAGAGTACTATAACAAACGCAGAAAAAGACACAAGATGAAGGTCCCATTAAGAATGGAGGGAATTGAAAAGGACAACTATTGAAATTCTGCAAAGACAAACAACTAGTGGACAATGTCACATCGAAAGAGAAACATAGCAGTTCCTCGGTGGTAAGTATTTTCCAAAGCAATACCCACAAGGAGCTAGAAAGAAAAATCTCTGCAGCTCTATTGAGGCAGACCCAACAGCTAATCATTTGCAAATAATTGCCAAAATTCCACATAACTGATGAATGGTACAGTTGGACTTACATGAAGCACATTTGAATTTAAATGGCATTTCACATGTACCTAACAATCAATAGCCAGACAGTCTTAACCTACAAGATGAGAATACAATACTCAAACACTATAGCTCTGACTGGTGATCTATGAAGGGGAATACGCAGATGATAGAAGAGTTCCAATTTGCAAGCTGAACGGGATGAATATCTTAGGTCAGAAGACAGCACTTGTCAAATATCATATGGATAAAATGTATAAAGTAGGTGCACTCTGTCATGATTTTATTGGACCTACAGACCAAGATACAACATGCAATCACCCCTCCCCAAGAGTGATGAAGCCACCAGAAATATTCTGCAGCTTATCATTATACTCAGTATACAGGCAAGTGGCATTTTCCAGGCCACTGTTTGAAGATGTGCAGCCATATTTCAGCTAAACCACAGCAACATGTTGTATTCTAACCTATGGAGTCATTCATCCACCAGCAGAGGCCCATACATGCGTACCACAAATATGGGGAGAGTAAAGCACCACAAAGGAAGGCTTCTATGCCATGCATGGAAACTCCAACAGGTTTAGTGCCATAAATCATATGCCAATGCTATGCTGGCATGATCAAGAAAACCAAAAATATATGTGAACCCTTTAGCCACCCCCAACCGCAGGTTCGAACTGATCTGTTATGGATATACATTCCAATTGAGAATTCCAAGTTACCCAGATCCTGCCATGACGGATGTATCTATGACAATAATAGGTGAATGGTTAGCTTTTGGCACTTTAACTCCACCCACCAACTGCCATTCACAGCACAGAGAAGATTCAACAACAAGCACATAGGAAAACTGGCAGCCATGAAGCATCATCTTGGTATCTTGATGTCCAGATGCATTCATCAGCATTTCTCAGATGGTGTCTAAATCTACAAACCCAGTGTGTGTATGCAACATGTCATTGTCTTGTGCCATCCTCCACAATATTGCCATCACGCACAGAATACCTGTTGATTATAGGAGCTTGATGAGGATGATCCAAACACGTCTGCACACAGGCCCAAATAAGTCTGCTAGCATGCAGACAAGTGAGAATCTTATCAGTGGGGTATGTTTTCAGCAGTAGGGCATATCACTCTATTATGATAATTATGTGATATGTATTTTAAAAAGATACATCTAAGAGATATATATATATTTTAGCAAGTTATTTAATGTGGTGTACTGATAAAAAAATATGTAAAACTGAACTGTTATATACATATCATTTAATAAATAATTAAAATAAACAAGTGCATCAATATGACTTACATCATCGTGTAATTGCAACAACCTTTCAATGCCTGCTAACCCCTAAATTGCCATTTATGGTACCAACATCCAAAACTCTAATATGTCACCCTTCCAACCCCCTCTGGCTATTCCTAACAGCCCAAATCATTTCTTCTACACCACTGAACCTCTAACCCCAAAATGACCACTCATCCTACCTCAGGATCATGGCTGAAATCCCATGGAAAGCTGGTAGATCTCATCAGAGCACATACCACAAAGCAAGTACTGTTTTTTCACATCCTGTCTGGCCTGCTCAACTTTTTGTGGCAGTGCATCTGAAACCAGATGCTGGCCTTAAGATAACATACAAGCACAATTTGCACTGGATGAGAAGAAGGACCAGTTGTTACATTATGCAAAATGATAAGTCCACTTGTTTCTCTGTGGTGTAGAGCTAATACAATTCCAGCAGCAGGCCAGTTCTCAGCACCCAAAATGGTCGCCCATGTGCATCACCCTCTTTCAGACAAAGATGTGTCGGTTGTGTTGACACTTCCACGTGATTGCCTACAAGACCTATGCTTGACAAATTCCTGCACATATTGCTATGAAGCAAGGACATGGTTGCAAAGTTTAGTTATTAGATCTGTGTTGTGAGCCTGCACTCAACCATAATATAGTGTCATGATGTGTTGTTGTGCCAATAAGCATTGTTATCAGGCTTGTTGCGGCCACATCATGACCACTGGCACATGTGCTAATTTCTGAGAGCACCTGTTCTTTTTCATGCCAATGCCATGTTTGTCAATAGCATGCAGTGTAAAGTAGAAATTAATACTGCACCAGGCTCCAACCTGCCTCTGATTCTGCAAACCATGGCAATGTCAACAGATGCATCTGGGCTGCAATGGCTGATAATGTGTGGTGACTGTTCTAGTTAGGCTTTGGCTTCAGATGACATCATTGTAGGGGGAATGGCATGAGGATAACATTGGTATGGTCACTTGTGTGGCTGAGTTTGTAGCAAGGAATTTGTTTGCATTTGAGGTGATGTTGGCACTGGCTAGGGTATTAGCAGTACACATCCATTTAAGTCTAGGTTGCCTGGGTTAAAGCATGCTCTTTCCAGGGTGATCTTCTCACAAACAAGTCCCTGGAATCAGACCTGTCTGTGTATACATGTACACATCAGAGGCCTTTCAAGGTGTACCCCCATATGTGTAATTGTGAGATTAGGTATGTGCAGGTACATTGTGTAGTTACTGAGCAAGCATATCTCAATTCCCTTTGCAAAGTGTGATGAAGTCAGATCCGAATCTTCATCCATGAGACAAATAGAGATGTTCTCGTCCCAGGAACCTGGCCTAACATGGTCTACAGTCACAGTGGGACTCCAAAGAGGAAGGAACACAAGCATACAATCCCACTTACTCAAGTTATGGACCTCCCTGAGGTATGATGCACTTGGGTTGTGGGGCAGCCTGAATCACCAACATGGAGCTTATATAGACAAAGAGACTGAAAGACCTAGAAATAACACAGTTTGTGAATGAACCACTAGAAATAGCCTGGCATAAGTGAACTGGAAAAAGTGGACAGCAGATTCAGGGAGCTAGACATGAAGCCCGCATATTGTACAGTGGAGATGCGTGGATGCCAAAATGGTCAGCATGCCCTTTGAGGTCTTGGGAGCAACAGAGACTACACAGCTGCATGTAATACCAGTTATCCAAATAGTATGAACGCCCACAAAACACAGCGGCTAGTGTATTAGGGTCGATAATAAGATGTACAGGCAGAACAGGAAACAAAGAGAGAGTTACATAGCAAACATGTCGCTAAATCCTTGCGCGAACCATAGAAGCTAGAGATGGGTCTTTGTTGACTGAATCACCATCTGTTCATCACAATAAATCTTTGGTCATGCACAAGCTCTGTCCCTTTCCTGTCTCGTTGGAGCTTCAACGGAATTTCCAGATGCCCCGTAAGTGTAGGGGGAAGGTCACTGCTTGGCCTTTGAATGTCATGTGGTGGAAGGTCTCTAGACTTAAACACACGTTTTAAAATCAGCTCTGATGACAAATCATTGTGCTTTTAAATGCATGTTTCTTTCCATAATCTAGATGTTGTGAATAGTCTTGCATCCCATGAGATGCATTTTGCTACCATCTTCATTCTTGCAAGTTATTTTAAAACAGCTTTTCTGTAGGCACCAGTTTCCGAAACTCGTGCCTTTGGATTTACTTCTGCAGTGGAGTTTCATCTGTACATGTTCATTTCCATGCTGCAGGTGTTGCAGCTGCTATGTTAGCTCTCTGTGTTATCAAAGGTGCACTGTCGGGCCCATCTTCTGTAAATTAGGCATCTGGTTTAGGGCTTTATAATTCGAACCCAGGGCCCATTTAATGTTTACTTTAATTGACCTGGCAATAAGGGTGGGGTCTTAGTTGAAATTTAGGCTTTCGGTATGCTAATCAACAGTGTGCTTTCAATATTTCTGCACTTTTGGGCCCAATGTGGCCAATGGCAATTCATTTAGGTTTTGGGACTGAATTTAAACCCCACAGGACATGTGCCTGATATTTACATGATTGCACGTTCGTGGGCATGCAATGTCATATCAAAGGGAGATTTGAACATATTTATGTGCATATCTTTAGGAAAGGTTTTCATGCGTCTATGGGTTTTTGGCCATGAGGCTCTATGTACTGTAAGGGATCAAGAAAAAGAGTTGGACACAGTATCAGGTTTGGGGTTAGAAATAGTACTTTTATTGCCAAACTAACAAGAGGGGTTGGGAAACTCTTACCTGTCCCGAGGTCTATGAGGGTTTTCCCAGTCTCTACAAAACTAATGTACATTTGTGTCAGGATGTTCAACAAATAAAGCATCCTTCATCCTGTGTCCAATACCCTAAACTGACCCTTACAGGCTAAACTAAATACAAGGTGAAAATGGGATTTTCTCTGACCTATAGACTTATAGCTTTCCCTTGAAGGTCCAAACATAAAACTTGAAGGTGCAGAGAAGAAAACTGATAATGTTCGACCAGGAAAAAAGGGGTTCTTCCTTTCCCTATGTTTCTTCAGGTTACTCACAGTCCATCCGGTAATTCCGGTAAAGTCAATAATGTTCCAATGTTTCTCACAGATATGATGCTCTCTCTGAATATTCCTTTTTATTCACTCTGCTATCTGACAGTTTCAAGGAGGGCATGGGGGAATTCCACCCTCGAATCTTTTTAGTCTTCACTTATTTAATGTTTTCTTGTCACTCAGAAGAAAGAAGTATTACTTTCTTATCCATCTGCTTTCCTTACAAAGTCACAGTATTTTTAAGATATAGTGAAATTTAATTTCTCAATCTGGCTCATTTTGAAAGGCGTATGGTTTCCGCTTCTGTCAATATTTGAGTATTTTAGGTTTTTTCAATTATCATCTTAACCCTGGTTTACTCTCCTGCCAGGCCTTCACTGTGTTTTTATTTCTCGTGTTTCCTTTATTAGTTAATCGGGTATGACTCTTCCCTTTTGACACTGATTGTTATGGTTTCTTACTTGCATAGTGGGGTTTTGAGCTTCTTTAATCCTTCTCCTCTTCCCGGCATACTCTCCTGCCAGGGTATTGGAGCTTATTCTTAAAAAGGGCTATGGATCTTCCCTTTGATTAATGATTGATGTTCCACACTTTCAAGACAGGGATTCTTAACCCCTTTGTCACTTCTCACTTCTTCTTTCACTTCTATTCTCACTTCACCCCTGGTTTACTCTCTTGCCTCTGTGTCACGGCTCTCTTATTTGGGTGTGAGTCCCAGACTCAGTGTTTGCATGGTTCACTATCTTGCCAGGGCTTAATCAGTTTCTTTTCACTTGATTTAGTATCCACGAAACACCACTTCTCCAATATTGGTTCACTGACCCTTTATTCACAAGTTGCACTGTTCTTCATGAGTTTTCAATAGTGTTTTCTTCTGAATTAATTCTATTGCCTTCACTTTGGCTTTCCTGTATCAATTATGCTGCATTCATGTAGGTTTTCCACAGTGTTCACATCAATTCTATTGCCTTCCGCTAGCCATTTCATAATGTATATGTCTGTTTCAATTATATTGCTTTCTTCTTTTGGGCTCTCTCGTGTTAGGTGCAGTGGTGGGTATTCGCCATCAAGCGCTACAATAACCCACGTACTCTCCCTGGGCTTACCAATGTTTCTCAGCGTATTCAAAATTTGTCGGTTTCTCTGCCCACTGAACAGCAGAGCCTCCCATGAGCCGCTTCATCCCCTCTTGGCCTCCTCCTTAGTTTGGCAGCTGCAATCTTCTGCCGGCATGCTTGGGTTCGCTGCACGTACTCTTTGTCAGCCTTTGTAATGCATTCTGCAGTCCGCTCACCACTGATGTTCCATCAGCATCAGCACAAGTCAGTTGCAGTTGGCAACTTTGTCTCTCTCTCTCTCTGTCTCTCTCTGTAAGTGATTTCAACCCGACACACACCCAAGTCAAAGCTCAGCATGTAGTGCACAACTGAAATCCTTATTTATTTTCATCTAAAAGTTCATTATTCTGAACAATATGCCATTCATATCACACCCTTCTCCTTGAACTCCCTCCCCCCATGTCAAGGAGTTCCCCCCTTCTCACCTGAGTACGATCTTTGCTGGATTTCTTGATCGATGCCTTCTTGCGGACGGATCGAGTCTTGAATAAGGCTGCACGAGTATCTTCCGACTCCAGCGTGCGTTCAAAGTTCCAGGATGCAAAGATCCAGGAATCCGGGAAATTTACAGAGTGCGCTACTAGCACACGAGTCCAGGAATCAAGAAAGGAAGGAAGGGGACTAGTAATGGGGTTGGCTTGAAAGAAGCAAGGAAAACAATACCGCGAGCTACGGAGCACACGTCTGGTCGCTACTTCGCAATAGCATTGAGACGCGCGGAGCCACGGGAGGCATGGTCTATTAATAGAACACGCTACGTCCAAGGTGTAGAGCGAGGAAGGTGTTTCACAGTGGACGGCCATGTTGGAAGTACAAGGGAGTGTAAGCCCTGTTGAGACAAGGACCAGGAAGTCCAAAAGGGCCGTGTTTTGTAGTTCATGACAGCATGCCTCCTCCGAAGTCCCGTTCCTCCGGGTTTGCCCGGGTGTAGAAGGTGAAATCTTCTGAGCAGTCGAGGGGCCTTGAAATTAGAAAGTGGTTCCCAGGTTCTTTCACTAGGAGGATATCCTTTCCATTCAACCAGGTATTGAAGCTGATCCCATTTATACCTGGAGTCACATATTCGGGATACTTCATATTCCAATTGGTTGTCGACTAGCAGAGGAGGAGGTCGGAAGGATTTCGGGGAGGATTGGGTGTAGGGTTTTAATAAGGATGTGTGAAACACTGGGTGAATTTTCTTCCAGGAGTCTGGTAGTCTGATCTGGTATGAAACTGGATTGATAATTTCCTTGATGGGAAATGGACCATAGTACCGGGGGGCCAAGTTGTTTGGCCGTAGATGTCGGGGTAGTAATTTCGAGTACAACCAGACTTGATCACCAATTGCATAAGAAGGACCTGGTCTTCTTTTGGAATCCGCATACCTCTTAGTCTGTGTTCTGGCCCTCTCTAAGTTTTCTTTGGCCTCCTGGTGTACGTTGATGAGGGTAACAATGTGTTGTGTTATTCGGTTTTATTTAAATCATTTAAATCATTATCTAATGTAATGTGATGCGGTTGTATTTGTTCTAATGTAATGTGATTGTAACATTTTTGGATTTTGCTTTTGTTATGAAATTTCAATGTTGCATTTAACTACTCATCCTTGAAAATGACCTGCATGTCGGAACACGTGTTGGCTGTTCCTGCTACAATTAAAGCATTAACTGTACTACTAGTGTTCCTTATTCATATAGTGTTTAGCGCATCTCCACCTCAACCCCCTTTTTGTATCCGGTAGAAGTTGGCAAGCCCCAGGAAAGATTTAACTTGTTTCACAGACGTGGGAGTGGCCATGCCAGTATGGCCTTTACCTTTGAAGGGTCCATACCAATTCCTTCTGGGCTAAGGATGAATCCTAGGTAGTGAACAGAAGTAACATGAAACAAGCATTTTTCAGGTTTGGCTAAAAGTTTGTGTTCACAGAGTCGTTGTAATACTGCCTTTACATGTCCTTCATGCTTTAGAGGATCCTTGGAAAAGATCAATATGTCATCCGGATAGACAATGATGAAGAGGAATAACATGTCAGAAAACACCCTATCCATAAAACGTTGAAAAACTGCGGGGGCATTAGCTAGTCCAAAGGGCATGACTAGATATTCATAGTGACCAAAGGGTGTTCTAAAGGCTGTTTTCCATTTGTCTCCGTCCCGGACACGGATCAAATGATAGGCACCCCGGAGATCCAACTTCGTGAATATTACGGCGCCTCTCACAGCTTCCAGGATATCCGAGATCAGGGGCAGTGGGTACCGATCTTTGAGGGTGCATTGATTTAAGCCACGAAAGTCGAGGCAAGGTCTGAGTTCCTTGGTGTCCTTCTTGGGAACAAAGAACAACAAAGCACCCGCTGGAGATTTTGAGGGTCTTATGGTGCCGTTTTCAAGGTTGGTATCCAGGTATTCTCAGAGGGCCTTTTTCTCTGGTTCGGAAAGGATGAACATTGTGCCGAAGGGAATCACTGCTGAGGGATCTGTATCTATGGCACAGTCTTCAGGTCTGTGAGGGGGTAAGTCCTGGACTATGGCAGTTGAAAATACATCAGCATATCCCTGATAGGCCTCTGGGACTTGTATGATATTGGAAACCATGAGTGGTGTTTGCTGGTCTCTAAGTGGTTCTTTAGGGGGTGTCGAGGAGGGATCCAGGAATAGACAGTGGGACATACAAAACTCTGAGCCTAGGAATAAAGATCCTGCTGTCCAATTGATATACGGATTGTGCTTCTGTAACCAGGGCATACCCAATACCATGGGGTAATGAGCTGACTTAATGATGTCGAATGTAATTCGCTCTTGGTGATGGTTTATGGAAAGCTGGATCTGTTTTGTCTGCAGGCTTATTGGTCCTGAAGTGAGGGGTCTTCCGTCGATTGCTTTCACCGGCTGCATGGTGCTTCGTGTCTCGTACGGAATATGATGACTAACAACCCAGTTTTGATCAATGAAAATTCCCATAGCTCCGCAGTCTACCAAGGCCAGAATGGGATAGGTCTTATTCTCGGAGGGCGACAGGAAGGCCTGTAGTATCACCAAATTGTTTTGTCCAGGAGAGTTCAAGGATGGAATTGATGTGGAGCAAACATCTCTCTCCCGAAGCTCTGCTCCATCTAGGATCGGGAGCTGGCGTTTCCCGAACGCTGAGGAGGAGCTAGAGGACATTCCCTAACCAAGTGTTTGTCTGAGGCACAATACATGCACAACCCCGTATGAATCCTTCTCAACCTTTCTTGTGGGGATATAGGTCCATGGAAGGCTCCTATCTGCATGGGTTCTGGTTCAGAGACTGAGCCTGGGTTTGTGTCTGTCTTGGTGGTACTCTCAAAGGACAGCTTCGGAGGATTACCTCTGGATTTCTTCTTCTCTGCCTTCCTTTCCTGGATACAGACATCTATTTGCATGGCAAGGTCCATTAGTGCCTGGAATGAGTTTGGGCGAGCCACTCTGGCCAACTCATCCTTAATCTCCTCATTCAGTCCTCTCCTGAAAAGGTTAAAACTCGCCTCAGGGGACCAATCAGCTTCCTTGACTAATTGCTTGAATCGGTTAACATAGGTGAGCATATCCTGGGATCCTTGCTGAAAGTCTAACAGGCGTTCCTGGGCACTATAGACCTGCTCCGGATGGTCAAACATGGTCTTAGTATGAAGCCATCATAGTCATCTAGGAGAGCATCGCCGGAATTAACGAGGGGCGTAGCCCAGGTTAAGGCGTTTCCTGAAAGGTGGGAAATTATTAACCCCACCTTAGCCCTGGGAGTTGAAAAGTAGTAGGGCTTAAAAGTTAAGTGGACCAAACATGAATCCAGGAATCCACGAAGGGTTTTTGCCGACCCATCATATTTGTCCACTATGCCGCCCAGCAACACACTTTCTTTTGTGGCAGAATCACAGGATAGAAGTAATTGTTTGAGAGCAGCGTTTTCCGCCTTTAGATTCTGCACCTCGGTTGATAGCTCTTGCATGCCACGCATCAGGCCCTGGACGGCCGCTTCCATGTCCATATCGAGTTCGGTCGGGTGGCGTCTCAAACTGTCAAGGAGTTCCCCCTTCTCACCTGAGTTCGATCCTTGCTGGATTTCTTGATCGATGCCTTCTTGCGGATGAATCGAGTCTTGAATAAGGCTGCACGAGTCTCTTCCGACTCCAGCGTGCGTACAAAGTTCCGGGATGCAAAGATCCAGGAATCCTGGAAATTTACAGAGTGCGCTACTAGCACACGAGTCTGGGAATCAAGAAAGAAAGGAAAGGGACTAGGAATGGGGTTGGCTGGAAAGAAGCAAGGAAAACAATACCGCGAGCTACGGAGCACACGTCTGATCGCTACTTCACAATAGCATTGAGACGCGTGGAGCTGCGGGAGGCGTTGTCTATTAATAGAACACGCTACGTCCAAGGTGTAGCGCGAGGAAGGTGTTTCACAGTGGACAGCCATGTTGAGACATGGAGCAGGAAGTCCAAAAGGGGCGTGTTCTGTAGTTCATGACACCCCGGTCACACTGAACCAGGAATCAAGCTAGTTTGCATAAGTAAATATTTATTTATATATTTAACATTTTATCACAATATGTTTTAATAGGTACACAACAATCACCAATGTGGTGACAGAACACTGAATAATATCTTTAGTATACTAGAAATAGGTAATAAGCAAAACAATTGCAGCACAGAAAAGAATACTTTTGTGTTGGTTCAGATCAGACAGCCCTGTGGTTAGCAGTTCCCCCTGAAACACCCCTCAATCCCCGAATAGGCAATGCAAAGAGATAGGAGGAGAGAGCAGGTATTCACGAATGGCACAAATCAAACAGAATATCAGTCCCACTTTCCCCCTGCAAACACAAGAGAAAAACGGAATTGACTTTTCAGCTGTCAGACTGGCTTTAGGGATTAGCTTTAGAATGGACTGGGCAAAAACCCCCGGTCAAAATTGCTGAAATTATTATAAATGCCTATGGGAGCCACTTTGAATAGTTGCACACAAGCACAAGCAATTATTTGGTCAGCAGAAAATAATTGAAATCTTAAGGTCCAAGTCGGAAGCAGGTTAAAGCTATTTTACACGTGTAAAAATGTCTCAAAATGGAAATTCACGGCAAACTTTTCAGTGTGTGATATTCGCAATAATGGGAGGATGACACTGATTTGAAATGCTATGGATAGCTATGGATGTTGGCCACGAGTAGGAGTTGAAATTTCGTGTTATCACAAAACTGAGGGAGTTATGGAGGTTTTAGTAAAGGATGAAAAACAGAAATGTACTTTTAAAAATGACAAATGAGTTTGCTTACACTAGGGGATGACTATGAAGAAGCGAATACCACACAGGGATTACAGTCACTAGATCAGCGTGACCACCTGATAAGGAAACCCGTCTTCTACAGTTGAAAAACAAAGGGTCAGTGCAAAGATAGTTCTAACAATACTGTTTCTGAAGGGAAGATAGGATGGGTTGGAGCTAGGGATAAGGCAAGACAAAGATACTACTAACAATACTAGTTCTGACTGAAAGATAGGATGGGTTGGAAATAGGGACAAGACTATGCAAATATACCATGGGACACTGTTCTTACTATTTATACTCACTGGATACGTTTTTAAATGGGACCATCAGTTCTGGTCATGGATGGGGTCTGGTCTAAGAAAAGAGCAAATCAGGCACAGGGCTGGATCCTCTAGGCCGGTCGCCGGATTGGCACAGGATCTGCTCTTCTAGTCTGTGGGTATTTGGATCAGCTGGATGGCGAGTTCCTCAGGCAAGCCTAGTGGTGGCAAGCCAGAGAATTTCTGGATACTGGTTCAAAAGGCCTTCTCATATCACACAGCACTTTACTGAGTGGGGAGAATACATTTGAGGATTTGGGGCCTTGTTGGAAATCAATAGTCTCTTTTGCTGGCAAGAGATTTGGCATCTGGATCTGGAAGAATATTTAAAGCAGGATGTAGGAAGCTGGATCAGAGTGCTTCACCGGAATCAGGAAGGTGGCTGGATCAGTGAGTCTCTATCTGCTCTCTGCTATCTCTATTTATGCCTTAAACATGACATCACCAAGGCCCATACACCCGGTTTAGCTAGACTTGCTCCTGTGAAAGCTGATTGGGTCAGAGTCTACTCTCTGCCTTGAAAGGAGGAGAGAAACAGAGTGTCATCTTTATGGTGTAATTTTATGATGCTGAGAATCCACCCCTAGCTACAGGAACACAAAGGGCCTGATCACGACTTGGCTGTTACCGCCGGCGGTATTACCGCCGGCAGTAATAGCCCTACTGCCGAACTCCCCGGCGCTAATAGCGCCGGATCACGAGTTTGGTGGTAAAGTAATTCCCCATTGAGCCCATTCGGGAATGCCCCAATCCCCATTGGGCTCAATGGGGAATTTTCGTGCTCTTACCGCCGGCGGATTTCCCGCCAGCAGTAATAGCGCGAATTTTCTGCAGATTTCCCCCCAGCTCAGAGCTGGGGTGAAATCCGCCAAAGCCCTGATTCGGCGGACCCTTAAATCTGGCGGTATTAGCGCCACCGCCGGATTTAAGGATTACCGCCAAAGTCGTGATCAGGCCCAAGGTCTAATTTTGGCAAAATACATATTTCCACATGTGCAACCTTTATAGAAATCAAATATATAGATTGAATATTTTCCATAGCAGCTATTCCTCAAAACCCCATAGCTGTGGGATCTTGTCTCTGCTTTCCACAGAATTTTGCCCTTTTAGCTATGAACACAATGTGCAATTTTTAAGCAAATTTCCACAAATGTGTCTGTTTAACATGGGAATGAGTGTATAATGTTTCACAATTCTAGCAGAAACACGGACCCATAAACTCACATTTATTGGCATTCCTGTTCAGAATAAGCTACACGGTTGTTTTCAAAGGTAGTGCTAAAATTAGGTTAATTAATCTGCCATTTTCCGATTTTGCACCCCTTTTGATAATAAGTTATACGCCTTCTAAAAATGTCCATTACATATCCTGTTAACACCAAATGGTCAGTCTTTGTCACTCCTTGAAGCATATGGTGGCCCCCTCCTTTGGAATTTGCTTCTGTCAACCAGGAGTTTCCTGTGCTGCAGCAGTTTTACGGCCTTTCACACCTTCAATGTCCTGGGTTGGAGGATGGTCATTGTTCCTTTGCCCTTTGTAGAACAGATTCTGTTCAAATCCCGCATTAACACCTCCCTGTGAGTTTCTGCTGAGAAAAGGCCTTCCTTCTGGGAGAAAGATCAGTTTTTCAAGTTATGGCAACTTCAGCCAAGCTAATTAACTTTTTAAACTTAACAAAACCCACATTTGTTGCATCACATACAAATACATTTCTTCCTTGGCCTTAAAATCTGTGAAATCAAACACACAACTAAAATCAGTATTCTTTTTGGGCAACAATCCTGTTTAGGTTTGGTAATTCAGCAGACTTTTAGTTTTATTGAAGCTTCCTCAGTTCTCCTCTGACAGCTGTCATTCAGGGTGCCCAGGGTACTGCACCCAGATTTTTTTCATGGCTGTCAGTTTTCAGACAATCCAGTATTCTGATGAGTGTTTTGCTCTTCATATCAGGACTTTGTATGTTTACAATGCTTCATTAGATACATGACGTTTAGCACCAGGCAAGATTGTGAATGTTGAAAAGTGTTGTGTTATAGGCATTTTGGAGTGTTTGGGACAAAACAAATGTCATTTTTAGGCACATTTTTGGGTTTTATTTGCAAAGTGCTGCTATTCTCTGTGCACTCTTATTGCTGGTCATGGGATCCACTGGCACATTTCTGCAGGATGTGCTCTATTCTATTGCACATGCACCATGGATTGCAGGTTGTGCATCCCTCTTTTGGCAGAATGTAGGGCCTTAGTCTCTTGAGACTTGTGGCGCTCAGAAGAGTCTTCTGACTCTACCCTGCTCCCAGGATTGGCTGTATACCCCCCCAATGTCCTAGCTGGGAAGATATTTTTAAGATGCTCTTAGTGGGCCTAGTCTCATGGAATTCCCCACCAAATTTTACTGACTGATCTCTAGGTAGGTGATATTTCTGAGGATCCAGTTCTCTGATCCTCCCCTCACTGGAGTCTCCCTGATCAGAGAAGCTGGCCCTAGCACTTGGGAACCTGTACATAGATGCCCGCCCATCCATTTCTGGAAGGCGTTGATCCGTCAGTCCCATATTTCCCATTGTGTTGAAGTCTACCATCCCCGTGGCCCTGGGTTCATATGAGCCAGTGGACATGGGGGTGGCAGAGTCCATGGAAGTGAATGGATTAAAGTATCTTATGCCACGGTTCCTGAGGTTATGCTCAGTGGTTTCTCTCTCCCATCTTACCTCATCTCTTTCAACCCCTATTTCCTGATGACATGCCAAGAGCTGACCCGTTTGTTCCTCTGTTAAGGCCTTACTGGTCTCTATGAGTTGTTCTTGCATGGCTATCTGTCTATGGAGCCTGTCATTCTTTTCACAGAGAGCCTCATTGTCTCTCTGTGTTTCCTGCCTCATTTGGGAGTATTGGGCCAATTTTTGCTGCAGAAGACTCACCTCTTGAGTTTGGTCCTTACTGGCCTGATTATTCTTTGCCAGAGGATCCTCCACCTGCCTGGTGTGCTCTAACAGATTTTCATGATCCCTTTTGATTTAACCAAGTTCCTGAAGGGCCAGGTGATTTTCTTCTAACTTTCTTTTTAAATGGCTGACTTCCTGGCCTAGGGCGCCCCTCTCTTGACTTAGAGTTCCCCTCTGCTCAGCCAGGTAGTCCCTTTGTTTTCTAATAGCTTGGGTGTCTTGCTCTGCATTATTTTGCATTAAGAGTATCAGTTCTTCTTGCAGTTTGGTGACCACAAAAGTGATGGGTGGAAGGTTTCGAAAGAATCTAAACCACTGGCAATTGCTCTGGGCAACCTTCCACACCACCGTTTTTTAGCCCGTCTGAGCCGTAGCAAAAGGGGACCAGCCATGTGCAAATCAGTCAGCAGCTGCCACCACCGAAGGTAGCAGCCCAGCCCGAACTGCTAGGCCAGGTCCCCTCTGCACAGAAAACCAAGCAACCCCAGACATGTTTCGGCCTTGTTGGACCTCCTCAGTGAGGTGCACCCTGATTCCCTGTGGCGCAGTGAGCAAGGGACCCACGTCTGGGCATACCCTCTCTCACAAGGAGAAACAAACTGACCACAAAAGTTATGGGTGGAAGGTTTCGAATGAATCTAAACCACTGGCAATTGCTCTGGGCAACCTTCCACACCACTTGCAGTTTGGTGGCATACTGCCTAGGCTCTGTTTCCGCTTCTTGGCTACTCTGGAACCATTGCTCTGCAGAGTCCAGATTAGTCTAGATTTTCTGCATTGCTTCCCCTTGCCTCTTTGTGAAGTCTATATGGTCTGCATATTTTTCCTGTATAACTACTATGTGGAGGTACATTTAGGCTGCTATTTTGGCAATTTTGCATTGCTCTTCTTTTATTTTAGGGGTCATGTACAGCTCACTGAGTGCTTGATGTAATGGCCCCTTTTCATGCCAGATATTAAGGTTGGTTTCAGTGACATCTTGTTTTATTCCCTGCAGCCATACCTGTTCGTCCTGTTCTACCCATTCACCCCTGACAAACAATTTGTGCAGTGGGTGTTCCCTTGCAATATTGATTTCCACTGGGGTCGCCATTCCGGAAATATTAATTTCCTTCTGGCTTTTCTCAGGGTTACTTTACTTTTGCAAACAGGCCCAACTCCTTTGAATATTTCTATTGAAAGGTGCTTATACAGTGTAGCACAGTATGGTAACCCAACAAGATGTGTGTACCCCGTCAGTTAGCACGCTGTGTCAGACTGTCACAAGTGGTATGTCTAATTCAGGATCCCAGATGAGCCCCCAAGAGGTTTGCTGGTCATGGGACCCACTGGCACATTTTTGCTGGATGTGCTCTATTCCACTGCACATGCACCATGGGTGGCATGTTGTGCATCCCTCTTTTTGTGTGATGATGCACACGTTTTTTGTAGGTTTTTGGCACGCACAAGGGTTTTGCCACCGTTGTTGCTGTTTCTATCCCCATAAATGGCAAGGTGATGCCGCATAGCATAGCGGAGTTGGTTGATACATCCCACATCTCTCTCTCTCTTTCTCTTTCTCTCACTCTCTCTCTCTGTCTCCCAACCAACATCAGGGCATAACAGTCTCCCTCTCATCGCCTGTTCAACTGTGTCCTTTTTAAATGTCCCAGTCCTACATAGCATTTGCCAATTACTAGAACGCAGAGTTGATTTGCCATGTTGTTCATCCTCATTACTCCATCCCTCTTCCTTGTCTCAGCAATGGAAATGAAATGGGGGTAGAGGTGCAGAATATTGTTTGATAAAAAAAAAAGCCTGGGAATTCAGTATCAACATTAAAATAAGCCCTAGAGCATTGTGTTACCAGTCTTTGGGTGATACTAGGAGTTATCACTGAAGGGTTGTTTAAGTCTAGTATTCTCTTGCCTCCCTACAGTTTGTCTTCCCCTAGGTGGTCCTCCTGCAGAAAGCTACCTACAAGGTCAGTGTGAGTGTCATTGTCAGGTAGCTTCTGCATTCCCTCCAGAGAACCAGTGATGACATTGCTAGATTTGTCACAGTACACACAAGAAAATATATGCAGCTGTGCTGAAGATTGAACAACATGATACACATTTTCATATGGTGATGCAGTGTATTGCAGATGAAATCGTCAATGAAAATCTGTGTATGATGCTATTACAAGGGACTCATTTTGATGGCCTGCTCACTACTATCTGTGATACTTCTTTCACGCATTAACCAGATATTATTAACACAGTGTTATGCAGGTCATATGCAGCATTGTATTTTACTTGTCTTTGCTAGGTCCTTGCATTGGTTTAATATCAGCATTAAGCACATGAACTCTCCTAGCTATGTACATTCCAGCCCTTCTACAGTTACATTGTTTCATGCATTTGTAGATTTCTCCTTTATTCAAGCCTTTGGCCGAAATCATATATGGCTGCTGTTGCCTGTTCATGCTCCCCACCCTCAAGAGCCCAGGGAAGCGATGGTGGCTACCAGGATGTGCCTGGGGACAAAGCGAGGCAGACATCTATTAGTCTGAAAACAGTGGGTGGAGGAGGTATCACCATAGAATAGCCCTGCCAACAACCCACAACTCTGCACAGAAAATAGGAGTGAGATCCCTAGCACACCACAATGCCCGACAATGGCAGGGATATGTGCCACAGGTGGCCACAACGGAGGGTGTGTGATAAAGTATCACCACCAACCAACCCCACTAGAAAAAATACTCATCCCCCTGCTTACAACACACAAACTTTAAACTAAACACAGCCATACCTCTACAGCACAACTGCACGCACTTCACTACACTGCAACAATGAAACAAACCACACATAGCCTTGCACAAGAGCACATGACAAAGACCCACCGAAAATGCACACCTATGCTCAGTAAATGGTGTAAACCAAACTGACGTTGCCAACGGCACATCACAGCTCTCTTGTGCTTTTTCCCGCTCAGTCCTACTAACTTATCCCCCCACACCTTAACCTCTTGCTTTTTAGATCCACCACTGCCCCAGGGGATCACTCAGGTGGTGATAGTGCCTGTTATAAATATCCTTTAACATACCATAACATGACATAGCATGTCCATGTCCTGCATAAAATCGTCCATTACTCAATACCTTGGCAAGTCTTGACGGCTGCAGTTTCACCCCATCTAAATTATGGATTTTTTCCTCTACCTGGAATTAGCTGCGTATCTGCTGCAGCACCTCCAGTTCAAAATGTGCCCGGTTCACTTTCACCACGGGCTAATAGCACACACCATCATTCCTGTCAACTCTGTGGCCTAAACTGGTTGTTGAGTTCACAAAAATGTGAGTTGGAGGTCATGTGCCGGCTTGGTCCACCTTTATGATAATACATCTCCAACACTGTCTTCTGGCTTGAATCGTGTGCTCTGTTGCCCACCATGCTTTCTTAGTGCTTCTTTCATTATCATGACAATGGGGTCATCCCTTTTCGGTTCCATTGCTAAGGAAACCCCTGTCCTAATCTATACATTCCATTATCAACTTTTTCCACCTTCAGGAAAAAGCTTGCACATCGGTAACCTATATTATTTTTGTTTCTCCATTTCTAACACTTTCCCGTACTGAACAGTCCAAATGATACAATGGTTTAAAAGTGATATGCACAATTTGAAAATGTAAATAAATGGAAAGTCCTCATTAAGGGTATGCCAGTATGACCTCTGCTGATACCGGAAAACTCAATTACCATTACTGCAAGCAGAAACAGTAATGCACCAGGTAATTTAGAGCGAATGCTTGTTCTCCTTTTACTCGCATTCCATTGTGAAGCCATGCAATTATTTTAGGCCGTTCTGAGTATTTCTTTTTATTTTCTCGCAAGTATTTATCACCAATTTTTTCGGGTCTGTATCTTTTTTGCAAGACTAATTAAAGGTGCTTTGAAGGATTTCAGATACACGTCTTTGAAAGTATATGTTACACATGATTTATACTATGGGTGGATAGTTTATAAGTGCTGGCCTGTAACAGTGGGGCAGGGTGCACTTCTCGGGTTCAAATCTTGCGCCTGGACAACTTGGACTTTAATCCTTAAGCAGAAGATAGATCAAGCATCATTCAAAAGGGTGCTAATAACACTTCCTGGTACAGTGCTAACAAGCTGACAGGATCCAGCATGAAGCGCTATATTTATTATTTGTAGAGCGCACCCTTGCTATTTTCAAACTTAGTAGCTGGGTAATGTATCCATTCTAATTTCTGAAGAGCGAAAAACACTATTGCAACATGAAACACATGCTAAACGTAAAGATTATTTCGCAATTTAGCTTCAATCTAGGCACCATCTTGTGTTCTGTTACTATCTGTAATAACAAAGTAAGATTTTTTTTAATTATTATCCCATCCTCTCTTCTACTCACCATATCTCTGTTGACATTATGCATCCACTTACCTCAAAGTATTGTACCTGGCTAATGTGTGCTCTGAAAATGAAATCGTTTCCAAGATAGCATCTTTCGCAATATTGACCTAAATGTCCCTGGTCGGTTTGTCTGAATCACATGCGCCTTTTTATTCCTTCGATTTCTCTTTAAACAGTTTTCTATCTGCAAACTCTCCGGCACCTTTGTATCTCTTGCCAGTTCCCTACTACTAATGCAATCCTGTAACCTTTAACCCCCAGTGGCTTTGCTTGATTCCTTCCTGACAAGATCACTCATCCGCAAAGACCTTTATACATCTGACAATCTTCCGCCGCTTTTTTATTTATCCGTCTCGAATGAAATCCAGTTTCTGTTTCATTTAAAGCAGGAAGCACAGAAATCCCATTCCTTGGCCCATCTCTGTGTCGCTTTACTTCCCCGCTACCTGGTCATCCTTTCTCTAATGACCCCATTGTAGCACTTTCTGAAAAATAATTGTGCTGCTATTGTCTGATTCAGGCCCTATTTCCTTCACTCTTTGAGTTACCATAAGCTCCAGATTTCATAACATGAAATCCTAAATGCATTTGTACAACCTTTTGCGTTTCTATGTTCTTATAGTACTTAAACATGCGGATTGCCAGCATTTCTCAGTTTTTGCTGCAATGTATCAATGCCAGCAACCATGCAGGGAGAGCAAAAAATAAAAACATAACCAACATGTCAGCAATACTGCAAAAGTGCAAAATATGTTAACACTTGGAGCTGTGAACATTAGTGTGAATCGCATCTGGATAGAAATAAAAATGCCCTCATGTTTCCCATGTTGTTGCTATAATTCCGTATACCCCCGGCCCTGTTGCTGCAATCCCAGCCCCGACCTGTATGTGCCCGTGTGTCGATCTGTTCCCTGCCAACCTGTTCACGTGCCTGGTCTCAGGCGCTCTAAAACTAACCATCATATCACATTGCTACGCCTACTCTCTACTTTACACCACCATTCAACAAGAACAGAGCTATACCCCTGATTAATACGGCCTACGAATACAACCCCATGATCACCTCATCACCCTAATAGAACGCAGCTAGCCGAGCACATTCCGGCCACGTTGCTCACATGTGCGTCCTTCAGGCCTAACACAGCCAGACCCCAGTCTGGGTGTCCACCCACCAGACTGCACACATGCAACTGATATCTCCAGCCCCACACCTAACCCTAGGATGCAGCTACCACCGTGCAATTACATCAGCTGCAGAAATATCCGGTGCACCTATGCACCCTATGACACTATCTCTCTCGACTGACCAGAACTACGGTTCCCGAAGATGTTCAACCTACCAGTGCTTTGAAGTCATACCAATGATATAGAGAGCGCTATATAAATGTCAAGTAACATAACATAACATACCAATGTCAAAAGACCCTGCAGTTTCATCCTCCTCATTGTAAACCGATACAATATTAAACGATGAGACAAAATGCAACAAATGGCCCAGAAAACAAAACAAAAAACAAGGGAAAAGTCAGTGATGTTTCAAATGGTTAGTGAAATGGCTTTGCACCCCGAGATCTTCCCTAGGCACATGTATCTTTAGTTTCCCTTTGTGAATCGTGGACTTGGAGGGACTAATAGGCAAATAGAATTTGCTCTGGAAGGGCAGACACATGTACAATTGTATTTGCAGTTGTGAAGTCTTTGTCTAAATGGTTCGCTCTTTTCTAAAATTTCGATTATTGTTGCTTCTTATTTGTTCGAGTTCTCCTTAGAATCGGGGTCGTATCTAAAGCACACCCCTTCCTATTTGGCACCATTGGATATCGAATTGTCGCTTTGAAAGTACAACAAGAGCAGTCCTTAAAAACAATGTTTTGCATGCAATCTTTTTCATGGGCTGCCATCTGGAGTTTTGGGCAGACCGTCCCTTTTATCCGAGAAGCAATAACGATAAGAAATGTTCCTGATTTACAATTGAAGACAATAGCAGTAGCAAGAGTGTATCTCAATTCTTCGCCAACTCCAATGGTGTATTGTTCCCTACTTAAAGACACTATAGGGGGTCGTTATAAATTTGCTGCTACCCTGCAGATAATCCCAGCGGGATAGCAGCAAACTGCTCTACCATTTCCGGTATCTCGGTATTACTGGGATATTACAGGCAGTGGAAAGGGCAGTAAATCCCCATTCCATGGAGTACTGTGGGGCTCCATGGAGGGGAATGGCAATATTACTGCCACCGGTAATATTAGCATTTGTTTGCCGGTGGTGGCCTGATTTACCGCCAGCACTTGGCTGGAGGTAAATCAGTGAGCCCCACCGGCAAACTTGTGGTTTGGTGGTGCAGTAAAAGTGTTGGTAACAGATTTACCAGCACTTTTACTGGCATTTTCACTGCAATACTAAACCTATAATGACCCCCTATATGTGTTTTATCGGTGCGGTTTAGAAGTGGATTATCAGCATTTTCCTATTGCTTATTAGCCATATTAAAAATATGCTTATTTCATGTATCATTTGAAAATGTAGATATCCTTATACTTAACAGTTCTTCTTCCGTTTTGATTCTTTGCTTTGATGTGTCAATGCTTCTATTTTCATCAATAGGCATTTTTTGTAAATTTCTCTCTCCACTTTGGTTGGCATTTAATATGGTTTTGCGTAAAATCCTGTTGATCATTTCGCTACAAAGAAATGTTTGAATCTCACTGAGAGAACGTCTAGAGGAACAATGTTTTCCGTGATTCCATTCTGGTAATGCATCCTTCGGCCTTCTGAAAAAACCCTGCATGAAGAGGGGTCATCAACCTTTTAGGAAGAAGCTCTGCATATATTGCAACGGAGGTGCCAGGCACAGTATTGGCAACCAGAGGAGGAATCTGGAAAATGTTGCCTGAACAATAGCAGAAGATCCATGGAATAGGGTCAATGTCCAAGTGCTGAAAGGATGCTTGCTCTTACGGAGGATAAATAGAACAGCCCTCCTGAAAGAATGGACAACTGAAAAAGGTTGATGATGTAGAGAGGTGATGCAAACCAGAGTCAATGTTAAGAGGATGGAGGAATGCCAGGCTGTCGAGAAGAGCTTTGGAAATTTGCTGCAACTCCTAGAGTGGACATTAATTGGATAGCAATGCTGCATGCTATGCTACCATGTTCATCTCCCAGAGAAAACAAATACAAGCCACGGTGGTGGGTAAATCTGCTGCTTGGTGTGATGCTTTGACGAAATGAACTCTGCCCTGCCAGAGTAGGATGAGTAGTGGTTAAAGCGCCTACTCAGCCCTCACAGTGCTACAAAACAAGAGTGATCCCAATCCCAATCTTATTCATGAAACTGGCACATATAAGAGATATTGCTCCTTTGAGGTAACATTGGGCCTCATTACGAGTCCGGCGTTAACCGAGGCGGTAAAACCGCCTGGTTAACGCCGGACTCGTATTACCATTCCGCCTCCGTGACTCCCGGAATTACCGGGGCATCACAACCCCGGTTTTCCGGGAATCACGGAGGCGGAATGGTGTAAATCCCCATTCCCATTGAGTCCTATGGGACTCAATGGGAATCGGGATCATGGAAACACCGGCAGCATCTTGTAATGCTGCCGGTGTTTCCTCGTCCGCCTGCAGGCGGGCGGTGTTAAACCCGCCAGGTCAGACCTGGCGGGAACATCACCTCCCGCCTGCAGGGGTCGGGATCAGGCGGTCCGGAAACAACGGTGGCGGCGGGTTTACCGCCACCGTTATTTCCGGACCGCCACGATCGTAATGAGGCCCATTGTCTGAGGGAAGGCTATACTCTCAAGCCTAAAAGCAAAGTATAACAGTCCAAAATAAAGGGAATGTCCTATAAGGGTCGATAAAATATATTTATACTTTAATTAAGCAAGCTATCTGCAATTATAACTAAATAGAAAAAAAACACTACCCAAAACCCACCAGTGTTCAAAAACACAATATGCAAAGATAGTAAGATGCAGCACTCTTTGTAGTGACACCGGGTGAAAAGCAATCAAAAAAACACTAGGCATTTTTCTTTTATTTGAATAATACAGCCCGAATATGACATCCTTGAGTCCCCCTCCTCCTCCTGGTTCAGAAGATATGGTGTCAGAAGAGGGATTCAGGCAAACAGATAGAAGTTTGGAACCCATGCTTGTCAGAAGGTTATCTGCCAATGCCATGTTTCCCACACTAACAAACCCGCAATCCATTAGCTGTGACTTGGCTGTGACTTGTATAGCGTATAATTCCTATGGGCCTTAGTATTTTTCCTTCCACCTGGGACGTATATACAGTTGGAAACAAAATCAGGAGTCGTTTGGCGACATTCCCTGAATGTCTTTACTGGGTTAATAGATCCCAATTATCAGGGAGAAATTAAAATAATCCTCCATAACCACAGGACCAACCCCTAACTGGTCAAAGATGGGGAAACCGCAGCACAGGGAATCCTGGAGCAGACTCTCAACCCACTTCAACATGCGGTGGAGACACTTAGGGGAAGAGTAAGGGGAACCCTAGGATTTTGGTAAACTGACGTCCCTAGCGACAACACCAATATGGTAGAGTCTGAGGACATCATCCCGTTACCCACCACTCCTTTGGCCCACGGAATTATTCTGCCCTCACCAATGCCTTTGGGAGGGGTAATGTAGGAGAACAAGGATAAAGTCAGGCCGGACCCTTCTTCTTCCAAAATTGCTGATTCCCTAAGCCACAGAAAAATTGTATTGGAGCTGGATCATTCCCATCTATCTGCCTCCCACCAGGGAATAGGGACAACTCAAAGCCAGGTGATACCCTTGTATTTTTGCCCAGTGGTATTTGCAGACAAAAAGAGCTATGTCATGACCTGTGAAATCTGCTAAAAAATTGAAACCAGTCTGGTATCCCAAGCACCTTTACAACCTCTACCAATCATTGAGGTGCCACTTTCCAGTATAGCCATTGACAGTAGGCCCATTAGAAACCTCTAAATGTGGGACAAAGTTTTATACTAGTAATTGTTGACTATTGTGATGAATCCTGTGAAGTCATCACTGATCGCAGCCAAAGATCTCCTCCCATGTGCCAGGGAACGGCAGCTGCTTCCCGATCCTGACCTTATGGCTAGTATTATGAAGGAGGATCACATGGGAGGAGAAGGCTGTTGGGGAGATGTCATAGTCCCAATCAGGAAAGACAAGGTATTCTTCCCTTCCCAGAGATGAAGATCTTATGATTCCAGAATTCTTAATGGCTTGTTGTCATTTTTCAAGTCCCTCTCATTGTACGATCCCATAAATCCTTCCTGGAAAATTATCTGAACAGAACCCTATTAATACCTCATATACACATAATACTATCTAAACATCTCGTGAATCTAATGGGTTTTATTTAAACACAGGTACAAAACAATACAACTTTAAAAGATCCAAAGTTCCTATAGACTCCAACTCCCATAAAGCTTCAAGCACTGAGACAAGCAAGAAGAAGAAGGAGTCAATGTGGATTTAAGAAAACATCAAACTAAACGTGCAGACTAGGTGTAATAATGGAAATTAGATGTGTGGGACATTTAAACACATTGGACACCTGCAATTGAGTAGTGGAAGTGGAGGAGAGAGATGCAGAGTGGGCGAAGCAGGAAGCAGAACCAAAGGCGGAAGCAGACACTCAGAAAAAGAATGCGCTGAGAGAGGCAAGCGCTTCCAAGCAACTGCTTTTGCGTGTAATTTACCAGAGAAGCAAGAGACCGGGGGAGGAAAAGCAGATGCCTTGGCGGGACCACTGAAAGACCACCAGAAACAGCAGGGCTGTTGGAGATGTGGTCTTGGTGAGGTGTAACAGTTCTACCAGCAGAGGAACACAGTACCGGCGAGAGAACTGACAGAGGGTCTGCAAAGCAGAGAATGCTTTCCCAAAGTAAAAGCTTTGCTGCATCAATGTGCTACAATCCAGAAACACCATCACACAATGGTGAGTCTGCCCATAGGTGTTAGGGTCAACGTAGTGTGCCAAAAGACCTATGAACAATTGAACACTTATTTTGAATATTGACCAAGTAATTAGAACGCCAAAGTTTACACAAATCCTCAGATAAGAGAAGTCAATATGGGGAAAGTTGGAGTAAATGTTTTCACCAGCAAATTAACTTTAATGAAGAAGTTGAAAGGCAGCATTTGTACAAGTCTCCATATATGAGATGTCAATTTGGGGAAAATTGGTACAAGTAGTACCAAAAGCTAACACAGAATAAACACTGAAGGAGGAAACTGTGTTATACTGAAATATAATCTTGTAGGAAGTCCTGGTGAAAGAAGCACATCAGGCAGTGAGTCAGTTAGGAAAAAATATAGCTGGCAATAGAGTGTACCAGGGGATCTTTAAAACCCAGAAGGATTCCTGGCAAGGTATACCATCCTTAAGAAAGTGTTGTGTGGAAAAGACATTTCCAATATTTATCGTTTGGAAAAGACACCTTTTGCCATTCCTCAAGAAAGTGTTGAGAGAAAGAGACATTTGTATTAATCTTGAGGAATCACTGTCCTCAAAAAAGTGTTTTATGAAAGAAACATTTCAACTAATCTTGAGGAATCATTGTTTGAAAATACTCTTTCACCATTCTTGCCATCCTTGAAAAGTTGTTGTGTAAAAGAGATATTTATTGTTTAAAAGATATCTTTTGCCATTTCTAAGAAAGTGTTGTATAAAAGAAACATGTCTGCATCTCTTAAGGAAGCATGGTTTGAAAATTACACTGTCACAATTCTACCTGCAACAATCCAGGGAAAGGGAACCACCTCCTGGATTCAAGGATTGTTTGTGAAATGTTCATATTTTTGTTTTTATACATTTTTTGCTAAATCAAAAACAGAGAAACTTACCTACACCTTTGATTGTTCATTTTTAGTGTAAGGGTCAGATATGTGTTGTACACAAGGACAGTTAATGTTGACTATGAGACACAGACGTATCCTTAGTTTTAATTTCTGAGGAAGGGAAACTCTCTTTAGCATAGGGACAGAAAAGCCTTTATCCAACCGCTTTTCTTTAATAAAAAATTATGTTGTTGGAAACATTGCAACTTTGTGTACACCTCTCTCATTTCTGACCCCCTAAACTATGCTACATCTATTTCCCATTCTTTCCTGAAAAGGGAGGATGCACGTGAGTGGAATGCAGCACGAAGAAGTAGCCTAATGAGGAGGGATACTGAGAAACCCTAGTTATGAATATTGGCAGGGGCCAACAATCGCACCACAAAAACAAACACAGACAAAACCACAGAGGTTTTTGGAGAGCCCTGGGGAAACATGGAACCTTATGCAACTGATAAAGAGAAGAGAAACTGGAGGATTCAATGAGTCTGGTCAAGAGTCCGATTAATACAAGTGTAAAGAAAAGGGACACATTGGTGGACAAGGAGAACGTGAATCCTCTCTCCCCTTAAAGAACAAGAGAATTGCAATTTACTTAGAGGAGTCTAAAGTAATACCTAAGGAGTTTTTTTTTTGGTGAATGGTCAAGAATGATTGTTTTTTTACTGTGAACACTACCCTGCGAGTGATTCCAGCAACATTGGCTAGATAAAGCCAAGACTCAGAGGCCATGTTTGGGGCTAATTGTATGTTTTTGTTAAAGTGGTAGGTTCAGATATTGGATATGTTTTGGACTGAATATTATCTTTTCTTATTTTGATGTGATAAACCTGAGGGTGTCCTCACATCTACTCCCCTTGGTCCTTTTCTCAGGTGGCCAGGGAAAGGCCATTGCTTTTGGATCCAGACTCTGGGGGTGGAGAAATGAAGGAGGATCACCTGGGTGGGGAATCCTTGGAGATTGGGAATGAGATGCCCTCAGACGAGACACAGTATTCCACATTTCTGTTTCAAGAAGAATCCTCTATCCCAGAGGCCATTATGGGGTATTGCTGTCCCAGTGCCACTAACCAGGACAATACCCAGAGATATTACCACTCTAGCAGCACCAGAAAGAATGGGGGATGAGGGTCAAGGGAGCAACATGGTATCCTCCTTTCCCTATTGAAAACCAACCTAAACCTCCACCAACCTCTATTAGCATTTGTAAAATATCTCCCCTCCTTGTCCCAAAATGTTCCTCTGACAGTATTGGGAGGGGGAAGAAGCAACTAGGAGTGGTACACGCCAGTAACTCAGTTCATAACTCTAGTACAGAGATGAGGAAGAGGTGATTAGGAGTAATGAGCACTGGTATCTCTAGTTCTCCACTCTAGAACTGGGATGAGGAAGATTCCTGCAAAGTACTTTGAAGGTCACGCATGTCCCTTTAACTGTGGTCAGGCAAGTCCAATTGGCAGCTTACACCTGCAACCAGTCAAGTGGTTGCAAGTGTATAAACGGAGACCAAAGGGGCAACAAAGAGAGCAACATGGAGGCCTGTGTGGGAGAGACCAGCAGGGGATACATAACTTGAGGAAGCAGCCATGGTGGGACCTGAGAGGAAGCCAGGACTTTGGTAGAAGTCCCATAAGACCTGTGGAGCACAGAGCAAAGTGAGCAGTGCACTGCCACAGGTGTGGGAGCCTCATGATCAGGAGAAAGGAGCTGGACCAGCCAAAAAAGTATGAAAGAAGAAAGAACACTGTTCGCATCTGGGGCAGAGGAGCGGGGATGCCAGCATGTGCTGGGAAGCACCTGATGTGTGAGTGGGGCCCGCAGATACCAGCCCACCAGCCTGCAAAGTAGAGAAGAAGCAGCAGTTCAAGTCTTGCAGAATGGATCCTTTAAACTTGATGAATTGTAGATGCTGTCTCGAGGAT